>NC_045803.1:46873444-47176474 GCF_009873245.2 Balaenoptera musculus
ATCAACCCTCTGTAGACCCCGCCTCCCGCCCACCTCCCCTTCCCGGCCACATACAGGATTCCACTGGGCAACAGGATGGTGGGCAGCCAGCTGGGTTCCAGTCCTGGGGCAAGCATGAACTTGGGAAAGCTTTCTTGTACCTTTTCTGAGACTCAGTTTCCTCCTATGTAAAATACAAATGACAATACCCACCTTGTAGAGTTGTGAAGACTAAATGAGCTAATTCAAGTGAAGAGCTTAGAACAGTGCCTGGCATGCAGTAAGTACGATAAACATTAGGTGGTGGTGGCGATGGAGGAGGTGGACCTGGTACATAGTAAGCGAGGCACAGATGGGGCCCAGGTCCAGTTAGAGGAGAGTCAGTCCAGTAACATCTGGCAATGAAAGTCCCTGATGTGGTACCCACTCCCCAGCCAGCTCCATGGAGAACACCTACCTTAGAGGAAGTCTGTGATCCATGGCATAGGGTGGCAGAGACCTATGTGAACAATAAGACCTATAGAAACCCTGCAATCACACTGCAGGGACCTTTCCCACACCTGGGCCACCTAAGCTTGGTGCTGGGGCTCGAGGTCTGCTCACATCTAGTGTACTTTCTCCAAGGAGCTCAGGGTAGTTTTGTAAGGATGTCTGAGTCCTTTTTCATATCCCACTAGATGCCTATGAAAGAGCCCAGAGGGAAAGACTCTGTGCTGACCTTACAGCAGGGAGGTTTTCTAACCATTGGTAAAGGAAGTAACTTGAGGCCATAGTAAGGTACACAGAAGGAACCAGAATTCAGGCTCCTCATACTCAGCGCATTCATGCATCCATCCACTCCACAATTAATTAGTGACCACCTACTATGTATCATGTACTGTTCAAGGCACTGAGGTTATATTGTTGACCGAGACAGACCCAGCCTCTGCTCTCATGGAGGTCACATTCTAGTGGGTGTCATATTCATTTCCAACCACGAAAGCAAAAATCGATTAAAAAGTTAAAAATAGATCAAAATAACCTTATCCTCTCAGGATTCCTAACCTGCCACCTGGAGAGCAAGGCCCAGTCCTGTCAGCAAAAGGGCGGAGCTCCCTGCCCTTCTGCCATTTTGACCTGAAAGACTCGGACTACATCAGCGGTCATCGGCGCAACCCAGATCTCCGAGGGCCTAGTGGTGGGGCTCTGGATCCAAACACCCGGGTGATTGAGTTCACCAGCGTGGGCATAGGAGGGAAGAATCTCCGGTGAGTCATTTAGGTTTGCACTAGTTGAGTTCATATCAGTCAGTCCTTCTAAAAACTCAGAGGAGGAATTCAGAGTAGCAAGCTAGACTGACACGTAGAAGCACGCTTGCTATCCTGCGGTTTGACTTTAGACAACTGTCTCCGTGAGGAAGCTGACTTCTGTCTCCCTAGTTTTGACACTCTGGAAAACTTGGAAGACATAAAAATAGGATCCCTGACCACTGCCTTGACCACAGAGGATCACTGGGGCAGAAGAGCCCTTGGTGTCATTATTATTCCAAAGTCCAGAACTCTAGCCACACTTGGGATCCCCAAGTGAGATGCAGTTTTTGTTTCTGCAGTAACGAAGTGCTCAGAACAGTTCTGATTCCCACATAAAGGAACTGTGCTAGGGAACAGTCTAGAAGAGTTTCTCTTAATCCTCAAGCCCCTCTCTCATTCTCTGCTATCGATTCTTCCCCCCTCGGCCAGGACTTTTACAATACTGAACCCGACCAATAGCACCTACTCCTTCTGCTGGGTCTCTGAAGAAATTGAAAGTCTCCAGAACCCTCCAGCCTTCACATGCCTTACAGAAAAGGGCCTCATCCACCCTGAAAAGAAAGCTGAGGTGTGTGTGAATGGGGACCGCTTGACCCAGGACTTTATTAATTCTATGCCCCTCTGCATAGCAGGTCTGTAGTAGAGCATGGGTAGAGTTAGGGAGAACAGCCTAAGGGTGTGTCCATCAACAAGTGTTTCTTGAGTGGCTACTGTATATGTTAGGCAGTCCTCATGGACAAGACACACCCGAGCTCTCTTGGTTGGCCATGGAGAAACAGAAGTTTTAAAAATTGAGATTATTAAAGCAAGGAAAGGAGAGCTGGACACCAATGCCTGGGGACTCTAGGACTCATACAAGAATAAGAAGTAAAGAGTTATTTTTGTCTAAGGGACTGACAGCATTGAAAGGACACAGATGTATTTTTACTTGGTCAGGCCAAAGGGCAAAACAGAAAAGTGGAGTCGTGTTCCATGGTTTAGTCCTAATGTCCACACAGTGATTTAGAGCAGAGGGTCAGACTGAAAGAAATACGAACTTGCTGGCCAAAACAGATCTGTGGGCCCTGTGTCCTGTAAATTCCACAGAGAATCTTGGAGGCAGAAATAAATCCATGAAACGGAAATTCCGAATTCAGTTGCCTTCAGGAAGACCATACAAATGAATGACGCAGGCCAAGGGTACAGTGATAGGGAATGATGGGCGCCAGGGCTGGCTGGCCACAGTACTTCTCTGGAAGATCACCATACAGGGCAGTGGGCTCAGCGTTGCCAGTTCTCCCAGACTTTTCAGGAAAAGCCCAGATTACAAGCTTCTACCTTGAATCTTTCCATTTTTACATGCCATCCAAAGACATGGCATGAAATATGGCAGCCTAGCCAGCAGAGCCTGTGAGTGGGGTAGACCCCCCCTAGAAATACTTGGTGGGCTGGGCAAACAGAGATTGATGTTGCTGGTACAGCTAAACTTACGTGCCCTTACAAAGAGGGTAGAAGGAAGTGATGACCTGGTAATGTCAGCCAGCATAACCCCAGGGCTGGCAAGCCTCTAAGGGCACATGGAGTAAACACACAGAAGTGCCTCTAACTGCTCTGCTCCAAACTGTCGTCTTAGATTATCTTCCAGTTCACACCTTTCCACCTGGACATCTCGGAAGCATTCTGGACTTTCTTAATCCCCGAACACAACATCACAGTCCCTTTCCTGCTGGTAGGCAAAGCCACTGACCCTCTCATCAATCTGGACAAGTCACATCTCAACTTCAGTTGTCTCCTCATTGGTAAGGCTGCCCTGTTGGTTTATATTTAGAATTGGCATGACCTGTGGGGGAGGGGCGTGGGACCAACCCAGCAATGCGCTGCAGGAGCAGACATGGGCGGGGAGCTCTTCCTGGTGCCTTCCAGAAGCATGTCAGAGGGCCTCTGTCACTATTCACAAGGCCACAAAATATTCAACCTCTCAATCTGATTTCCATTGAGTGTCTTCTAAACCCACACACTAATAACCTAAGGAAATTTAGGAGGCTTGCTACAGAGCCTACTTGGAAGATTCCTCTGGGGCCTGGACTGACTATGTTTATTTCCAGATCCCCATGTCAGCCCCATCCTGCTTGCATGTGCCCCTAGATTATGGCTGTATCTGTTTGCTTCTTGCTCTGTGCCAAAGTGACCACATTACTATGCCATCCTTTCACACTTTTATCCAGTTCAACAAATATTACTGAGACCCTTGTGTGAGCCAGGCACTCTTCTGTGAGCTGGGAATGCGATGGACAAAGCCCACGTCCCGACTGTCATGATGGTTACATTCTAGTAGCAGGAAGCAGACTACCAAAACATGAAAAAGCAAAATGTATAGCATGTCAGATGTTGATAAGTGTTCCAGAGAAGAATAAAGCAGGGTAGGGGAATAAGGAATGCTAGTGGGCAGTGGGAAGGTGACATTTGAGGTGAGACTTGAAGGACATAAAGGAAATGATTGGCAAGTCCCTTATAACACTGTGAATCTATCACATGGATGTGATGTTTTGTGTGTGTGTGTGTGTGTAAAATACAACTAAAGTCAGAGGATTTTTTAGTAATTCATTAGATTTTTTTATTTATAGAAGTAATATTCTTTATAAGTCAATCAATGTGATGTTGTATAAGGAAAAATGTAATAATCATTCCCTCCCCATTCCATCTCATCCTTTCCTTTCTGTCAAAGGAAACCAGTGTTAACAATATGATGTGTATTACTTCCATACATTTCTTATACTGATACATATAAACAGATAGGAGGAGACTGTAGCATTTAGTAAGGTTTTGAACAAATAAATGAGCAATGTAGCATAAGAATAATAAGACAAACAGGGTTTAATCTAGGAATGCAATGATGGTGCATTTCAATATAATTGTTACATCAACAGATTAAAGAAGAACCAGGTGATCATACAGATACATACTGAAAAGTCATTGCTAAAATTCAGGAGACATTCTCAACAAAAACTCTAACAGTAAAATAGGAATAGAGGGAAAAACGTGAATAAAGAAGATTAACCAAAATCAAGGGGCAGATATCATCTGGTAATAAACTACTAAAGTCACTTCAATTAAAGTCAGGAATTAGGCAAGGATGTTCATTATCACCGTCATTATTGGACACTTTCTTAGTGATTTTAGCAAATACAATAAAACAAGAAAATTAAATAATTCACATAAACATTGGGGAAAAAAGAGGCAAAATTATCTCATTATGCTGTTGCTGATGACTTCATACAAAGATAACCTCAAGAGACTGTAGAGAAAAGCAAAACAAACTACTAGAATCAACAAGATAATGTAGGAATGGCTGGATGCAAGACGTGTGCAAAAATCAATGGTTTCTCTTTCTTTTAGCAGTAAGCACCTAGAAACAAACAAAAAATTCCATTCGTAAGACCTATATAATAGCTAAGGATAAATGTAACGAGAAAAGCACAGGACCTATATGAATAAAACTATAAAATCTTATTAAAATGCCCCCAAACAAGATCTGAACATTTGTCAATTCTCCCAAAATTAAATGCAAATTTAATCGAGTTTCAATTAAAATCCCAACTAGGGTTGTCAGATAAAATACAGGATGCAAAGTTAAATCTGAATTTCAGATAACAATGAATAATAGTTCATTATGCCATGCAATATGCAATATTTGGGACATACTTATACTAAAAAATTATTTGCTGAATCTGGCAACCTTAGTTCCAAAATGATTGGGGTGAGGGGGGAGTTGGAAAAAATGATTCTAAAGTTCATGTGGAAAAATAAATGCTCTACAAGAGTCAAGGAAAGTAAGAAAAAGCAAAACAGTGATAGGAGATGTATTAGTCAGGGCCCTGTCAGGACACTCGTGACATACCCAAAGCCTAATTCGAAAGAGTCCGATGCAGGGGTTGTTTACAGAGATATGGGCAGAGCTGAGGGGCCTACCAGCCCCCATTAACAAAAGCAGGAAGGCATTGGGTCTGAAGGAACAAGGAGGATCCCAGGAGAGCTGTGACCCAGGCAGAACAGCCACCTAAGAGGAACAGGCAGTTGATGGGGTAAAGTTCCAGAAGGAAGAGGTAGAGTCCTTTGGGAGGAAGGACCCTTGTAGAGCAAAAAGAAGGAAGAGAGGAGGCCAAAGGCCGAGGAGCTGGGAAGAGGAAGGGAAAGAAGTTGGGGAACCTCTTCTACGAAGGCTTCCTCGTGCCTCCTGAGGTGGGTCAGGAGCAGGCACGAGGTCTCCCTGAGGGCAGTGTTTCCCACCACCCCCCCCCAGGCAGAGAGGCCAGGGAGACCGTGAAGATCACCAACAAGGAGGAGCAGGAGTTCCATTTTGCCTTCCAGGACACCTCCCGATATTCTGAAGGTTTCAGCAACAGCCTGGTCGTATGTCCCATGGAAGGCTGGGTCCCACCGCGGTCCAGGTAAACAGAAAGGAAGGCCCCCCAAGACTGCACTCGCCCAACATGGCAGGGTCCCAGGCCCACCAGCCAGGAGAATCGGTTTCCCTTAGAGTGCCCCGTCCCTGAAGTCTCTCCCCACTCTAAAATTTACATATTACAATTCCATCTCTGTCCTACTTATTCCCTGTTGTTAATTTTCCTAGTGAATTGTAGAGCATTGAGAACTTTAAGCTCTTGTTCTCAATATTTTCTTATGTTTATATTCTTTTCCTTGCTATCCACTGTGTTTGCAAATCCATAAAGCAGTGGCCTGCCGTGCCTGGCAAATCTTCAGAATTCATCGTGATTTGGAGTTAGGATGCCTTTTCCTCCTAGTGTATAATAGTTTAGTATTCAACCTTCTTTAACAGGTTGGTCTAGTTATCTAATCTGCTGTCTTCTTCCCCAACCAGGTTCCCAATTGATATTTTCTTCACACCGAAGCAGGAAGGAGAAGTGAACTTCAATTTGATCTGCAATGTGAAAAAGAAAGCCCACCCTCTGACCTTAAATGTCAAGGCTGAGGGCTACTCTATGAATGTAGAGGTCAAGTGCAAGGACAAGACTGGCACCATCACTCTCTTGACTCCCAACCAGACCACCAGTGTCAACTTCTATGAGGTAAAGATGTGAGAGGGCCTCCCTCTCTCTGTTTCCACACTGGCTGGGAAAAGCAGTACAAGTGAGTAGTAGCTGAATCTCTGTTTCAAATGCCGGGGAGACCAGGAGAACAGAAACATGCCAGGAGCAGCTCCACCCCCAGAATGTGTATGGTTTTTTTTTTTTTTTTTTTTTAAATTTTATAGCTACTTTTATTTTCATTTATTTATTTATTTTTGGCTGTGCTGGGTCTTCGGTTCGTGCGAGGGCTTTCTCTAGTTGCGGCAAGTGGGGGCCACTCTTCGTCGCGGTGCGGGGACCGCTCTTCATCGCGGTGCGCGGGCCTTTCACTATCGCGGCCCCTCCCGTTGCGGGGCACAGGCTCCAGACGCGCAGGCTCAGTAGTTGTGGCTCACGGGCCCAGCCGCTCCGTGGCATGTGGGATCTTCCCAGACCAGGGCTCGAACCCATGTCCCCTGCATTAGCAGGCAGATTCTCAACCACTGCGCCACCAGGGAAGCCCTGTGTATGGTTTTGATGTGAAAGCTTATTTTACTTTTCAGAGGGTGGAGAGATGGGAGAGAAGGGGGAAATGCTTGTCTTAAACCTACAGAAGGATGTTTTGCTACCAAGCGAGATCTAAGAATTAAATTGTCATCTCACTCTTCAGATACGTCATCTCACTCTTCTTGCTTAGTAGCTCTTGCTGGACTCTCTGAGCTAATGATACTCAACTCACGAACATCATCTGCCATCACTATTTCCCAAAGGGTGTTTTCCCCCAACATGTTGCATATCCTGACCCCAGAGAAGGGAACCATGGTTTGCATTCACTCAGCATTCAACTCTGTTCTCTCTCAGGTGGAGTTGAATGAATGTGTCCAGTGTGAATTCAGCTTTATCAACACCGGAAAGTTCAACTTCAGCTTCCAGGCAGAGCTGTCCGGCCCCAAGTCCCTGCTGCAGTACTTGGAATTTTCACCCACGGATGGCAGTGTGGATGTGGGGCAGAGTGCACACGCCTCCCTGTCTTTCCAGCCATTGAAGAAATGTGTCTTGAAGGGCCTGGAACTCAAAATCAAGGTGAGACCATTTAACACTGTCCGACACTGAACGCATTTACAGCATTCTGTCTTGAGAACTATGTCTGATGGCCACCCTTAGCTGCAAGGAAGGATGGGAAGTCAAGCGTGTTTCCCAGGCACACTGGCAGCCGGAGTCCTGCTAATGAGGAGGCCCTGGGAGGCAGATGCTGGGTAACGACTGGCAGTCTCTGCACACCCCTCCGCCTTCAGGCTGAATCGTTGCTGCAGGAGCAAAGCAAGAGCCAGTGTCGGGCCCAGCTGCAGAGTGGCCCACCTTGCTTTCCTTAAATAAACAGGTAAACTGCTAATCAGAATCTCTGCAGATGGAGCCCTGAGACCTGAATTTTTTTTAAGCACTCGACTGTTTCCCTCCTTCACCTGTGGGCATAAGGGCCCTTTCCTCTCACTTCTAATCACACTCCGCCTGCCGTTCCCTTCCCACAGATCAGCCACGGTCCAGCATTTTTGTGCAGCATCTCAGGCTGTGCCGTGAGCCCAGCCGTCCATTTCTCCTTCACCAGCTACAACTTTGGGACCTGCTTCATCTACCAAGCTGGGATGCCCCCATACAAACAAACCCTAGTTGTCACCAACAAGGAGGAGACGTCTATGAGGTAAGCAGACTTCCCAGAACTTCCAGATGATTCTGCCACTCCTGTGGGTCCTACAGCCTCCACACAGGCGAGGTCCTGCCAGGACAGAAAAGGAAGGATTATGGGAAAGCCTCAAACACAGGTGGGCGTGAATCCTGAGTCTCCTTTCCCCACCGCTAACACTCGTACTTGGATAGCCATGAGCTACTCTGCTAAAAAAATCCTGTTCTGGAAGTGAGGAGGGCAATGCCGAATGACCTGACAAGAGGTTTGATGGCTTCCATCTATTTTCCGCATGTAACAGATGTGGGAACTGAGGTTTGGAGAGTTAAAAAAAGTTAATTTCTCAGGCCATTGACCTTGCAGTAAATGGCAGATCTAAACTGAGCCCGAGCCTGAGGCTTCTGATTCAAATCCAGCCTCTCTGCGCCATCCCTGTGTGGAATGTTCCAGTCCAGGTTTCTGGGCCCTATTCCACACCTAAGAAAACAAAACTGGTCCAGAGACCTATGTTTATTCAGAGTTCTCCAGATTAGTACTCTGCAGTTGAACTTTCTTCAATGTCAGAAATGTTGTATATCTGCACTGTCCAGTACGGTAGCCTATAGCTGCACGTGGCTGTGGAGCACTTGAAATGTGGCTAGTGCCACTGCAGAACAGAACTTTTTATTTTATTTTATTTTATTTTAATTAATTTTAACTTTAAGAGCCACATGTGTCTAGTGGCTACCATATCACGTAGCACAGGTCTAGGTTCAAATCCCAGCGCTTCCCTAGCTATGTGACCTTGGGCAAAATTTTTAAATTCTCTGTGCCTCTGTCTCCTTGCCTGAAGTGGGGGATAGTTGTACCTCCCCATAGGGCTATTAGAAGGATTAAATTAGTTCCTTTAGAGAGAGTACTTAGAACAGTGCCCGGAGCATAGGAAATGCTCAGTTTTTTAATCTGCTGCTACTGTTGTGGCAGTGATGCTGGTGATGGTGCTGGTGATGATGATTCTCCTGAATGTTAAATTACAAGAGTGTCATGTAATTTTAAATACTAATTTAAAATCTTATCTACCTACACTCCTTCTTGCCTGACTTAATTTAATCTGAGTCTTACTTTGTTTAAGGCATTGCGCTCTATTTATGGCCTTAGCTAGAGTCCTCTAAATACGCGGAAGGCAGATGAGGAGGGGCTGTAATGGAGGTCTAGGTGCTTCCTACCCACAGGTGAAGGAGGGTGGACGTGATCTGTGAAGGTCCCTTCTAGTTGAGCAATTAGCAATAATAATAATAGCTCACCTTTATGGAATGTTTCCTCTGTGCCCTGTCTAGTGACTGATTTAGTCACTTTATCTCATTTAATCCTCACAACAACTTTATGAGGTAGCCATCACTACCCGCATTTTACAGAGGAGGAAACAGAGACCCCGATGGGCGAGTAAACTGTTCTCAGGTCACATGGCTAGTTGGGGATAGAGCCCGGGTCCACGCTTCTGTCTGTCTGACTGGACACACGCTCCTCCCCGCTGTGCTTTACCACCCATTTACTTCCGGAAGCCCTTCCTTCTTATGAAAGGGTACAAAACCATGAGCTGCATTATCAAGGAAGAGAGGATAAAGAAAGTGAAAAGAGCACAAAAGCACTGGGTCATGAGACTTTGCATTTGAGGCCCGGCTCTGCCAGGATCTCTGGATGTGATCTGGGGGAAGTAACTCGACGGTGCCCAGGGGACCACGGGCTGGATCACTGCTGAAGTCCCTTCCAGCCCTTACATTTGGACTCCAGGACAGCTGGGCAGGACATCCAGCACTGGATCCAGCTCAGAGAAACAAGGGACAAAATCTCCCCCTCTGGGTCAGGCATCCGAGAGCTTACACACCTTCCTCCTGATCTTCTCCAGCTTAGAGTGTTTGTACACCAACACCAGCCACCTTGAGGTGAACTTCCGAGTTGATGTGGTAAAGCCAGGAAAGACACTGGAGATTCCTATAATCTTTTATCCTCGAGAAAGTATCAATTATCGAGAACTCATCCCGTTTGAAATCAATGGGCTCTCACAACAAGTAGTTGAAATCAAAGGGAAAGGCACTGAAATGAAGGTAAGAGCCAGTTGGGGAGATCCTCGGGCTTGGCGCCCCTCCTTCTTGCCCTTCTTTGCCCGCCTGAGCCCACCTGCCACCCCTTCAAAGTCTCCTGCCCCCAAGCTGCTCTATGAGGGGGTCAACCAGTCCCACCAAGGGGTGAATGGTCAGATCAGACCCAAGTGAATCACATAGATCTCATTCAATACCAAACTTTACTGTATCAAAGGATACAAGTAATCACAGGATATCACTGGAGAAACAGTCTTTTTCGTGGAGAAGTTTGAGACTATCAGATGCAGCATCCCAAGCGTGTACTTCTCGTCCCACATTAGGGCATGTAGTGTTTTCAGGTTACGAGGTGAGATTGTTTTAAGCTCTGTGTGCAGACATACCTTTCAGTTATGGGACATCTTTCCTTAACACCACACAGACGGACATTCTCCAGCCAGCCACAACTCCCAGGATCCTATTTGACTGAGGGCCTTCCTTCTAACCAGGTGCTCCTAATAGAAAGGGAATGGTCCGGTCCTGCTGCTAATCCTTTTCTTCCCAGTGTCTGGTTAACATTTAAGGTATCTGTCTGGTGGGAGTATTTGCATTTAATAGGAAGTTTTGGAAAACTGAAGACCTTCCAAGGTCCTCAGCAATGCATGGGACATTTCAGCAACCAAGAGAAAATGGGAGGGGTGTATTCCCGGCAGCCTTCCCATCAAGCCAGAGAGCAACAGGACCAGGCCACCTGGTGTGTCTGCACCCGAGCCAGTGATGGGGTCTCTTCTGATGTCATTGATTCATTCGAGTGTTCATTCTTTCATCACTCATTCAGCACCCATTGTGTCAGGTGCTTTGCAGAAATCCTGCAGAGGAGACTTAAGCATGTTCTCTCACCTCCAGGAGTTCACAGGGTGGGGCTGGAAACCCTTGCTTTTGTACACAAAATGGAAACATGGGCAGGATAGAAAGAGCGTGTAGGGGAGGGGTGCAGTTTAGTGAGTGGTCAAATGACAGTGACCAGTGGGTGCTATTCGTGTGGGTCACGTCATCCTGGAGGACAAGGCCCAGCCTGACCTTGGCCTGATCCAGGCCAGCATTTTGATCAGTACTTTAGATGAGGACTTTGAAATGTACCTGCTTCTCCCACCTCCGCTGCCACCATCACCCCTCACTCCTCAAGGCTCTCTCTCCTGCCCTCCTCCAGTCCGTCTCCACAGAGGAGTGAGCCAGAGCAGCCTCCCAAGATACACACTTGATGGGGACACTCCAGGCTGCACTGGCTTCCCACTTCTCCCAGAAGAAAACCTGACCCCTCTCTGAACTGTCTTCCCGTGTCTCCCCCTCGCTCCCAGTCACGGGCCTGACCAGACCACTCCCTCCAGCTCAGGGCCTTGCCACAGCTTGTCTCCTCCCTCGGGATCCAGCCCCACACCACCCTGACGCAAACCCACAGGATCCCAACCTTCCTTTAGCTCTCAGTAGGAACATGTCTTCCTCAGGGAAGCCCCCCTCACCCGCAGGCTGGCTCAGCCCCTTGTACCCTGAGCTTTTCCTTCCTAACATCTCTGAACCCAGCCGTAATTATGTGATTGTGCAACAAGTTGTTTAGTGGGCATTTTAAGCACATAAATGTTTGTTGAGTGGGCAAATGCCCATCCAATGTGAAGAATGAGGGACACAGAAAGAGGGGGAACCAGCCTTGCCTCACCAGGGTACATGTATTGTATTTCTTTTTCTCATTAACTGATGAACCCTCCTTCCCTGCTCTCTTTCTTGTCCCACAGATTTTAGTCCTCGATCCAGCCAATAAGGTGGTGAAGTTAGGAGCTGTCCTGCCTGGACAGGTGGCGAAGAAAACGATTTCCTTCGTGAACAACAGCCAAGCCCAGCTCACATTCAACTTGTCAGTCCTGTTCTCAATTCCAGAACTCCAGGAACCCAAGGTTGGTGCTCGGGCCCCTAGTGGCGTCTTCATGCCCCATCCCTCCACGTCCCCCCCCCCGCCCCGCCCTGATGACAGGGATGACCGTGGTAGCGACACTGCCACCTCACGGTTCTCGTGCACCTTCAGGGTGCCAGGCGGTTCTGAGGGCTCTCGCTGTGCTGCCTCCGATCATCTCCACAGAAACAGTGTAGGGTGGCGCTTCTGTTATTCTCATTTTACATGTAAGGAAACCAAGGCTTGGAGAGGCTACATGCCTCTACAGGGCAACAGTGATGTAGAAAGAGAAGTGCCCTTGATGGATTCAGGAGATCTGGGCTCTAATGAACATACATATATCATCACAGCAGAAACTCTGAAAAATATGGAAAATCACAAAGCAAAACATTTCGCCTATAATCGCATACCCAGAAATAATCACTTAACATTTTGGTACCTATCTTTCCCCTGTTTTTCCTACACATTTTTTAAACAAAATATTAATGTTCAGATTGTTTGGAAACCTGCTTTTCCCAACTTGCAGTAGCTCCTAAACATTCAATGTCATTTGTTCCTCTATACCTCCATTATGCAGATGGACCAATCCTCTATTTCTGCTCATTTCAGGTGTTCCTGGTTTTTTATTTTATAAGCAGCATTGTAATATCCATGTAAACAAAACTTTGTGTGAATCCATGACTCTCTGCTTAATACATACCCCTAGGAGTGGGCTTCTTGGACCAAAAGGAAGAGTGGGTTTCGATATACGTCACTCATCTGCCCCCGAAAGCTTGTCCCTCTTTACACTTCAATCCGTCGTGTGAAAGAAGCATGCCTGTTGCCAAATCCATGTCCTCGAGCTCCATAAATAGAGAAGCTACAGTCCTGGCTGCCGTCTACCCAGCTCACAGTGTTTGGGTGGCCCTTTGAAAATGGACCAGGTGTATTTCGTTCTGAGGATGGACTATATCCATTCCTTCATTCAATTCATTCTCACATTTACTCAGTAAATCCGTGCTACGTGCTGGAAATATAAAGGTGTGCTTTAGTCAGCTTGGACTGCCATAACAAAACACCACAGACTGGGTGGCTTACACAACAGACATTTATTTTCTTACAGTTCTGGAGGCTGGAAGTCTGACGTCAGGGTGCCAACATAGTCAGTTTCTGGTGAGGACGCTCCCCCTGGCTTGCAGATGACCACCTTCTTGCCGTGTGCCCACATGTCAGAGAGACAGCAAGCTCCAGCTCTCCGGTGTCCCTTTTTATAAGGGCGCTAATCTCATCATTAGGGTCCCACTCTCATGACCTCATTCTAAACCTAATTACCTCCCAAAGGCCCCATCTCCAAATACTACTCACATATGGACTTGGGGGGGACACAATTCAGTCCATAGTAAGGTGAATATGACATAGACTTTGGTCTGGTGGAGTTCACAGTCTTTTGGGGTCACAGACACATGAACAGTCCCAGGAAAGCCTAGAAGCTGCAGAAGCAGGGTGTGATTCAGGACCAGGGCTGCTCAGAGGAGGGCTCGGCGGGCTACAGAAGGCCTCACGGTGGAGAGAGGTCTGAACTGAGTTTTACAGGATGAAGAGGTATCTCCCAGGCAGAGAGGTTGGGGAGGAGTGTTTCTGGCAGGCAAGATTATATAGGCTCAAAGGGATTGATGCTTTTGGAATCCTAGGTGTGATTCAATGTGGTAGGAGTGCTGTGGACCATCTGAGGATTGCAGGATACAGGAACACTGGCTGTGAGAGGCCAACCAAAGCAGGAGACCCAGTGGGCATCTCGTCCCCGGACCCCACATCTCCCACTTTGCCATCCAGAGAAAGAGGGAAAACTTGCTGCTTCCCTTTCCTCATTAATCCAAAGTAAAGTCCTCATTCCAGTGGGTCAGGGCCCCTCACAGTTTGGCTGCACCAGTTCTGCCTCTTGAGGTGGTGAGACAAAAGCTGCCAGAATGGCCTGAACCGGCACTGTCACCCCGGGGGGTCACTTCCATCATTGTGTTTTGAGAAATCTCTAAGGTCACTTTCCTATTGTGATTCTCAGCCATTATCTCACTCCCCCCCCCCCCCCCCCCCCCCCGCCCGACACAGTCCACTTCCTGGTGACTGCTCAGCACTCGGTACCAAAGGGAGCTCAAGGATGAAAAGGGCTTGACTTCCTTCAAGCTGATTTTGATTTGATTTTTACCAGGACCAAGGGGAGAGAGCAGCCCCTTATATTCAAGTTCCAACAGTGGTTCTCAAACTTTAGAACACATGAGTCCCCACATGCAGGTTCCAAGCTCTCCCAAGGAGACTGGTTTTCTCGGGCTGGGGCAGGACCCAAGAGTCTGCCTTTTAACCAGCACACTGGGAAATGTGATGCAGGGAGACCAGGGAAGCGTGCCTTGAAAACCACCGGAGCACTGAGTCTTTTCTACTTGCTCTTACTGTTTCCTCCACCAGAGAGCAGGGGTTATTTGCAAGGGGCTGGAAAGAGAATTAACACCAATTGAATGCCTGTTACGTGCCACACATTTTGTACGGGTGATCGGGATCTTCACCGTAGAGTAAATCACAGAAAGTTTCAGTAACTCACCACAGGTGACACAGCTGGGGAGAGGGCAGAATGACATTACACCTGGCCTGATACGGTCCCAGCAGCAGGACCCCCGGAAATGGAACCTCAGGAGCGCCCCACCCTCAGCTGCTGAGGCTCGTTGTCATTTTATCCAGGTCATCACCTTGACACCATTCCACAACATCACTCTGAAGCCCAAAGAGGTCCGGAAGCTGGAAGTCAACTTCGCCCCGAAGAAGCGTGTCCCTCCCTTCTCCGAAGAGGTGTTCATGGAGTGCATGGGGCTCCTGCGGCCCCTCTTCCTCCTCAGCGGCTGCTGCCAGGCCCTGGAGATCTCCCTGGACCAGGAACATCTTCCCTTCGGACCAGTCGTGTGTCGGACACAAGCCACGCGTCGCGTCCTCATGTTGAACACGGGCGATGTGGGTGCGAGGTAGGAGAGCCCTCTGGGCCTGGATTCCCATTTAACTATCCCAGGACCCTCTGAAGTGGTTACTATATTGTCCCCATTTCACAGATGAAGTTGAGGCTCAAAGTGGTTATATGACTTGCCAGCAGGGACCCACCCAGGCACTACTTGGGGAGCGCTGCCATAGCTGTGCCCACTGCGCACCACACACCTGCAGGGGGCACCCTTCGCACCGACCTCAGTTGAACAGTGCCCTGAGGCTGTGGTATGGCAGCCTTGGCACTGGAAGCAGTGGTCTGCACCATCCACCCTCTGTCTCCTGCCTGGACCAAGTGCCAGACCACAGAGGGGGTGACCACACAGGGCCATTGGATCCCAGCGCCACCAAGAATAGGGGCAACTCTCATGTGAAGGGATCTTCTCCACCCCCCGATCAGACCTGAGAGGCAGTGCAGGGAGCGGTTATGGCCACAGTCTCGGGAGGGTTCCAGTCCTGGCCCGGCCACATCCTAGCTGTGTGACCTCGGGTACACGTGTAAGCGTGTTCATGCACATGCCCCCCAGTGTGCCACTTCCCACCCTGCTCAGCCCCAAGGGAGAGCCTAGAGAACCCACCCAGGAACGACCTGGCCTTCGTCCCGCCTGCCTCTGCTTTGCCCAGCAGTCTTCCTCCTCCCAGGCCCCAGGGAGTGCACGAGGGGATGAACCTCCCAGCTAAAAGCGCAGGCAAAATCTCTTTTCTCAGCAGGATTGAGGACACCCCAAGGATATTAGCAAACTACCTTGTCTCCTTTTGTCCTGGAAAAGGTTTAAATGGGACGCCAGAAAATTTGAGCCTCATTTCTCCATCAGCCCGGAAGAGGGCTATATCACCGCAGGCATGGAGGTTTCTTTCGAAGTGACTTACCATCCTACTGAGGTGGGCAAGGAGATCCTCCATAAAAACTTGCTCTGCTTCATCCAGGGTGGCAGTCCTCTGAGCCTAACCCTGTCTGGAGTCTGCGTGGGACCACCTTCGGTAAAAGAGGTCAGTAGGTGCTGCCCACAGATGGGCCAGTGGCCAGAGTGGGCCCAGCAAGCCCCACAGGAGAACTCAGTCAGGCCTTCTAGAAACAAGTGGCCCTGTTCAAACAGTCCTTGGTGCCCACATCAAACATGTAGACCTGCTCCCTCCCACCACAGGGCCTTCGCACATGCTGTTCCCACCGCTGATATATTCATTTTCCCCTCTTCGTTTAGTTAATTCCTACTTATTCTTCAGCTCTCAACTCAAGCATCTCATTCTCAGGGAAGGTTGTATTGACATCTCTGGCTAGATCAAATTCTGTCATAAGGTCTGTAAGTAAGGGGTGAACACCTTTCGCTTTCTCTATAGTTAAAAAATGGGCTTGGGTTAATCCTCTGCTAGCCCTGTTCCTGGAAACCTAATAGTGGAAACCTGATAGTTCCTGGCAACACTGCTTATGGTCATAGACACCTGATCTCCATCTCCTGTTGTTTCAACAATGTTATATAAATGGAATCATGCAGTATGCTATAAATGTGTATGTACAAGTCTTGGCAAGAATATATGCTTTCATTTTCTTGGGTAAGTATGTAAGAGTGGAATGGCTGGGTCATAGGGTAGGTGTATGTTTACCTTTTTAAGAACCTACCAAATTGTTTTCCGAAGTGGTTGTGCCATTTTACATTCCCATCAGCCATGTCTGACATTTCCACTTGTGCCGCATCCCTGCCAATACTTGATATGGTCAGTTTTTTTTTAATTTTAGTCATTCTAACAGGTATGTGGTGATGTCTCATTGTGGTTTTTAATTTGCATTTTCCTAATGACTAATGATGTTAAGCATCTTTTCATGTACTTATTTGCCATCCATGTATCTTCTTTGTTGAAGTGTCTGTTCAGATCTTCTATTTTTATTTGGGTTGTTTGCTTTCTTACTACTGAGTTTTGAGAGCTCTCTGTATATTCAGGACACAAGTTTTAAATTTAGATCTTCAGTCTGTTTAGAGTTCATTTTTGTATGTAGTGTAAGACATGAATCAAAATTCATTTTTTTTGTACATGGATATCCAGTTGTTCCAGCAGCATTTATTTAATCGATTATCCTTTCTCCACTGAATTGCCTTTGTACTTTGGTCAGAAACCAATTGATAATATATGTGTGGGTCTCTTGCTAAACTCTATTCTTGTCCCACTGGTGACCTTTCTGACTCTCTTCACACCAATACGACATCGTCCACGTTGCTACGCTCAATGGCTAGTTCTCACCGCTCATCTTACTTGACCTGTCGATAGCATTTGACACCTTGAACGAGCCCCTCCTCCTTCACGCACTTCCTTCATTACATGGCCTCCAGGGTACCACCCTCTCCTGGTTTTCCTCCCACCTTATTAGCTGCTTCTTCTCGTCTCCTCTTCTGATTTTTCTTAACATTGGAACATGCCAGTCAGGAATTAGTCCTGAAATTCCTTCTTTTTTCCTAAATACATTTACTTCTTGATGATCTCATCTGGTTTCTTGGCCTGAAAAAAACATTGCTATACTGACAACACCCAAATATATATATCTATCTATATCTATCTATCTATCTATATATGGCCTGAACCTTTCCTTGAACTCCAGATTTGTAAATTCCACTGCCTGCTTAAGGTGCCTGTTTTCTTCCAGGTGGTGAATTTCACCTGCCAGGTACGCTCCAAGCACATACAGACCATCATGCTTTCAAACCGCACCAACCAAACCTGGAATCTGCACCCCATCTTTGAAGGCGAGCACTGGGAGGGGCCCGAGTTCATCACCCTGGAGCCCCATCAGCAAAACAAGCCCTATGAGATTACCTACCGGCCCCGCACCTTGAATGTGGAGAACCGCAAGCATCAGGTAGGTTGAGCCCCACCTCCCCCACTGTTTTCCTGGCACGGTTGGAGGGAGGAGTTGTGTGAGAGAGAATGTTAAGACAAGAGGGGACCCCCACAAATGATATTGGATCCACGGGGAATCATGTCCAAAGCTTATCAAGTCCAAAGCTTCCCTTTTCGTCCGTGTATTTTCATGCTGAGGGGATTCTCTTGGAATCAGGGGCTCAGTTCTAAAGTGGAGTCCTCAGCTAAGCATCGAGCAATTAATACTTAGTTTAACTGTACAAATAGCATCATAGTGACTGTAATAAAAATCAAAAAAAAGAAAAGAAGCCACAATCTTCCACCTCCCATCCCCAAAAAACTGTTTTCTTCTGTCTTCACTACTTTGAATCCTTATTCAAATACAGCCATAGCTGCCATCACATCATCCTCAGTTTTGCATCCTGTTTACTTTTACCTTACATTACATCATGAGCATTTTTCTATTTAACTATGTAATCTTTGTGATAATCATTTTTTTTTAAAGATTAGTTTTGTTTTGTTTTGTTTTTTAATACTTTATTTATTTTATTTATTTATTTATGACTGTGTTGGGTCTCTTAGTTTTCGTGTGAGGGCTTTCTCTAGTTGCGGCAAGTGGGGGCCACTCTTCATCGCGGTGCGGGGGCCGCTCTTCATCGCGGTGCGCGGGCCTTTCACTATCGCGGCCCCTCCCGTTGCGGGGCACAGGCTCCAGACACGCAGGCTCAGTAGTTGTGGCTCACGGGCCCAGTTGCTCCGCGGCATGTGGGATCTTCCCAGACCAGGGCTCAAACCCGTGTCCCCTGCACTAGCAGGCAGACTCTCAACCACTGTGCCACCAGGGAAGCCCTGTGATAATCATTTTTAACGACTAATATTTCATTGAATGACAGTTCCATAATTTATTTAACATCCCCCAGTTGTTGGATGTTTAAGTTATCTCTAAATTTTCTTCAATATAAGTAGTTCTAATATACACGTGTATGTATATATGTAACTTTTTCTGCTGTAGGGATTTTTCTTCAGTAAGTTCCTTGGGATGGGATCCCTCGTTCAAATACACATGAACATTTTTATGACTCTTGGGAACATATTCCCAAGCTGCTTTCCAAAAGTGTTATGCTTATTTGCAGAGCCTCCATTAATCCTGTGCTACTGCCATGCCTGAGAGGTAGCTAATAAAGGACCCTCTGTGTCATTCTGACCACATTTCTTCTTCTCTTAGGGCACCCTCTTCTTCCCCCTCCCAGATGGGACCGGCTGGCTGTACGTACTGCATGGGACTTCCGAGCTCCCCAAAGCCGTGGCCAATATCTACCGTGAAGTGCCATGTAAGACGCCCTACACTGAGCTCCTGCCAATCACCAACTGGCTGAACAAGCCCCAGAGGTGAGGGAGTGGGGGAGACGGGGGGAGGACTCGCACCGTCGAGCCTAGCCCCTCCCCCGGTCAGGGCCCCTAGAGGACAGTGGGGGCTAAAGAGTCAAAGTTCTGGGCTGTGGCCAGGCATTGCCTGAACTGAGCCCCAGAGAGCGTCTCCTGTTCAGCGCTCTCCATGAGCAGCTGGTAACTTGAAAACCTCCTAGAACAGAGCCTGGCACAAAATACGTGCTCAGTAAAGGTTAGCTGTCATTATTATTGTCAAAACGATAATCGTGGTTGTTATTATTGAAAGCCCTGTCTTATCACCTAAGCCACTGGCCAGAGAAGGACGTCCCTTGGGTCTCGTACTTGCAGTGAGAGTGGAGGAGAACAGAAGACCTAGAGGAGCTTGAGGCCCACCAGACTGGTCCCCTTCTTTTATGGAAAAGAAGCCAAAGGCTGGGAGAAGAGAACTGCCTGCTCAGCATAGTGGATGAAGGCCCAGACAAGCTGAAATGCTAGTTCCGCCAAAAACTAGGCATTGTTAACTGAGCTGTCATCTTCCTTCTCTCAGCCTCAATTTCTTCCCTAGTAAGATGGAGAGGATAACGAGAGGTACCTCCGACAGGCACTGTGAGGTGAGGACTGAAAGCCTGTCATGTAACACGTGCGGTGCACCGACTCAGTTCTGGCACAAAATAGGCCGTTAGTAAACGGTAGTTACTGTTACTGTTAGTGCCAGAGTGAAGACTAGAACCCTGGACCCGTGTGCTTTCCATGAAATCAAGAGTGGAGATGGCACCTTGCCTTCTTTCCTTTGGGCAAACTGTCTCATTTTGTCTGTCCTCTCTTCTTGCACCCCTGTGCTCCTCCAGATTCCGGGTCATTGTGGAAATGTTGAAACCGGAGAAGCCCGACCTAAGTGTCACCTTAAAGGGCCTTGATTACATTGATGTGCTGTCTGCCTCCAAGAAAGACTACAAGCTGAACTTCTTTTCCCACAAGGAGGGACTGTACACAGCAAAGGTATCCACATGTTAAAGGCTCTGCCCTGGGACCCCGGAGGTTTGACCCTGAGGCTGATGATCCCCGTGTTGGGAGTGAAGATGCCCTCTCACAGCCAGCCTAGCGTTATCCTGTGAGGCTGACCATTTAGAGGGACCAGGCAAAGGCATTCAGGATTCCCAGACTCTTTAAGATGAGACCAGATTGCAGGGCTAGCCAGCCAACGTGTAGGTCCATTCCAAGCCTTCAAGGTGGCAGAATCATGAAAATCTTTAAGCAGTAGGTAACAGTGGACCAGCAAACACCAGACCAGAAAAATAATAACAAAAGATCCCTTTTCTGAGGGCTTATAGAGTGTCCAGCATCACGCTGAGCCCTTGACACAGCTAGTCACATCAGAGCCAGGATTCAACTTAGGACCATCGACTCTAAGACTCCTCAGGGTCTTTCACACGTGAGCTGTTTGTCCTAATTCATTCGTCAATTCAACAAGCATCTCTTGAGCACATGTGCCATATGCTATATACTATGTGCTGGTAATGCAGCAACGATCAAAAATAGGCACAGTCTCTGTTCTCCTGGAACACACAGTCCGGTGGAGGGAGATGGACATTCATCAAATAGTTGCACTATGAATGCATAATTACAAAATGGCCTAAGTGCTGTAAGAAAAGGAGCATATGGGTCAGGGGCTCACTGAGAGGTCAGGGCTGAAGAGAACTATAGAGGAATTACCCGCTTACAGGTAGTACTTGAAGCCAGGATGGAGGATGGAACCACCTAGGGAAAGATCTTAAAGTGAAGAAATAGCATGTGAGCACAAAGAAGCGGCAAGAATAAAAGGAAATAATAACAAGTCCTGGCAAGGGCGTGCAGAACATGAATCCTTCATGCAGTGCTGGTGGGAGTGTAAATAGTGCAGCTGCTTTAGAAGACAGTCAGGCAGTTCCTCAAATGGATAAACGTAGAGTTACCATGGAATTCAGCAATTAATATGCAAAATAGGCGAAAACATACGTCCACACAAAAACCTGTACATAAATGTTCATAGCATCATTATTCATAAAAGCCAAAAAATGGAAACAACCTAAATTTCCATCAACTAGTGAATGGATAAATACAATGGAATATTATTTGGCAATAAAAAGTAATGGGAACAAAGTACTGATTCATGCAACACTGAAATGAACGCTGAAAACATTATGCTAAGTGAACGAAGTCAGTCACAAATGGCCACATATTACATGATTTTGTTTAAATGAAATGTCCAGAATAGGCAAATCTATAGGAACAGAAAGTAGACTAGTGGTGCGTAGGACTATAAGGGATGGATTAGGGGGAAGTGGGAATGATTGTTACTGGGGACAGGGCTTCTTTTGGGGGTGGTGAAAATGTTCTAAAATTGAGCGTGGGGATGGTTGAATCACTTTGTGAATATATTAAAAAAGCACTAAATTGTACACTTTAAATGGGTGAATTGTATAGCATGTGAATTGCATCTCAATAAAGCTGAAAGGAAATATGAGACATAAAATGTATATCAAGAAGTTCTAATGCCCATCTAACAGGAGCTCCCGAAACAGAAAAACAAGATAATAAAAGGAAGAAAATACTCTACGAAATAACTGAAGAAAAAAATGTCCAGAGCTATTTGACAAAGTCTGAGTCTTCTAATTGAAGGAACCCACCAAGTTGCCAACGAAGGTGAATGAAAAACAGACTCACATCTAAGTACATGAGAACAAAATTTCAGAAAACTGGGATAAAAGAGAAAGTCCTAAATAATTCTAGAGAAAATAGATGGAAGTAATATTCACAATAACATCAGATTTCTCATGGCAATGCTGAATACCAAAAGCAATAGGGTAAGCTATTCAAACTGTTTAGAATGACTTTCAATTTCGAATGCTTTTTCCAGGCAAGACTATCATGAGAGCAAAATAAAGACACTTTTAAACATGCAAAGACTCAAAGTAACCAACCCATATACACAATCCCTATCTGAAAGAAGTGCTACAAAATTAAAATTTTTTTTTCTTTTTTTAATTTGTAAACAATTTATGTTTACATTAACAGATACAGTGGAAAATATGAAACATTAATTCTAATTAGCAAAATGATTCCTCTTGTAAATGAATCCAAGAGGAAAGTACAAGGATACAATGAACAGAGAATCAAAATTAAATTGATAGGTAATTTCAAATAATTGTTGAAAAGAAATCTGAAATTAATATTTCATATGACCTCAATATAGGAAATAGCAAGGGGAGGGATAAAATAAGGCAATGAAAAAAATTTTCTTTAGTTTGGAAGCAAATGGGGAGATAAGAGATTTTCTCATTCATAGAGAAGGGTAGGGAGAGAATTAGAGCTACTTGTAAACTGTAGGTATGAACAGAAAAATACCAGTAAATATATTTATTAAAATACAAGTGAAGGGACTTCCCTGGTGGCACAGTGGTTAAGAATCCGCCTGCCAATGCAGAGGACACGGGATCGATCCCTGGTCCGGGAAGATCCCACATGCCGCGGAGCAACTAAGCCCGTGTGCCACAACTACTGAGCCTGCGCTCTAGAGTCTGTGCACCTGGAGCCCATGCTCTGCAACAAGAGAAGCCACTGCAATAAGAAGCCTGTGCACCACAACGAAGAGTAGCCCCAGCTCGCCGCAACTAGAGAAAGCCCATGCACAGCAATGAAGACCCAACGCAGCCAAAAATATAAATAAATAAATAAATTTATTTAAAAAAATTTAAAAAATAAATTAAATACAAGTAAAATTTTGGGTAAGAATGACAACAAACCCAGATCACAGGATCTCTTTACAGTAACATATATACTGAAATGAACAATAACAACCTAAAAGTGTTTTAAAAGTCAAAAATACTTTTGCTTCCAGTTACGTTGGAGTAACTAGACCCTCACCATAAACAACCATAAAACTGGACAAAATATATGAGGTAACTCTTCTTAGGCATCGGACAACAGGCAGCACAATACTGCAATCCATCAGAGAGAAGAGAAACTTACGAAATGAGTCCTGTGATTGTCCTCTCTGGCTTGGGACAGTTTCCTGACTGCTGTGTTGTCAGCTCTAGAGCAACTACTAAAAATCTATTGTTTAAAAATATAGGTAAGAAGCCAGTAGAGGAAATAAAATATATTACAAAAGATTACACATTGATCCAAAAGAAGGCAGGAAAGTAGCAAGCAAGGAATGAAAAAATAAGAGACAAATGGAAAAGAAATAGCAAAAGGGCTGACTTCAACCCAAACACATAAATGATTGCTTTAAATGTAAAAGACTAAACGCTCCAATTAAAATACAGAGGGTATCAGAGCACTCTAAATTTAAAGACAGGAAGAGATTGAAAGTAAAAAGGCAGGTATGTAAAGAACTATTACCACCTATTGTAATAAGATAAACAACTCAAGGTATTAAAAAAAGCAAAAAACTGGAGTAGCCTCTACGTCACAGAAGTAAATATGTGAATGACCAAGAAGCACATGAGAAAATGCTCAACATCATCAGTCATCCAGGGAAAGAACTGAAAAAAGGGAGCAGCTTATCAACAGGTCAGACACAGGGGTGAGGGGACAATGCACTGCAGTTACGAGTGTGAGCTCTGGAGTCAGGCCAACCTGGGTTCAAATCCTGGTTCTGATACTACTCTGCATGTGACCCTGGGCAAGAAAATAACTTGCTAAGCCCATTTGCTCATGTTTAGAAAAACCGGTGAGGGGAATAGTAATGTTGCCTACAAATTGTATGAATTAAATAAGTACTTCCAGTGCCTAGTACACAGTAATCAAGTGTTAGATGCTATCATTATCATTATTATTAGTAGTAATATTATTAACTATTCCAGCAGCAGCAGGAATTGGAGTGAAGCCCACCACAACATGCACCTCTTGAGGTCTTGCTTGTTCTCCAGGGCCACTCAGCTGTCCCACTGGGGACACCTTCATCTTCAGCACTAGACGGTGCTGCTCTAGCCTCTCCTAAAGCAACCCAGGCTCCTTCATGCTCTCTCACCTGGGAGAAGCCAGAGCGGAATACCTGAAGAGAAGGGCTGGCTGGCAGGGTTCACAGGGGCTGGGAGGGCCTGTGTCAGCCTGGTCCCTGTGCTTCATGCGTCCACGCACTGCGAACAGGGAGAAGGATCCTGTAGACGGCGGAGGACCCTGGGCTAACCCCTCTGCTCTGTCCCACTTCCTCCCACTCTCTCTGTGAACCCAGGTGATCTTCCGAAACGAGGTGACCAACGAGTTCCTATACTACACGGTGAGTTTCAGGGTCATCCCCTCAGGCGTCATCAAAACCATCGAGATGGTGAGCCCTGTCCGGCAGAGCACGGCGGC
Source organism: Balaenoptera musculus (assembly GCF_009873245.2). NCBI lineage: Eukaryota > Metazoa > Chordata > Mammalia > Artiodactyla > Balaenopteridae > Balaenoptera > Balaenoptera musculus. The sequence continues at coordinate 46,898,020 of NC_045803.1, forward strand.
CTCCATCAAGGTGGAGAACCCCCTGCCCTACTCGGTGACCTTCTCCACGGAATGCAGGGTGCCCGACATCAGCCTGCCCTCCCAGTTTGTGGTGCCGGCCAACTCTGAGGTATGGCCCTGCCTGCCAGGGGCTCCCCGCCCCCATTTCTGTGCTGGAGGCTCTGCCCAGGGGGCCTCTGGATCCACGTTCTGCATCCCGTAGTTGGGCCAGCCTTGGCGGTGGTCGGGAGGGCAGGGGATGATCGACTGATTGACCACGCTCCTGTTCTCTCCTTTCCTCTGCTGCCCAAGTCCTCACGTAAACCAGGGCCACATAGAGCTTTGGTTCAGGCATGTAAAAGGGACTTGTCTCTATGATGTGTTTGTTTGCCTTGCTCAAATTTAAAATATTCTTCTTGTTTTTCCTAATTACATAAGTCACATAGAATATATGTGGTGAAAAGGACAGCAAGGGACACATAATAGTGTATCACGTGTACAACACACACACACACATTTGTCTATGTGCTTGTTTATGCACAGACCACTTCAGGGAGGTGGCACAAGAAGGCTTTGACAGTGGTTGGGCAGACATGGCCCAGAGTTATGAACTGGTGGGAAGATAAATGCTCTTTTCATCAGTCTGTCACTCCAAACTCTCACTGTCCAGATTCCATCAAAATCTCTTCTGTTCCCCCAACTTCAGCCCACCTGGCCTGTTCCCTGCACTCCCACTCTGCCTCTTCCTTCACTTTCAGAATCTAGTTATCTGTTTTGTTCTTCAGAGAGAGTCTCCATGCCCTTTATTTTATTGTATTTTTATATTTTTCACTATGAACTATACAGAAAAGTATATAAAACATACATATACGTATATGTATGTGTACATATAAACATGTATATGCATGCAAACATGTTTGTTTAAACAAAAAATTATGAAATAAATATCTGTTAAACCAATACCCAGGCCAAGAAATAAAAAATTGCCACCTCCCCAGACACCCCTCTCTCCCGCACTCCTAAAAGTTAACCACTATCCTTATTTTGTAATGATCATGTCTTGCTTTTAAGCAATACAGTTTAGTTTTGCCTGTTTTTGAACTTTATGCAAAAGAAATCATACTATGTACATTCTGTAATGTTTTATTTCTTTCGCTCAGAGTTGTGAATTGTGATGGTCCTCCATGCCATTGCCCACAGCTGAGGTTCATTCATCCTCACCGCTGTAGACTATCCTAAATGACTAGACCACAATTTAGATATCCATCCTACTATGGCCAGACATTTGTGTTGGTTTCAACATTTGGCTATCGTGGAAAATGCTGCTATGGCTATTTTTGCACAAGCGCCCTCTTGATGTACATGCGCCTGTATTTCTCCACAGTGTACACCCGGGAGTGGAATCCCTGGGTCATAGGGTGTGCCTGCCTCTAACTGCCAACCAGTAGATAACTGCCAATCAGCAACGCGAGTTCACCAACCCCTGGTATTGTCAGAATTTTTTAAAGTTTACCAATCTGATAGACTCCTAATAAACTGGTAACTCCCTTTTTACATACAGATTGATTTTAGTTGGGTAATAGTCTGTGTAGGAGATTCACCTCTGTGTTCATGAATGAGAATGGACCACAGTCTTCCTTCCTCATACTCTTTGTCCAGTTTGGGTGTCACTTTTGCTAATTTTCTCGCTTTCTCGATTCTGTGAAAGAGTTTATAAAAGATTGAAATTATGTCTTCTTTGAACTCACTGGTGAAGCCACTGAGGCCTGGTGTTTTCTTTGTGGGAAGATTGTCTACTACTGATTTAATTTTTTCAGTGGGTTACTGGACTATTTAGATGTTCTGTTTCTTCCTGAGTCAGTAATAAGAGCACTTCCATTTCATCGATATAGTGAAAATATTGGTATAACATTGTTACTATCCTCTTATTACCTTTTTTTTTGTTTTTTGATTTTTTTTGGTACTCAAAAAAGCCTCATTTTTTAAAAATTAATTTTTATTGGAGTATAGTTTCTTTACAGTGTTGTGTTAGTTTCTGCTGTACAGTAAAGTGAATTAGCTATACACATACGTATATCCCCTCTTTTTTGGATTTCCTTCCCATTTAGGTCACCACAGAGCATCGAGCAGAGTTCCCTGTGCTATACCGTAGGTTATCATTAATTATCTATTGTATACATAGTAGTGTATATATGTCAATCCCAATCTCCCAATTCATCCCACCCCCCAACCCCCGGTATCCATACATCTGTTCTCTACATCTGTGTCTCTATTTCTGCTTTGCAAGTAAGTTCATCTGTATCATTTTTCCAGATTCCACAAATAAGTGATATTATACGATATTTGTTTTCCTCTTTCTGACTTACTTCACTCATTCTCTAGGTCCATCCATGTCTCTGCAAATTGCACAATTCCGTTCCTTTTTATGGCTGAGTAATATTCAATTGTATATATGTACCACATCTTCTTTATCCATTCTTCTGTTGATGGACATTTAGGTTGCTTCCATGTCCTGGCTATTGTTAATAGTGCTGCAATGCACATTGGGGTGCATGTGTCTTTTTGAATGGTTTTCGCTGGGTATATGCCTAGGAGTGGGATTGCTGGATCATATGGTAGCGCTATTTTTAGTTTTTTAAGGAACCTCCATACTGTTCTCCATAGTGGCTGTATCAATTTACATTCCCACCAACAGTGCAAGAGGGTTCCCTTTTCTCCACACCCTCTCCAGCATTTATTGTTTGTAGAGTGTTTGATAATGGCCATTCTGACTGGCGTGAGGTGATACCTCATTGTAGTTGTGATTTGGATTTCTCTAATAATTAGTGATGTTGAGCATCTTTTTGTGTGTTTGTTGGCCATCTGTATGTCTTCTTTGGAGAAATGTCTATTTAGGTCTTCCACCCATTCTTCGATTGAGTTGTTTGTTTTTCTTGATATTGTGCTGCATGAGCTGTTTGTATATTTTGGAGATTAATCCCTTGTTGGTTGCTTTGCTTGCAAATATTTTCTCCCATTCTGAGGGTTGTCTTCTCGTTTTGTTTATGGTTTCCTTTGCTGTGCAAAAGCTTTTAAGTTTAATTAGGTCCCATTTGTTTATTTTTGTTTTTATTTTCACTACTCTAGGAGGTGGGTCAGAAAAGATCTTGCTGTGATTTATGTCAAAGAGTGTTCTGCCTGTGTTTTCCTCTAAGAGTTTTATAGTGTCCAGCCTTACTTTTAGGTCTTTAATCTATTTTGAGTTTATTTTTGTGTATGGTGTTAGGAGGTGTTCTGATCTCATTCTTTTACATGTAGCTGTCCAGTTTTCCCAGCACCACTTATTGAAGAGACTGTCAAAAAAAAGCTTCATTTTTAATTTAGCTTTCTGACTCTGTGCTTTTGCCTTCAATACTTTCTCAACGATTTTCTTCTCAATAAGGAGAGCATGTTTGATCCTGTCACTGACACATTTAGCACACAGGGAGCTACCAGAGGCCCAGCTGACATGTTTTTTCATTTTAGACCACCTCATAAGAACTTTAGGTCTCACAGCACGAATCTTATTACCTTTTTTATGTGACGTCCCCTTTTCATTTCTAATATTGGTCATTGTGCCTTCTCTCTTTGTTTCTTGATCAACCTTGCTAGAGGTTTCTCAACTTTTTTTTTTTTTTTTTTTCCAAAAAAGCATCTTTGGGCTTTGTTGTTACGCTCTATTGTATGGTTGCTTTCTAGTTGATTGATTTCCACTCTTATCTTTGTTATTCCCTTCCTTCTGCTTCCTTTGGGTTAGTGTTGCTTTAACTAATTTCAAAGATAAACGCTTAGGGAATTAACTTGTAGTCTTCTTTATTTTCTAATATATGCACTTAAGATTATAAATCTCCCTCTAAGTACTGCTTTAGCTGCAGCATACAAGTTTTTATATTTATATGTAGTATTTTTTATCATTAAGTTCAAAAGTGTTCTAATTTTCACTATGATTAATACTTCTTTTTTGACTCCTGGTTTATTAGAAGTTTCTTAATTTCCAAAGATGTGGATTTTTCTAGTTACCACGTTTTAAAATTATTTTGTGGTCAGAGAATATATTCCATATTATTTCAGTACTCTAGAATTTTTTTAGACATGCTCTATGGCCCAATATCGTCTTTTTTTAAAATCCTCCACCTCTTTTTGAAAAGAATGTATTTGCTGTTTTGTTGTTCAGTTTTCTTTAGCCTAACTGATAGTTTTGTCTGCTTGTTTGATCAGTTTTAGGAGAGTATATTAACATATACTACTATGATTGTGGATCTGTCTGTTTATCTTTGCAGTTCTGTCATGTTTTGCTTTATGTATATACTTTGAAGCTATATTACTAGTTAAATAAAAATTATAATATCTTTCTGGTGACTTGAAACTCTTTTCATTATAAAGTGATCTTCTTTGTCTCTAGTAACACTTTTTGCCTTAAAATCTATTTTGTCTAATATTAATATAGGTTTCTTTTGGTTAGCATTTGCATGGTGTGGGTTTTTTTTAATCATCACACTTTCAATCTTTTTCTATCCATATAATCTAAACGTGTCTCTTATAAACAGTGTACAGATGAGATGGATTTGGTTTTTTAACCCAGTCTAGCAAGGCTTCCTTTTCACTTCAGCATTCACACCATTTATATTGAGTGTAAATAGTGATGTATTCAGGTGTACATGCAAAACTGTACTTTCTGTTTCTCTTATCTGTTCTATGTTTTCTTTTTCTCTGTTTTGTAGTGATCTCTTCCTGGCATGTCTTCATTGTCTATAGCAATATTATTCTGCTCATCATTCACCTTTTTTATTCCTTTTCTGTTGTTCATTCTAACTTTTTCCATGCTTTTAGAAGGAAAAGGTAGCCCTGGATACCTTTTGTAGCTTCACATAACTAAGATTCTCCTGTTGTTACCACAAATATTTTTTAAAATACAGCTTTGTACTTTTTAGGGGTTTTTTTCTTTTTTCTCCCCACCTTTATCTGAGCTTTATCTTTCCTTCGCCTTCAGTGTCTCAGTCACAGTCAAATAGATTCTACTCTCAGAGGTTTCTCTTGGCACAAGGTTTTGTCTTAGAAGGGAGTTTAAGTAACTTGGTTTTAAGCTGCCCCACGTCACCCAATCTTATTGTGACATGTTTGCAGTTAGTGATAAACTAGAGCCTGAGATCATCCTTCCAGCTTAGGCTGCTGTTGTCAGTTGTCCTGTCAAGTTTCCCAGGTTGAGTGGGACCCTCAATCTAGGGTGATTCTCTGGCTCTCAGACTGATGTTCCTTTGCTCTCTCTCCCACTCCTCCCAGACAGTGGCTTACTCACACCAGTCTCATGGCTGTGAGTAATCAGCCCTACTCACCCATCTTTTGGAGTTGGTAGCTTATCTTTTCACTTAGTTATGTTACAGATGTTGTCGTTAAGCTGGTTGGTCTGAGTGTTTTGTGGGGGATTTGGGAAGACTGTGCAGCGGCTGCTGCTATCATCTTGCTCAAAACCTGGAACTGGTTTTAATGTATGACGTGAGGCAAGAGTCATGTTTCCTTTTTCTCCAAGTGAATATAAATCATCTCAGACTGTGTTACTACAAAGACCGTCTTTTCCGCACTGATTTACACGGCCATTTGTGAAATAAATCAAGTGTCCATATATGCATGGATCTGTTCTAGGTTTCCTATAATATAATAATGACTCAGTTTCTGAACTTGTACCAATGCCACGGCATCCTAATTATTACAGTTTTATAGTATAGTTTGATATATGGCCAAGCAAGCAGTCACTCTAGCTTTATATTAAGACTTAATAATCTCTTATATTCTTTTTTTTCAAGAGTACCTTGGCAAGAATAGCATTGCATTTTTGGCCCTTTGCATTTCCATATATATTTTTAAATCAGCTTGTCAAGTTCCTTAAAAAAAAAAAAAAAACTCTGTTGGGATATTGATTGGGATTAAATTAAGTCTATAGATTATTTTAAGAATGTATAAGTTTTCTGGGGTATTCCCTGGTGGTCCAGTGGTTAAGACGCCACACTTTCACTGTCAAAGGCCTGGGTTCAATCCCTGGTCGGGGAATTAAGATCCCACAAGCTGCGTGGTGCGGAAGGAAAAAAAAAAAAAAGAATGTATAAGTTTTCTGTTGATCCACAACAAATTATTCCAAAACTCAGCAACTTAAAACAACAGACATTTATTACCTACACAGTTTCTGAGGATCAGAAATCTAAGAGCAGCCGCCTAACCAGGTGGTTTTGGCTCAGGAGCTTTCATGAGGATGTCAGTTGTCAGCCAGGACTCTAGGCATCCCTAGGCTTGACTGGGGCTGGATAATCTGCTTCCAAACTCACTCACGTGGTTGGTTGTTGGAAAAGGCCTAGTTCCTTGCTGGCTGTTAGCTGGAGGCTTCAGTTCCTCACCATGTGGCCTCTCCCGCGAGCTGCTTTCAACGAGGCAGCTCACGTACCTTAGAGTGAGCGATCTGAAAGAAAGTGAGGGGACTTCCCTGGTGGCGCAGTGGTTAAGAATCCGCCTGCCAATGCAGGGGACATGGGTTTGATCCTGGGCCGGGAAGATCCCACATGCCACGGAGCGACTAGGCCCATGCGCCACAACTACTGAGCCCGCGTACCACAACTACTGAAGCCTGCATGCCTAGAGCCCGTGCTCTGCAGCAAGAGAAGCCACCGCAATAAGCCCGTGCACCGCAACAAAGAGTAGCCCCCGCTCGCCGCAACTCAAGAATAGCCAGCAGGCAGCAACGAAGACCCAACACAGCCAAAAAAATAAAAAATAAAAAAAATAAAATAATGTGAGGCAGCAAAGAAGAAAGAGGGTGCACAAGACAGAAACCACAGTCTTTTCCTCTTAATCTCAGAAGTGACACGCCATCTCTTCTGCCACATACTTGTGGTCACATAGACCAACCTGGTTCAGTGTGGGAGAGGACTATACAAGGGTGTGAATACCAGGAAGTGGGGGTTACTGGGGGCAATCTTGGAGCCTGTCTGTCATAGGGGAGAATTTGAATCTTTATAGTATTGAGATTTCCAACCCATGAGCAAATCTCCATTAAGCCTTCTTTAATTTCTCTCAATAATATGTTTTTTTGTTTTCTATGTAGAGGCTTTACTCGTCTTTTGTTAGATTTATTTCTAGGTTTTGTATATTTTGATGCTATTATAAATAGCATCTTTTTAAAATTTCATATTCTAAATATTTGTTGCAATCATTTAGAAATATAACTGATTTTTGTATATCACCTTTTACCCAAACATCTTATAAATAAAATTCACTTAATAATAATTTAAATTGTAGATTCTTGTATTTTGTACATGTACAATCATATCATCTGTAAGTAATTACAATTTTGTTTCTTCCGTTCTAAACCTTTTCCTTTAAGTACTTTTTCATGCATTATAGGGCTATCTAGGACCTCCAGAACAATGGTGACCAGAAAGGCAACAGAAGGCATTGTCTTGCTCCTGATCTTGAAGGGAAAGCTTTCAAAGTTTCACCATTTATTATGATGTTTGTTTTGGGTTTCTTATAGGTACCCTTTATCAGATTAAGGATATCTCCTATTCCTAGTTTGCTAAGAGCTTTTTTAAAAACACTATGAATGGATGTTGAGTTTTATCAAATACTTTTACTGCATCTATTGAGATGCTCATTTGATTGTTTTCCTTTTAGTTTGTTAATGTGGCAACTGATTGGTTTTTCCAGCGTTAAACCAATTCATTCACGGAATAAGCCCAACTTAGTCATGTAGTATTCTCTTTTTTATATGTTGCTGGATCAGTTGGATAACATTTTTATTAGACATTTTGTATATATGTTCAGTAGGGAAACTGGCATCCAATTTTCCTTTCTCCTTTTTGGATTCTGATGTCAAGATTATGTTAGTTGAGGTAGGTTTCCTCTTTTTCTTTTCTCTGGAAGAACTTGTGGAATATTAGATTGGTAGAACTTAAAAGTAAAGCTTTGTGATCTGGAATTTTGTTAAGGGAAATTTTTTTTTTACTATTGATTAAATATCTTTAATGGTTATAGGACTATATGGGTTTTCTTTATCTTTTTGAGTCTGTTTCTGTAATTTATATTTGTTTATACATTTGTCCATTTTCATCCAAATTTTTTTAATTGTGGTAAGATCATGTAAATTTTTGTACTGTATTCTCTGTTAAACATCTACAATAATTTTAGTGATATCCTCTTTATTTTATTGTTTAGTAAGAAGTAGTTTTCTTTTTAATAAATTTTATTTTTGGCTGTGTTGGGTCTTTGTTGCTGCGTGCGGGCTTTCTCTAGTTGTGGCGAGCAGGGACTACTCTTCGTTGCAGTGCACAGGCTTCTCATCGCGGTGGCTTCTCTTGTTGTGGAGCACGGGCTGTAGGTACAAGGGCTTCAGTAGTTATGGCTCACGGGCTTAGCTGCTCCGTGGCATGTGGGATCTTCCCAGACCAGGGCTCAAACCATGTCCCCTGCATTGGCAGGCGGATTCTTAACCACTGCGCCACCAGGGAAGCCCAGAAGTAGTTTTTTTGATGATCCATTTATTTATTTATTTATTTATGGCTGTGTTGGGTTTTCATTTCTGTGCGAGGGCTTTCTCTAGTTGCGGCAAGCGGGGGCCACTCTTCATCGCGGTGCGCGGGCCTCTCACTATCGCGGCCTCTCGTTGCGGAGCACAAGCTCCAGACGCGCAGACTCAGTAATTGTGGCTCACGGGCCTAGTTGCTCCGTGGCATGTGGGATCTTCCCGGACCAGGGCTCGAACCCGTGTCCCCTGCATTGGCAGGCAGATTCTCAACCACTGCGCCACCAGGGAAGCCCAGAAGTAGTTTTTAAAAAAAAAAACAACAATACCCACTCATGATAAAAACAAAATTTTAACCCTACAAAAGTACATGAAATAGAAAGTAAAAGTCCCCACAGTCCCATTTCCCCCACCCTAAGATAACTACTGGTAACAATTCGACATACCCTTGTCTCTTTTCTGTACATATATAGACATAATCTTCTCCACAAAAATAAGCTCATATACATTTCTAGAGCTTTATATACATTTCTAGAACCTTCTTTCTCCCACTTAAAATATTACCAACACCTTTTATTTCAATGCTTAGAGCTTTGCCTCTTCCTTTGTAATGGCTACATAATATTCCACTGAGGTGAATAAAGAATACTTTATTTACCCAATCTCTTACTGCTAATGCATTTGAATTGTTTCCCTTGTTTTGCTATTATAAGCAGTACTCCTTGGTTCTTGTTTTGTTTTGCTTTGGATGATAATAGAGGAAGGAGAAAGCCTCCCCCAAATGATGATAGAACCCAGGAAACTGTTCAGAGATTGGCTATGAGCAAAGAAAGAACTGCCTGGCCTTCAGCCCTCCTGCCCCTCCAGCCCACCCGCCCCATCTCCGTAATTATGCTTCTCAAGAGAGGATCCAGTACCTATTGTTAGATTCAAAGAGATTCCAGATACAGAAATACGCAGACTAGGGAAAGGTAGAAGGGGTCCAGAGGAGGAAAAGTGGGCTGGTTTGGACAGAGGTTCCCCAGGCTCAAGATCAGTATGAGCATCTGCTACCAGCCTGCTGTGAGGTCACCCGGGGGCAGAGGATGGGTCAGACGTTCAGCATCACAGGAGCCTTTGTCTTCTCTTGCAGGGCACATTCTCATTTGAATTCCAGCCCTTGAAAGCTGGAGAAACCTTCGGGAAACTAACACTGCACAACAGTGATTTGGGTTACTACCCATATGAGCTCAGTTTGAAGACCACGCCAGCACTGCCTGAAAAGCCTGTCCACTTCCAGGCTGTTCTTGGCAGTGGCCAGAGCATCTTTGCCAAGTTCACCAATTATGCCCGGCAGAAGACAGAATACTACTGCAGGGTGAGCAGCCCCTGCCTCACCCTCTGCCCTTCGCTTTCCAGAAGTCTGGGCTCCAAACTAATGGGAGGGGGACGCGGGGGGTGCAGAAATGTGAAACTCAGACTCAGGTGCTTTATCTAGTTGGAAACTCCCAGCTAGAAACAAAGAGTACCAGGCCTGGGTTCTTCCTCACAGACTTTCTAGCGTAACAAGCTGGGGTTGGGGTAGGGGGAGTTTTGCTTCCCACAACATACTCAGTGGTCAGTACAGTGAGACAATAGAGCTTAGTGGTCATGAGCATCGACTGTGGAATCCAGCAGACCTGGATTTGAATCCTGGCTTCACCGTTTACTCTTTGTATGAATAATTTACTAACACTCTCACAGGATAGCTGTCAGGATTTTTAAATAGGTGTATAAAACTAATCCTGGCCCATAGTAAGTGTTCCATATATGTTACCTATTAAATCAGTGTGAATATAGGTTTAACTACTGAAACAGAAAGCCCCGCAAACCAACAAAATAGTAGTTTATTCCCCTCTCAAATAGCAGTGTGGGCATAAGCAGCTTGGGCTGGAATGGCAGCTCCATGACATCAGGCACCCAGACCCTTCTTTCCTGATGCTCTTGCCTCTATAGGGAGTCGCTTCGGTCCACACGGACCAAGATGGTTTACTGTGACATCCACATTGCAGCCAGCTACCTGGGGAAAACGGGGAAGCTGCATACATCACTTCCACTCACATTCCATTGAAGAAAACTTCATCTGACCACACCCAGCAACAAGGGGAGCTAGGAGTGTAGCCTTGCACTGGGTGGCCGTGTGCCCGGTTAACATCAGAGTCCCATGGCCATGGTCACAAGGCATAGGCTCTATTTTTAACTGAGGTATAGTTGATGTACAGTATTTTATAAGTTTCTGGTGTACAACGTAGTGAGTCACGACTTTTAAAGAGGCATAGGCTCTTGATCATCCCCATCCGTCAGGAGAAGCCTGGTTATTCTGTAGTAACAAACAGCCCCAATATCTCAGCGGCTTAAAACAAAAAAGGTTTGCCTCCCGTTCGTGCTTCTCTATCCAGGGAGGGTCAGCAGGGGACTCTGCTCTTCACAGCCACTCGGGGATCCAGGCTGAGGGGCAACCACTATCTCAGATGTTTCCAGTCATAGCAGCAGAGGGGTGAAAAGACCCCAGAGGGACTTGCTCTGGCAAATAAATGCTCTAGTGTGGAAGGGACGCCTTGCACTTCTACCCTCAACTACCCTCCAGAACTAGTCCCACCCGTCCACGAGGAGCCAGAATCTCCGCTCCTCCAGGTGCAGTGGAAGGAAAGAAGCACGGGATACGGGGGAGCAGCACCCAGGACCGCCACCCATCTCATCCCGCTAGGTGTCTATTTAACATCTCTTGGCCTTGGTTTCTTTGTAGTAAAACAGGGATAGACTAGTAACACCTACTCTTCAAGGGAGTTTTAAGGGCACAGCTTTTGTATGACCTGCCTGTCCTCACACAAGCGTACGTTGCTCATGTCGGAGGGTGTGGGGCTGGGGACGGACCTGAACTGCTGGTTTGCTCTTCAGGGTCCTGGGTGAGCCGAGTGCGTTTGTTCCCCTTTCAGACCGACTGTCCAGACTTCCACACGGAAAAGGTCATCTACGCGGCCCCCGGGGTGCAGGGCGGCACCGAGGTGAGTGTGGAGGTGTACTTCGAGCCCAGCTGCCTGGGCGAGAGCAAGGGCATCCTGAGCCTGTCATCGCTCGTGGGCGGCGAGTACCTCATCCCCCTCTTCGGAGTGGCCCTGCCCCCAAAGCCGCAAGGCCCCTTCCTGATCCGAGCCGGGTACAGCATAGTCATCCCCTTCAAGAACGTCTTCTACCACCCGGTCTCCTTCTCCTGCACGGTGGAGAACCCGGCCTTCTCCGTCCGCGCCGTAGACTCCGTGAAGCCCAAGAAGATCAACAACATCACGGTCTACTTTGGAGGAAACCCATCAGGCAGCAAAACGCCCATCACCAGCAAGCTGATTGTAGCCTGCCCTCCCGGCGAAGGCAGCGACACTGGAATTAAATGGGTTTATTACCTGAAGGGAATCACCCCGTAGTGGGAACCAGGGTCTGCGGCATCATGGAAAAGCCATCTCCTCAGCCTTAATACCTATGTGTTGTTCTAGCCCTGCGAAGAATAGAGAAAATAACCAGAATTCTAAAGGTACTGTTTTATCCTCCAATTCAATTACAGGGGCACTTATTTCTACATTATATGAATTCCAGATATCTGTATGAAATATAGATATTCCACATTAAACATGGTAACTACACGAAACAGAGCTATATTTTACTTGGCAAGGGCAAGTCTCTTCATTTAGTTTCTTAATATATCTCCAAAGCCCAAGCACTATGTAATAATGCTCATGTTTAATAAGATGACACAGGTCTTACACTCATGACCTTCCATCATACAGCACTTAGCAGTGTATGACTCTGGGGCCCCGCAGTTTCTTTGTAAAACCCATGGCTTTTTAAAGCCATGACTCTACTTTGACGTGGTATTTTATTCTGCTTTCACATAAAAGTCAAATAAGTCACTACTTTCAAAGCAATGAGCAGATACTTTAGGGCAGTTATTGCAGGGACAGAGGTCGGGGTGCTCCCTCCGTCTCTGAATCCCAGATCTGTTTCCCACAGAAAGTTCTCGCTTAAGGCCAGGTCCTGGAGAGATGCTAATAGACACCCCGGTTCCCCACCCCAGCCCCGTGCACAGCACTCAGCCTATGATGGAGCAGTGATTCTCCTCCTAATTCTGGTCCAGACCCCACCTCCCCAAATACTGATTTAATCTGTCTGGGGAGGGACATGGCATCATTTCTTTTCAGCTTGTGTGGCAGTGTTGAGAACCAGTGCCACAGATCAAAACCCACCTGGCCATGAATGGTGCAGCCAGTCAGGAATCTACTTATAGAGAGAGGACCACGTCCCAGTGTCATATATTTTAAACTGCAGCCGTTTTGTGCGTGCATAAAGGGTGACGTTCTAAGTTGGTGCCTTTCTTCAGAAGGAAAGCACCGTGGAAGCCCCACCTCCAAGGAGAAGCAGGCATGTGCAGACTCTCCCCCGGGGCCTGCAGTGGTATTAGTAGAGCCACTTACCTGTTGGCACCGCCTGTTGAAATAAAGGTGGTTAAAGACTGGCCCTGGAGTGGACTTGCTTCTGCACAAATGCACACACTCACCTGTGCCTGAGGGTCCCCGGCGTCCACCTCCTGCCCTCTCCTCCTCCCCTCCAGCCTACCTGCAAGAGAAGATGGAGGCAAAAAAGAAGATGGCCATTTGGGAATGGCTGCTCCAAAGAGGTGGCGCTCAAAAATGATCCCTGGGGGGCTTCGCTGGTGGCGCAGTGGTTGAGAATCCGCCTGCCAATGCAGGGGACACGGGTTCGAGCCCTGGTCTGGGAAGATCCCACATGTGGCGGAGCAGCTAGGCCTGTGAGCCACAACTACTGAACCTGCGCGTCTGGAGCTTGTGCTCCGCAACAAGAGAGGCCACGATAGTGAGAGGCCCGCGCACCGCGATGAAGAGTGGCCCCCGCTCGCCGCAACTGGAGAAAGCCCTCGCACAGAAACGAAGACCCAACACAGCCAAAAATAAATTAATAAATTAATAAATTTTTTTTAAAAAAACATTAAAAAAAAAAAAAGATCCCCGGGGACTTCCCTGGTGGCACAGTGGTTGGGGGGGTCTGTCTGCCGGTGCTGGGGGCATGGGTTCGAGCCCTGGTCTGGGGGGATCCCACATGCCGCGGAGCAACTAAGCCCGTGAGCCACAACAACTGAAGCCCACGCACCTAAGAGCCCGTGCTCCACGGCGGGAGGGGCCACCGCAATGAGAGACCTCAGCTCGCCACAACTTAGAGAGGGCCTGCGCGCAGCAACGAAGACCCAATGCAGCCAAAAATAAATTAAATAAATAAATAAATTTATTAAAAAAAAAAAAAAAGATCCCTGGACCTGCAGCCTCAGCATTGCCTGGGAATTTATTAAAAATGCAAATTCTCAGCGCCCACCCCAGACCTATTGAGTCAGAAACTCCAGGGGTGTGGCCCAGCAACCTGTGTTTTAACAAGACCTTATAGCTACTAGAGGTGTTTTTTCTGTTTTGTTTTTTTTTCTGATCCATATATCCTTTTTTTTTTTTAACATCTTTATTGGAGTATAATTGCTTTACAATGGTGTGTTTAATGGACAGATTCTTCCATCTCTTTGTACCTCCCGCCGCCCCTCAGCCCATTACACTTGACACACAGCTAGTACCAAATGAAGCCTGTCCTAAAGCATCTGCAGATGCACACTTAATAGTTCATTTTTGTAGCCACTAAAGACCCTACTGATAGGAATAAAGACAAAGAACAAGAAGACAGATACGCCCAGTGATTAAACGAGCAAACAACGCACTAAGCAGCAAACTGAGAGGGCACAGAGCCCAACGAGCTAGTCCTCTAACTGGCAAATAGACGGAGTCTGAAGAAACCGCTGGTTCTCAAATTTAGTATCTATCAGAATCGCCCCAAGGACTTGCTAAACCACAGACTGCTGGGCCACCCTCAGAGGGCCTGATTTAGTAGGTTTGGGCGGGCCCGAGCATTCGCATTTCTGCCAAGTCCTGGGCGATGTTTGCTGCTGACCTGAAGCCACTGCCTCCTCACATCAGCATCACATGGGAACATGCTAGGAATGCAGGCTCTCAGGCCCGGCCCCAGACCTACTAGTCAGAATCTGCATTTTAATGACATCTCCAGGGGGTTTGTGTGCACACTGCAGTGCAGAGCGCTGCTTTAAAGGCGCCAGCAGAACTTGAGACTTTGCTGAATCCACAGCCCTAACGCTCTTCATTAGAGCCCTGGAGAGGAGTGTCACCAACTCTGCTTTCAGCCGAAGTGAATGAAATGGTTGCCCACCCCCCAAAGTCCCTCCTCCCACCCACTCCCCAGAGGCAGAGCTGGGGGGAGGGGAGCAATTGGCCCACCACCACCTTCTTCTAAACGGGTACCTTTTCAACACTTCTAAACCTAGTATGATAAACAATCGTTCAGACTGCAGGAAAGACGGAGGAAGCCGTGCAGAAGTTGGCTAAAACACCCACGGTCACAGTTGGAGCGTGATGAGACTCAAGATTCCTCTAACTGGGACTTCCTTGGTGGCGCAGTGGTTAGGAATCCGCCTGCCAGTGCAGGGGACACGGGTTCGAGCCCTGGTCTGGGAAGATCCCACATGCTGCGGAGCAACTAAGCCCGTGTGCCACAACTACTGAGCCTGCGCTCTAGAGCCCGCAAGCCTCAACTGCTGAGCCTGCATGCCACAACTACTGAAGCCCGCGCACCTAGAAGTCTGTGCTCCGCAACAAGAGAAGCCACCGCAATGAGAAGCCCGCGCACCGCAACAAAGAGTAGCCCCCACTCGCCGCAACTAGAGAAAGCCCGTGCATAGCAACGAAGACCCAACACAGCCAAAAATTAATTAATTAATTAAAAAAAAAAAAAGATTCCTCTAACTGTGAAGGTCAGGACTCAGATATGTTCCCTTGAGGCTGCAGGGCTCCAGCCACCACTCCAGACACTGGCTGCTACAGAAACTGGCCACTTCCCACCACCTGCAAAATGGTGCCTTTAGGTGGCCAGGGGCAACTCCCCTCCTTCAGCCCTGCTGCAGCTCCCCCCAAGCCACTGAGTCTAGAGCACAAGCCTCAGGCCTGGAGTGAGGAGGCAGACCGGCCTCCCTGGGACCAAGCACCCAGCTCAGACCCTGCCCCAGCATGAACCCCCTTCCAGGATGACTTGAGATGGGGTACATCGCTTTTCTGTAGGTGGTTCTTATGTTTCCTTGGCCTCAAAAAAGGCAATGACAAAATCGTTTCATATTGGCAAGTTTGGAATGGCAGAGTCGCTCAACAGAGAGCTGAAGGGGAGGCTTGGTGAAAACAAGCATCCTGACGAAAGCTAGTGGAAGTTACATTTGAAAGAACGCATTCTCAGCAAAGAAAGCCAGGAGACATCTCAGTGGGGGGTGTTCAGAAAATATCAGGGCCCAGGTGGCACAATTCCAGAGACCATTGTGCGCGGAAAACAATGTGAATGAGGCCCCCCCGACACTGTTCCACACAGAGGCCCTGGTGAGTGTGGCATCCTAAGTCTAACCACTTCTTTGGGCGAGTCCTGCCTCAGGTCAGAGGTGATTATACTGTGACGTCATGAGGGCCTGCTGGATCTGAAGAAATCCCAAGTTTGGGATCTCCCAAACCTCTCATACCCTCAACATGTTGCCCTGACACTCCAGCAAAATCACACTGCTGTTGGAGAAACTGCTTTGTGCAATTCAAGATTCAGATGCAGTTTCTTACAGTGTCACCAGCGCCCTCCTGCAACAATGCCCATAAGTTATGTAACACAAACAAGGCCTCATCACACATATGTGCAGATGAGTTATAACTGTGAAGTGATGGCCACTGTGCAACCAGACATACTAATTATCCACTAGTCTGGAAGAGTCTGAGCATGGCAGGCCCGGCCACCAGGGAAAGAGGAGAAGTGAGCACATAGAGAAGGCAATGGTGGCCCTTGGGCTTTATTCTCAGTACCAACGCCAGTCCAATTATGCATAAGTAACCTTAACTAGTTGACATTTTCCAAGACGTCAGAAAAAAAAATAACAGTTATTTTCAGGAACTTCTGAACTAAAGGTAGGACAAAGCATTGGTTTCGGCCTTGAATGAAAAACTGGTTTCTTAGCAACCTAGGCCAGAATGTGATTTCAGAAGAAAAGAGTTCCTTCTGGTAAAAAATACATTTCCTTACTGTTTCAATTATTAAAAAACTGTATCACATTATGACCCATGGGAAATTCAGTTCACCTTTAAGAAAAAGCCAAACCAAACAGCAAAAGAAACAGATGAAATATTATATTAGATATGGATCTAGTGGAAATGAATACACACTAGAGAAATAGATCCAAATCATTCCCATTGATTTTTTTTTGTGCATTGTTTTACCTCAACCATCATCAAAATTCTAAAGACATAAACTTTGCAAGACATTTAGAAATGTCCTTATCAGTGCTACTTGGTATCAAGGTAAGGGGAGGAACCTATTAAGCAATACATTTTCTTCTGGAGATGAATCTATATTTGGGGCAGTTTTCAGGTTGTTGGTGCACCCACCTTCATTTGTCAGATTGTGTTGGCAAGTGTTTTAAAAGCTGTGAAAACCCCACCAGTAAAGGAAAGCACATTTTTCACAGATTTTTCTAGACACAATTCCTCCATGACTTGCTGAGTTTGGAGATCGCTCCTGTATTTGTTTTCTATGGCTGCATAACAAATTATCAGAAATCTAGCAGCTTAAAACAACACAAATGTCTTATCTCAGTTGCCATGGGTCAGGAGTCCAAAATGTACTAAATTGGGTTCTTGGCTCAGGCTCCCACAGGCTGAAATCAACATGCCAGCCAGCTGCATCCTCATCTGGAGGCTCAACTGGGGAAAGATTATCTTCCAAACTCCCTCAGTGTGTTGACAATATTCATTTCCTGGCAGCCATTTCACTGACGTATCATTTTCTTGGCAACTGACAACACGGGACCAATTTTAGCAATGAAAGACCACTCTCAGGTCCTTACCAAGTGATCCATCATAGACAGTTCACTGTTGTTATTATCGACTCCTCAGGGCCAGCAGGAGAGTATCTCTCCCATTAAAAATCTCTCCTGGGCTTCCCTGGTGGCACAGTGGTTGAGAATCTGCCTGCCAATGCAGGGGACACGGGTTCGAGCCCTGGTCTGGGAGGATCCCACATGCCACGGAGCAACTAGGCCCGTGAGCCACAATTGCTGAGCCTGCGCGTCTGGAGCCTGTGCCCCGCAACAAGAGAGGCCACGATAGTGAGAGGCCCGCGCACCGCGATGAGGAGGGGCCCCCGCTTGCCGCAACTAGAGAAAGCCCTCGTGCAGAAATGAAGACCTAACACAGCCATAAATAAATAAATAAAATAATTTAAAAAAAAAAAAAAAAATCTCTCCTAACTTCTTTTAAGGCCTCTACTGATTAGGTCAGGCCTACCCAGGATAATCTCCCTTTTTAGTAAATCAAAGTCAAGTGATTAGGGACATTAATTAGATCTGCAAAATATCTTCTATATAACATGACAATTGTTAGAATGACAGTCCATCATATTTACAAGACTTAATCACAGTTGAAGGGAGGGGATTGCACAGGGTGTATAGCAAAAAGGGTGGGACTCTTAGGTACCATCTTCGAATTCTATGTACCATAGCCCCTCACTTGTGTCCCATAGATTCTGATCTGTTGATTGAGGATAACACTCCATTTTCAAGACTGTTACAAGCTTTACATGACTGCTTTTCACTCATTAGAAAAAAGTACAACCAGTGTTATTTCATATTGTTAAAAAAAAAAGAAACAGGCCCCAAATTGATTCACTTGTGCTAAACCCACATCAGCAAACCAAGACTTAATATCTAACCTACTTGTAGTTTCAGCTTCTCCCAGCAATATGACCTTTAGCTAGTTAATCTGGAATTACCTGATCAGCTCTGGTGAAGTAATCTGCA
Organism: Balaenoptera musculus; assembly: GCF_009873245.2. Taxonomy (NCBI): domain Eukaryota; kingdom Metazoa; phylum Chordata; class Mammalia; order Artiodactyla; family Balaenopteridae; genus Balaenoptera; species Balaenoptera musculus. The sequence goes on from NC_045803.1 coordinate 46,916,472, forward strand.
TGATAAACACCCCCTTTCTCCAAAGGAAGGTGACATGCCTGAAACAATCTACTTCATTCCTAGCTGCCACCCCCTTCTGCCTATAAAAGCCTTCCATTTTGTTGAGCTCCTTGAAGCTCCTGGCTGCTAAATGGGATGCTGCCAGAGTCATGAATTGTTAAATAAAGCCAATTAGATCCTCAAATTTACTCAGCTGAATTTTGTTTTTTAACAATATTAATCCTCATTGGGTTCCACTGTGGTATTATAGCTTTGTCCTAAGTCCCTGTCCACTGCAGAAGCTTATGATAAGGAACTCTGATGCATCTCCCTGTTACTGCATCTTTAGCCACACTGCATCCATAAAGTGCTTTTTAAATTTTTATCACACAGCTTCAACTTCTGTTCCACCATTTAGTGTGAAACTTAAAAGCACTTGGAGGGGCCGTTTTATAGTGGATCCACCTGGAGACCTGCAATCAACTCATTTGGGGCTTCTGCTGTCTGTAACCCAGCCCTCCAGGGTATCAGAGCATGATAAACACGTCCTGAGTCCCAAATGGTGGGGTGACAGCCACTGTTGGTACCTGAGATTTTAGATGGTAGGCAGATAGTTCTGTTTTTAATTGCAATTTATATGTTTTAGAAAAATGTATCACTACTCAAACCCATGTTTTGAAGGCATAAGCAAGGCTAAAGTACGAATTTAAGATTTTTTTTAAGTGAGTTGATTAGAAAGTACTTTTAAAATAACAGTACAAGTGGCTAGGGCATAGCGAAAATCAAGATGGTGTTACTCCAATGCGGGAAACATTGGCATATGAGATATTGACTGGTGACTAAGTAGTGAATGAACTAGCAGATTCAGTAAGTATAGAATAAATTATCCTAAGCGAGTCAGGATCCAGGAGCCCCTTCGTTCTCACGAACATCTACAGAAGCCCACCAAGTGCCAAGCCTACCACGTGCGGGCAGTTGAGTGCATGGAATACAGGCCCCATTAAGCAGGTCTCAAACCAGACTCAGACTGTTGGGGTCGAAAGCTGGAGTGTGAGGGGGAGAAGGTGAAGCCTTGTGGGGCGTGGCCAAACCCCCTGCAGGTGCGTGCGGGGGCGTGGCTGGAGAGGGGCGGGTCCTAGCGGCGGAAGGCGGAAGCTGCTGCAGAGTCACGTGATCTAAGTAACATGGCTGCTGCCCTTTAAGAACTGCAGTGCGGGGTCCAAGTGGGACTCTTGACCGGTTGGGCGGTCGAGGGCCGGTGAGCGGAGACGGGGACCCGGCCCCGGTTACGAGGCGGCGCGCGGCGGCGGAGCGAGACAGGCGGCCCGGGGCGGCGTGGTCCATGAGCCGGCGCCGGAGGCAGCGCGGAGCCGCAGACTCCCCTAGTCCCGGCGCGGCCCGGGCTGCCGCGGGCTGAGGAGTCGCGGGGCTCCGGGGATCGCCCCGAGCTGCCACCATGAACCCCGAGAAGGATTTCGCGCCGCTCACGCCCAACACCATAGGTGCCCTCAGTGACAAGCTCTACGAAAGCTGAAGGTGGCTGCGCTGGAGATAGACAGGTAAGAGCCGCGGGCACCCGGGATGGGCGTGGAGAGCGGAGCCGGGACTCCGTCCTGGCTGTGCAGGGGTCCCGCTCTCCGGGCAGCTCCTCACGCCTTTACAGCCAGTGTTGCTACTCCAGGTTTCAGGCCCTTAGGGCCGTGCTTAAGAGCAGGAGATTGGCAGTCCCAGCTTTGCTTCTGACTGTGTGACGTGGGCCAAGTTCTTTAACCTACTGATGCCCCAAAGGGCTGCCGTGAGAATGAAGCGACGTAATGCATGTGTGCTGCTCAGGGCTGCGGTGAGAATGAAGCGACATAACGTATATCTGGTGCTTAACACAGTGCCCGGCACATGGTGCGTCCTCAGTGTGGTCTCCATCAAAACGAGCAAATCAGAGAGTGGCCTCTGATGCGAGGGAGGTGGGAAGCGTGAGAATTTGCTAACGATGTTGACCTGCCTCATTTCTTACCCAGCTTCTGAGAAGTGAAAGGGCTAGTTAGTTGACCAAGTGGAGAAATCAGGTCCAAAACCTCAAGGCTCAGAGCGCTGTTTGTTTTACCTCTGTCATATCACGCTTCCCTGCAAGTGGAAGTAGGAATAATTTGACCTTTCTTGTTTCTGCAGTCTTACTACGTGTTCAGTAGTACCCTCTTATCTGTGGGGCATACGTCCCCAGACTCCCAGTGGATGCCTGAAACCTTGCATGGTAGCAAACTCTATATATACTGTTTTTTCCTATACATACATATGTATGATAAAGTTTAATTTATAAATTAGGCACAGTAAGAGAATATCCCAATGGCCAGCATCACTAGCCTTGCACTTTAGGGCCATTATTAAGTAAAATAAGGGCTATTTGAACATAAGCACTGCGATACCGACAGTTGATCTGATAACCCAGACAGCTACTAAGTGGGTAGATATCATATACAGCATAGATGTGCTGGAGGAAGGGATGATTCATGTCCTGGTGGGACAGCAGGAGATTTCATCTCACCACTCAGAACAGCATATAGTTTAAAACTTAGAAATTGTTTATTTCTGGAATTTTCCATTTAATATTTTGGACCTGCGGTTGACCACTGGTAACTGAAACCTCGGATGACAGGGGACCACTGTATGTGTAACCATGATCTGACATTTTGCTTTTTTTGCAGTCTACAGAACAAGATGTTTAACTGTGAACATTTTATTAAGATTTGTCTGTTATTTTACTTTTGTATTTTTTCCAGCCAAATCTTTGTGATAAAGTCTGGTGGGTGGGTAATTTCAGAAGAGTAGAAAAGAGCAGGCTGTGAAACTGAAAGAATGCCAGTCTGGGCGTCAGGAAATACGGACTGTAGTCCTGCCCTGTCCAATAGGGTAGCCACTGGCCATGCTTGGCTATTTACATTTAAATTATTAAAGACAAAATAAAAAATTTAAATCGAGTTCTTCAGTCACACTACCCATATCTGACATGTTCAATAGCCACATGTGGCTGTCAGATTCCATAATGGACAGTGTAGAGTTTAGAACATTTCCGGCACTACCGAATGCTCTCTTGGACCCCTCTAATCTAGTCTGTGGTGTGACATTCTTTGACCTCCAGCAAATTCCTTAACTCAGGGTTTCTTAATCTCAGCAATTTTGACATTTTGGGACAGATAATTCTTGGTTGTGGTGGGCTGTCCTGTGCATTATAGGATTTTTAGCAGCATCCCGGGTCTCTGTCCACTAGACACCAGTAGCTTTCCATCAGTTGTACAACCAAAAATGTCTCCAGAGACACTGCCTAATGTCCCGTGGGGATGGACAGTCACCCCGGTTGAGAACCACTGCTTTAACTGCTTTGGGTTTTAGTTTCCTCTTCGGCTAAAGGGTTTGGATTTTGCTAAGAGGACCCTCACATTCAGCTCTAACATCCAGTATGTCCAGAACCACCTAGCTGCTTCTCTCATCAAGCACCACTTTCTTGAATGCTCTCGTTTCCCCCACTAGTGGTGGTTACCCTGACTCTCGCCAGTGCCAGCAAGTCGTAATGATAAGTATTGCTATAACGAGTAGGAGACCCAGAGCTGATGTATAGACTTGGCTCCATATCCGTGGTTTTATCAGCTGACGCTACAGCGACACCTGTTTTGTCCATCACCCGCTCTGTTTCTCAGGAATGTTCAGTTTTATCATAGCTTGAGTCATCGGTTGAGTCCTTGAATAGAGGTGTTCATCTCAGCATTATTGTTGCCTCCAACACATCTTGTGTAAGTGCTCTCACTCTGCAGGCTATTCTGGAAGGGCTTTGTTTTTAATGGGGTTCGTTTTGTGTTTGACATTGCTCTTGGCTTGTGGAATCAGGGAAACCCCTTAGGGCCTTCACTGGACTATAAACTCCTTAAGAGCAGAGACCCTGTTTTATTTACCCTCAGCACTTAGCACAGTGCCTGGCAGCATTTGACAGTTGGCATCTAAATGAATGAATGTTCATACATTTTTGGTGGGGAGATAACATTGCAGTCTAAGGACTTTGCTACTCAAAAGTGTAGCCCGCAGACCAGCAGCATCAGGATCCCCTGGGGGCTTGTTAGGAACAGATTCTCCAGCCTCACCCCAAACCTATGGATCAGAATCTGCATATTTAACCTGATCCCTGGTGCACATTAGAGTTGGAGAAGCGCTGGCCTAGAAGACCCTACGCTCAGTTTGGAGCCTTCTTCAGCCATGTTTGGGATGAGGAGCGTCCTGTTTGATATCAGGGACAGAGGAACTTATTTGTGCTTCACCTGAGAGCTGTCTAGTGTCTCTGCTTATAAGGACACTGATCCTGTTGGATCAGGGCCACACCTATATGACCTCATTTAACCTTAATTACTTCCCTATAGGCCCTATCTCCAAATACTGCCACCAGGGTTGTATGAATTAGGGGGCAGGGTGGAACAATTCAGTCCATAACGTTGATCATTTTAAAAAGTGATCACGTGTAAAACGCTGTCTGCCTTATTTGGGGGGAGGAGGATTTGGCCCTTGTACATCCCTCATCTCATTTATTTTGCACAGCTGCCCTATGAGCTAGGTAGTGTTACCCCATTTCAAAGATGAGGAAACAGAGGCTCCTTGAGGGTAAGTAATCATCCCAAGGTTTCACAGCTAGAACCTGGATCTAAAAACTCAGGTTCTTCTGTCTCAAAAGGCTTCCCCACTACATGAATCGTTTTCCCTTCCGAAAGCAGAACATATACTTAATAAGTTTCATACTTGAACACCCCCATGGTAGTTTTTTTTTTTTCCAAATTTATTTATTATTTTATTTATTTATTTTTTGGCTGTGTTGGGTCTTCATTGCTGAACGCAGGCTTTCTCTAGTTGCGGTGAGCGGGGGCTACTCTTTGTTGCGGTGCGCGGGCTTCTCATTGCGGTGGCTTCTCCTGTTGTGGAGCATGGGCTCTAGGCGCGCGGGCTTCAGTAGTTGCGGCTCACGGGCTCCGGAGCGCAGGCTCGGTAGTTGTGGCACACGGGCTTAGTTGCTCCGTGGCATGTGGGATCTTCTGGGACCAGGGCTTGAACCCGTGTCCCCTGCATTGGCAGGCAGATTCTTAACCACTGCGCCACCAGGGAAGCCCCACCATGGTAGTTTGTTTTTTTGTTTTTTTGTTTTTCCATGGTAGTTTTAACTGACTTTCTGTTTTCTGGAAACCATCTATCTGCTCGGGTGGCAGAGCCAGTACTGCATGGGGTGCTGGAGTGAGGGATTAAAATTCCTAATAAGAAGAGGGTGTTTTATCTTGATGACAGGGCTCTCAGACACTAAAGACGCAGAGGCAGATGCTTGGCTCGACTGAAGGACCCCAGACTCTAGACTGTCAAGACCGGGCTGTGTTAGGTGACCAGGATCTGACGGCTGACTGTGTGAGCCTGCTGTGCACAGTCCTGGAGAGCCTTCACCCCACAGCCTGGCTCCAGCACGCCCGCACAGCTTCTCAGGGATAAGGCCCCGAGGCTAAGATTCTAGAATGGCTGTGGCGGGCTTTGCGGGCCTGGGTGTCAGGGGTTATAGTCCCTGATGAGTCCCGAGGACGGGGTTGGTGACACCCCAGGCCCTGCTCTCCGGGAGAGTCTAGCGTGGGGGAGAGACGCCAGCAGGCACTCTGATAAGTGCGGTGGGTGCTCCCTCACTGCGGTGCCGGGGCCCTCACTGCAGGCTGGGAGAGATGATGCCCTTCGTGGTGACCAGGGATGGGCTCACTGGCAAGTCTCTGGTGTTCCTGAACTTTGAGTTCCCAAAGCCAGCAAATGGAGGTGCCCAGGCGCTGCGCCCTGAGAACACCGAAGCCGAAGGAGGGGCTCCAGGATCAGAGCTCCTGAGGGATGAGTCCCTGCCTGCTGGGGAAGGCAGGGTGGGGAGGGTGGCATGGGGAGCAGGGATCCCTGGGGCTCTGTGATCAGATCAGGGTTGAACTGCTGAGTTTGACCTAGCTCTTTGGAGCCTACCACCTCTTTAGGGAGACACTGTTTATTACCAAGTGACTTCAGGCAGATTTTGGAGTGTGGGTCAGAATTCCACCCAGCAGATTGCTTCATCCAGGGGTCACAGACTGGCAGCCAGGGGCCGTGTCCTGGCGCAGACCCGTTTGGTTTGGCCTGGATCCCAGGGTATTTTTTTTAATAATATTTTTTTCCTGCCTCTCTTGTGGAAGGGTTGGCATGTTTTCATTGTTTGAGGTAAGCGTGATTTTGCTATGGTCTTCTTTTGTTTGTTTTATTTGGGGGGTGGGGGGGTTGCTTTTTTTTTTTAATTTATTTTCTGGAAGTGTAGTTGATTTACAATGTGTGTTAATTTCTGCTGTGCAGCAAAGTGATTCAGTTATACATAAATATACATTCTTTTTTTAAATTATTTTTTTTAATTAATTAATTTTTTTATTTTTGGCTGTGTTGGGTCTTCGTTTCTGTGCGAGGGTTTTCTCTAGTTGCGGCGAGCAGGGGCCACTCTTCATCGTGATGCGTGGGCCTCTCACTGTCGCGGCCTCTCTTGTTGCGGAGCACAAGCTCCAGACACGCAGGCTCAGTAGTTGTGGCTCACGGGCCCAGTTGCTCCACGGCATGTGGGATCTTCCAAGACCAGGGCTCGAACCCGTGTCCCCTGCATTGGCAGGCAGATTCTCAACCACTGCGCCACCAGGGAAGCCCTTTTTAATATTCTTTTAAAAATATTTTTTAAATACTGTTTTTTTAAAATATCCTATGTTTTATCATAGGATACTGAATATAGTTCTCTGTGCTATACAGTAGGACCTTGTTGTTTATCCATTTCATATATAATAGATTACATCTGCTAATCCCAGCCTCCCACTCCAGCCCTCCCACAAGCGCCCTCCCCCTTGGCAACCACAAGTCTGTTCTCTGTGTCCCTGAGTCTCTTTCCGTTTCGTAGATAGGTTCATTGTGTCATATTTTAGATGCCACATATAAGTGATATCATATGGTATTTGTCTTTCTCTTTCTGACTTCACTTAGTATGATAATCTCTAGTTGCATCCATGTTGCTGCAAATGGCATTATTTCATTCTTTTTTATGGCTGAGTATTATTCCATAGTATATATGTACCACATCTTCTTTATCCATTCATCTGTCGATGGACATTTAGGTTGTTTCCATGTCTTGGCTATTGTGAATAGTGCTGCTATGAACATATGGGTGCAGATTAGCGTTTTGTCTGGATATATGCCAAGGAATGGGATTGCTGGATCATATGGTAGTTCTATTTTCAGTTTTCTGAGGAACCTCCATACTGTTTTTCCATAGTGGCTGCACCAATTTACATTCCCACCAACAGTGCAGGAGGGTTCCCTTATCTCTACACCCTCTCCAGCATTTGTTATTTGTAGTTTTTAATGATGGCCATTCTGACTGCTGTGAGGTGGTACCTCATTGTACTTTTGATTTGAATTTCTCTAATAATTAGCGATTTTGAGCATCTTTTTAAAAAAATTTTATTGGGGCTTCCCTGGTGGTGCAGTGGTTAAGAATCCACCTGCCAGTGCAGGGGACACGGGTTCGAGCCCTGTCTGGGAAGATCCCACATGCCGCAGAGCAACTAAGCCCGTGCACCACACCTACTGAGCCTGCGCTCTAGGGCCCTCAAGCCACAACTACTGAGCCCATGTGCCACAACTACTGAAGCCCTAGAGCCCGTGCTCCACAACGAGAAGCCACCATAATGAGAAGCCCGCGCACCGCGATGAAGTGTAGCCCCCACTCGCCGCAACTAGAGAAAGCCCGCGCACAGCAATGAAGACCCAAATGCAGCCAAAAATAAATAAATAAAATTAATTAATTAAAAAAAATTTTATTGGAGTATAGTTGATATACAGTTGTGTTAGTTTCAGGTGTACAGCAAAGTGATTCAGTTATATATATACATATATTCATTCTTTTTCAGATTCTTTTCTCATATAGCTTATCACAGAATATTGAGTAGAGTTCCCTGTGGTGTACCGTAGGTCCCCATTGGTTATCTGTCTTATATGTGCATGTGTTCATCCCAAGCTCCTGATTTATCCCTCCCCATCATGTTTCCCCTGTGGTAACCATAAGTTTGTTTTCGATATCTATAAGTCTGCTTCTGCTTTGTAAATAAGATCATTTGTGTCTTTTTTTTTAACTAAATTCCACATATGAGTGGTATCACATGAAATTTTCTTTATCTGTCTGACTTACTTCACTTAGTATAATAATCTCTAGGTCCAGACATGTTGCTGCAAATGGCATTACTTTGTTGTTTTTTATGGCCGAGTAATATTCCATTGTGTATACGTACCACATCTTCTTTATCCATCTCTCTGTTGATGGACATTTAGGTTGCTTCCATGCCTTGGCTATTGTGCATAGTGCTGCAGTGTACACTGGGGTGCATGTATCCTTTCAGATTATGGTCTTCTCTGGATATACGCCCAGGAGTGAGATTGCTGGATCATATGGTAGTTCTATTTTAAGTTTTTAAAGGAATCTCCATACTGTTCTCCATAGTGGTTGTACCAATTTACAGTTCCACCAGCAGTGTAGGAGGGTTCCCTGTTTCTCAATCTTGTTTACCCTTTCAAATAACCAGCTCTTGGTTTTATTGATTTTTAAAATTATTTTTAAACCTCTATTTTATTTATTTCTTCTCTGATCTTTATTATTTCCTTCCTTTTGCTGACTTTTTACAGGGTATTTACTTTTTTTTAATTTTTTAATTTAATTAATTAATTAATTTTTGCCTGTGTTGGGTCTTCGTTGCTGTGCGCGGGGTTTCTCTAATTGTGGTAAGCGGGGGCTACTCTTCGTTGCGGTGTGCAGGCTTCTCATTGTGGTGGCTTCTCTTGTTGTGGAGCATGGGCTCTAGGCGTGCAGGCTTCAGTAGTTGTGGCTCACGGGCTCTAGAGCGCAGGCTCAGTAGTTGTGGCGCACAGGCTTAGTTGCTCCGCAGCATGTGGGATCTTCCTGAGCCAGGGATTGAACCCGTGTCCCTTGCATTGGCAGGAGAATTCTTAACCAGGGAAGCCCCTGAAGGGTATTTTAAATTAAGAAATTTCACAGTGAATTTCAGGTTTCTGGCGTCTCTTAAGGGAACCCTGGGGCTCTGTGATCAGATCAAGGTTGAACTGCTGAGTTTGACCTAACTCTTTGGAGCCTACCACCTCTGTAGGGAGACCCTATTTATTACCAACTGGCTTAAGGCAGTTTTTACAGTGTGGGTCAGAATTCCACACAGCTCTGCTCTTTACCAGCAGTGGGACTTCAGCAAATTGCTTCATTCAGGGATCACAGACTGGCATCCAGGGGCTGTGTCCGGCCAACAGACCTGTTTGGTTTGGCCTGGATTCCAGGGTCTTTGAAACTGACAAATTTCATAGTAAAGTTCGAGTTTCTGGGTTCTCTTAAGGAATGGGAAGATGTGGCTCTGTGGGGCTCACGTTCCCACACAGCAGATCAGGGGACCCAGGGGTCCACCCTCCTACCCCAGCCAAGACTTGGGCTCCCCAGTTTGCTTCCTGTGTTGACAGGTTCAGCACAGCCTGTCTTACCTCCCTTGGCCTTCTCACTTGTGTCTCCTTCTTGGCCCCTGTAAGCATTTGAGTTTGTGACCTTGGGTTTAACCTCTCTGTGCCTCAGTTAACTCATCTTAAAAAGAAAAAAATGCACATTGAAAACATGCTGAGTGAAAGAAGCCAGTCACAAAAGGCCATGTATTGTATGATTTCACTTATATGAAATGGCAAATAGGCAAATCCACAGAGACAGGAAGTAGATTACTGGTTGCCTAGGGCTTAGGAAAGGGGATTGGGGGATTTGGGTAGTGACTACTAATGGGGTAATCTTTGTGGGATGATGAAAATGTCGTAAAATTGTGGCGACGGTCGCACAACTTTGTGAACATACTAAAACCCACTGAATTGTGGCATGTGAATAATATCTCAATTTAAAAAAATAAGAGTGCCTGTAGGTTGTGTTACAGTGTGAGGGAAGCGCTTATTCAGTGGTCACAGCTACTGTCACCTGAGATCCAAACATGCCTCCTGCTGTCTCGGACTCGTTTCTTCTTTACAGTTTTTCCACTGATTATACCCAGTGGATGCTCAGTACATTTTGTTACTTAACTCACTCTTGGGCCTTTCCTCAGAGGCAGATGTTCCGCTTTTCCTGTTCAGTTATTGGAGAGTAGTGAGCAAGTGGAAACCAGGTTACTTAAATACTCAGCAAAGCAGATGGAGGAGACGTTTACCTGCCAGATTCTCTTTGGGAAATCGCTGCCTGGATATGTTGCCCGATTACAGCATGTCACATAGAGAACTGAGGTGGATCATTGGACTTGCCAGGGTAAAAAAGGCAGCCCAAAGTCCAGGCTGAAATTTTTACAGCACAGGAATAAACACAACTCTGGATTATCTTTCTGTCCTACTTGGAGCCAGGAGCAAAGCGGGTTCTCAGTCAGCAGTTAATGAATGAATATGATCTTGTATGGTGTGTTTAAGATCACAGTTTGTCTGATTGTGACTTTGCACTAATGCTGTTACATGAGTATATGCAGTGCAGAACACATTGCATGCATTATCTTATGTAATTCTCTAAAAACAGTGCAAGGTCACAGCCAAGGCTGTCTCCGCCAGAGACACAGAAATGTGCATGCAGTGGCTGAAACCTCTGCCACCTCCTGGCCAGGCCATTTGGACATCAACAAATGAAATGAGAAAGGTTTAAATGAAATAATGCATGTAAAGTGCCTGGCACCCAGTAGGCATCCAACAGGTGGGAGCTTTGATGTTTTAAGAGGGGATAATGTAACATGGTAGGTTTCAGACCTGGTGTCAGAAAAATCTAGGTTTGATTTCTGCACCTACCATCCATAAGTTGTGTGATGTTGTGTGTTTCATTAACATCTCTGAGCCTCAGTTTCCCCCGTCTGTAAAATGGGTATTATAGTACCTAGCTCCGTAGCTTAAGGTTTAAATGAGATAATGCATGTAAAGCATCCACCACATTACCTAGCATGTAGTAAGTGCTCAGCAAATGGTTACTTCTTTCCTGCCTTAATGGTAGAAAACCAGCCCTAGACCTTCATTTCAACATCTCAAGTATGTACCTCATCTGTACGCCCGTGTGTGGTGGAGGAATGTCTGAACACTAGACAGACAGTGGGGAAAATGCATGGAGAAAGCTGCACTTCAGTTGGGGCCTGAGTTCTGCACGAGGGAAGTACCCTCTGTAATTGGGTGTGTGCACTTTGCAGCTGACGTGCTTTAAGAAGATGGGTGGGAGGAACTGGTGTACAGTTGAGGGGGCCTGGGCTTTGTAGGTGCCAAGGTTCAGATCCTCTGTGACCTCAAGAAAGGGACTTGGTTTCCCTGAGGCTCTGTTTCAAATCCAAATGGTGAGATGATAATAACTACAGAAGGAGGTTGCTGTGAGGAATAACCAACCCCTGGAATACTTAGTGTGTTCTTGGCAAGTGGTCAGCTCCCCAGTCCTCGTGCAGCCTGTGGTGGTCCCCAAGCTGCGTTACAGAGGCCGAGGGGCCCAGTGCGGGGCTGTGGTTTGGTTGCAAGAAAGAAAGTGGGGCCAAGAGGATGGTCACATCCCAGGTCTCAGGCAAGTCCCTGGGATGGCCGCCGAATGTGGGTTCTTGTCTTCACGCAGGAAAGAATTGAAGAGCGAGCCATAGTAAAGTGAAAGAAGGTTTATTCAGGGAGATACACACTCCACAGACAGAGTGTGGGCCACCTCGGAAGGTGAGAGAGGCCCCAGGGTATGGGATTGTCGGTTTTTATAGGGGTGGGTAATTTCATAGGCTAACTAGTGAGAGGCTTATTCCAGGAATTGAGCCACTGCCCACTTTTGGCCTTTTACTGTCGGCCTCGGAATTGACATGGCGCCTGTGGGTGTGTCATTGAGCTTGCTGATGTGTTACAGTGAGCCTGTACTGAGGCTCAAGGTTAGTGGAAGTCAATCATCTGCCATCTTGGACCTAGTTGGTTCTAACCAGTTTATGTTGTGTCCTCAATGGCTATGTCATTCTTGTAAAGGTTGTGCCCTGCCCCTTTCCTGTCTCAGTTGTGTTGCTGAGACGTGGCCCTAAGTTCTCCTTGGGTGAAAGACAATTCCAAATGCGTCCTGGCCTGTCTGTGGCTCCTTCTCCATCAGGGACAAGGTAGTGGGTGCGGCACTTTGTGAAGCTGAGAGCAGTGTGGAGAGCTTGGAGTTGGCCAGCAATGGGCATTGTGCCTCCTGGGGAATGGGTGTTCCTGCCCCCCTGCGACACCTCTGACTAGTTGAGAATGGAGGCTCTGAGCAATCTCTAGAGGATACTTCGTCAGCCGGAGTTTTTAGAGGAACGGAGCAGAAGCAGATCTCTTCTCTGGGATACACAACAGCAATGCGTGTGACCCTAACATCAGCAAAGGTCACTGGGATTTGTGATCATAAGTTTCTGGGCCAAATATTAACTTCAGAACTAGTTGAGATCCCCCAGGTGTGCCTCACAACGTGGAGATGAAAGAGGAGACGGGGTGTTCTTTTCAAGAGACACTAGCCTGGAACTGGGGGCGCCCGGATTTCAAACTTCACTTCCTCTGCTTCCCTTTGTAGTTGCTTTTTCTCTCTGCCTGTGCCCTGTGGAGAGACCAGGTCCTGCTGACGGGGGCTATTTGGGGCACCCCCAAGGGGTTGGTTCACCCCGAGGCAAACGCATGTCAAGTCACATCCTGGCATCTGTCCGCAGCCACGGCCCTGGGGACCTGGTCCTTCTCAGTGTGCGTTTTGAGATCCTGGTGATGGTGTGCTTTGTCCCTCCTAACTTGGATTGTAAACTAGGGGTTAGGCCCGTCCCAGTACAGTTCTGATTTACCCAACAGGTTAGGTGTAGATGAGCAGGCCACCCCTTGTCACCAGTACGGCAGCGTGGGGCTTTGCCTGTGTTTCCCTACAGCTTGCCCTGCGGGCCCGCCCACCTGCACAGATGGGTCCCTGGGCAGATGCTTGCTGATTCCTCACTTACTGTGTGGGGAGCTCTAGACGCGGGGAGAGGACTGGCGCTCAAGAGGCAGAGGATCATGGCACCAGTCTGTCCTCAGGGACGCTGGCAAGGAGCTGTGGAGCTAGAAACATGAAACACGTGAGAAAGAACCCGTGGCATTCGATGGTGCAGTGCTGGCACAGACTGCGGGGTCGCCGAGTCCTTCAGCATCCAGAGGAGGAGTGGTCCTTCCTGGGATGGCCAGGAAAAGCAGGGGGTTGGATTTGAACTGGACTTTGAAGGCTGGCTAGGATGTGGAAGGGAGCGGGAGCTTCCCCACAGAGTGGAATGGACAGGAGGTGTCCAAGGAGTAGCATAGCAGGGCCCAGTAAGAAGCCCTTACTGGAGAGGAAGGTTGTGCTGGGCGGCTGAGCAGTGAGACTGGAGAGGTCAGCCGGCCCTGCCTTGATCACCCTGACTGTCAGGTAGAGAGTGTGGGCTCGGTTCGTGGGACAGGTCTTCCTGCTGTGGCCCCAGGGGTGACCCACAGGGCCAGGCCCAGTGCTCTAAGAACGGATGGTTTTGGTGAGAACTTGTTCTCAGGGTTTCCCCTCCACAGGGAACCACTGTTTGTCATTGTCTCGCTCTCCTGGACACTGATAATATTCTTCCTCCAAGTGCAGATAGAGATTTGGGGTTCCAGGCCCTCGGGAACTGAATGGGCCATCGTACTGTAGTGGCCTGGGGTGCCCTGAGTTGCGTCCTGGTAAGATTCGGGGTTGGGGGGCCTTGCAGCTGGTGTAGAGCGAACGGGAATGTCGGGGGGTGCTGAACACAGTTATTCCCCTTGCCCATCTCCTCCCCCTTCAGGAGACCCTGTTACACTTGCCCGCTGTCACCTGACGTTAGTGCCCCATTCCTCATGCTCTCCCACCATTTGGTCTCTGTCAGCCTTTGCAGTCTTCAGAGTTCCCTAAACGCTGTTCAAATCCCTACCACCCACCGCTGCAGATCACTCGTACCTTCCGTGGCTGCTCACGGCCACCAGAAGCAAAGGCCACTTCCTTTGCCAAGCACGTGAGTGGGCGCAGCCTCTCTGGCCCTGTCACCCACGTCTCCTCCACCTGTGTCCTTTGTGCTGCCAAACCAAGTGCCTCTCTCCTTCCTCTGAGCCTTTGTTCATGCTGTTCCCTCTGTCTGGGTCTCCTCACCCTGAATGAACACCAACTGATCCTTCAGAGCCCCTTTCAAAAGATGACCCTCATGAAGCCACACCCAACTCCCTCCCCACCAAAGCTGCCGGTTGGGCTCTTTCTCGCCTGCCCCCTCCTCACCTTGCACTGTCCTCACCAGAGTTTTTTTCTGTTTTGCACGAAAGTCCTTGAGGCCTCTCTTGTTTCCCCTCCACGGGATTCTGGCAGAGAGCCCCTCAGGGGCAGGGAATGTGTCCCCTTTGCCGTCTCTCAAGTGGGGAGGAGGGCCCTTTCCGGTGGCTCAGGGACCGTTTGTGACCTAAAACAAGGAGACAGGCGAGGAGGTGGTCCAGGCTGGGCTGTGCTGCTGGCAGGGCTGGGTCTCCTTTGCTGCCCTGCTGGAGCCTCATGAATGTCGTTACTCCCCCTCTCAGGGCTGCTCTAACACGGACGGAGCAGAAACACACACGGCCTGGCTTCCCCAGGGGCAGCGCGGTCAGAGTCCCCGGGCAGCCTGTCTGGGCAGGAGGGGAGGCACAGCTGCTTGCAGCGGCTTCGGTGATCCCCACGTCCTGGACTCCGCAAGAACAAGGGGACACAAGATCTAGATCTCTGTGGAATTTAGGAAACAGGCGTGGAAAACTCAAGCTAGAAAAAAGTCATTCTAGGTTTTTCAGACTGTATCCCCAATGCTGTGGGCAGTGTGAAATGTCAAATCCAGTCTCTTAGGATGATAAAAAAAAAAGTTTGCTGCTGCTGCTGCATTGGCCGGGAATTGAACCCGGGCCTCCCGCGTGGCAGGCGAGAATTCTACCACTGAACCACCAGTGCTCCAGCTGTGAGCAGCTGTGTGAGCACCCCCCTTTAACCCCAGTCCCCCGGTCTGTACGCTGATTCACAGAATAGAAGGCCACATCAGCACAGCTGCAAGGGCAGAAGCGTAGGCTCCAGAGCTGGAGAGAAGGCAGGAGGAGGTAGAGGTAGAGAGGTAGAGAGAGAGAAAGGGAGAGAGAGAGGGAGAGAGAGAGAGAGAGAGAGAGAGAGAGAGAAGTTGATTTGCCTTCAGGCGTCAGGACAGAAAGTAGAGCTCAAGTCGTTCCTTCTCAGTAGCAAAAAGCCCACTGAGACTCTGGGGACTTCCTCCTCTCTGAAGTGTGGCTCCTCCCGTCCCACGTTCACGTGGTATGTTGAGCTGTTTTACAGCTCACAGGCTTCAGCACAGCTTCCTGCTGGAGACTGGCCAAGGCTGAGGGGGTGCAGCAGGAGTCCCCTTGCGGGGTGAAGGGCCCCACAGCCAGTGGTGCCTCTGTGGAGCACCCAGCTGCTGGTCATGCTCACGAAGCAGGGAAGTGTGCTCAGAGATTCGCAGCCCCTTGGCTGCTGCAGGCCGGGCGTGGCTGAGGAGCTGGGTCCTGCGGCAGGATCTCTGGGGGAGCCTGCCAGGAAGAGGCCAAAAAGCAGCACTGCATTGGCCGGGAATCGAACCCGGGCCTCCCGCGTGGCAGGCGAGAATTCTACCACTGAACCACCAATGCTCTAGCTGTTCTCTGGCGCACCTGCAGGGCTTTTCTCAAGAGGCTGTGTCTGTCATAATAGTCAGAGAGCTCTGACACACCACTGGGCCTCATCTGGCTGGTCTGTCCTGTTTGAGAATACAGCGGGTTTATGTAGAGCCGTCCTTGCTGCGCCTTGTTACACTGCTTAGGGAGGGGGCACCTATGGAACTGGCTTCCTCCCGAGGCCCTTGGTTCATCCACAGCCCTCAGCCCCCTGGGGTGGGCTTGGTGGAATCACACCCTATAAAGATCAAAGCCAGAGGCCCCTCACAGGCCATCTGCGCAGCCCCTTCCTGGAATCCCTGTCTCTGCCCCCACATCCGCCAGCTCAGGAGCCAGGCCTGTTTGATTTGCCTGTGCTCATAGAACAGATGCCCCGCCTACGACTTGCGGGATTGAATCTTTATCAAGCCCTGTAATCCCCATTGAACAGCCTCTTTACAGGAGTGGTCACAGCCTCAAAGGACAGCACATTTATTTATAAATATTTACTTATTTATTTGGCTGTGCCAGGTCTTAGTTGCAGCATGTGGGATCTTTAGTTGCGGCATGAGGGCTCTTGGTTGCAGCATGCGTGCGGGATCTAGTTCCCCAACCAGGGATCGGACCTGGGCCCCCTGCATTGGGAGCTTGGAGTCTTAACCACTGGACCACCAGGGAAGTCCCAGCACGTTTATTTTAAACAATGCTAATTACTAGCAGGCTGCTGACACCGAGCTGGAACCACACAAACTAATTGATACCTTTTGGACTTGACTGTCCTTAAAATTCTTTGAGCCAGCTGGAGACCCCCATTTATGCTGTAGGCGAGCAGTGTACTTGCCGTGATGGGCACAGAGCAATTAGACAGTGAGCCAGGCAGCTACTTGGACGTCTGTAATCTTTAGGCCACCCTGGTCACACCTTCAGCTGCTGCACTGGTCCTAGTCCCTCCCACCTGATGATGGGACAGTCTCCCCGTTCCCATCCATCTCACAGCTTTTTTTTTTTTCTTTTGGACTATAATTGCTTTACAATGTTGTTAGTTTCTGCTGTACAACGAAGTGAATCAGCTATATGTGTACCTATATCCCCTCCTTCTTGGATCTCCCTCCCACCCCCACCCCATCCCACCCGTCTAGGTCACCACAGAGCACCGAGCTGAGCTTCCTGTGCTATACAGCAGGTTCCCACTAGCTATTTTACACATGGTAGTGTATTTATGTCAAACCTAATCTCCCAATTCATCTCACCCTCCCTTTCCCCCACTATGTCCACATGTCCATTCTCTACATCTCCGTCTCTATTCCGGCCCTGCAAATTGGTTCATCTGTGCCATTTTTCTAGATTCCACATATATGCATTAATATATTGGGGTTTTTTTTCTGTCTTCACTCTGTGTGACAGAGTCTAGGTCCATCCACATCTCTACAAATGACCCAATTTCGTTGTTTTTTATGGCTGAGTAATATTCCATTGTATATATGTACCACATCTTCTTTATCCATTCTTCTGTCAATGGGCATTTTGGTTGCTTCCATGACCTGGCTCTTGTAAATACTGCTGCAATGAACATTGGGGTGCATGTGTCTTTTTGAATTATGGTCTTTTCAGGGTACATGCCCAGTAGTGGGACTGCTGGGTCATATGGTAATTCTATTTTTAGTTTTTTAAGGAACCTCCATACTGTTTTCCATAGTGACTGTATCAATTTACATTCCCACCAACAGTGCAAGAGGGTTCCCTTTTCTTCCACACCCTCTCCAGCATTCATTGTTTGTAGATTTTTTGATGATGGCCATTCTGACTGGTGTGAGGTGACACCTCATTGCAGTTTTGATTTGCATTTCTCTAATAATTAGTGATGTTGAGCGTCTTTTCATGTGCTTCTTGGCCATCTGTATGTCTTCTTTGGAGAAATGTCTATTTAGGTCTTCCACCCATTTTTTGCTTGGGTTGTTTTTCTGATATTGAGCTGCATGAGCTGTTTATACATTTTGGAGATTAATCCCTTGTCAGTTGCTTTGTTTGCAAATATTTTCTCCCATTCTGAGGATTGTCTTTTCATCTTGTTTATGGTTTCCTTTGCTGTACAGAAGCTTTTAATTAGGTCCCATTTGTTCATTTTTGTCTTTATTTTCATTACTCTAGGAGGTGGGTCAAAAAAGATCTTGCTGTGATTTATGTCAGATAATGTTCTGCCTTTGTTTTCCTCCTAGAGTTTCATAGTGTCCAGTCTTACATTTAGGTCTTTAATCCATTTTGAGTTTATTTTTGTGTATGGTGTTAGGGAATGTTCTAATTTCAGTCTTTTACGTGTAGTTGTCCAGTTTGCCCAGCACCATTTTTTGAAGAGGCTGTGTTTTCTCCATTGTATATTCTTGCCTCCTTTGTCATAGATTAGGTGACCAGAGGTGCATGGGTTTAGCTCTGGGCTTTCTATCCTGTACCATTGATCTACATTTCTGTTTTTGTGCCAGTACCATACTATCTTGATTACTGTACCTTTGTAGTATATAGTTTGAGGTCTGGGAGCCTGATCCCTTCAGCTCTGTTTTTCTTTCTCAAGATTGCTTTGGCTATTCAGGGTCTTTTGTGTTTCCATACAAATTGTAAAATTTTTTGTTCTCATTCTGTGAAAAATGCCATTGGTAATTTGATAGGGATTGCATTGAACCTATAGATTGCTTTGGATAATATAGTTATTTTCACAATATTGATTCTTCCAATCCAAGAACATGGTATATCTCTTCATCTCTTTGTGTCATCTTTGATTTCTTTCGTCAGTGTTTTACAGTTTTCTGAGTACAGATCTTTTGCCTCCTTAGGTAGGTTTATTCCTAGGTATTTTATCTTGTTGTTGTGATGGTAAATGGGACTGTTTCCTTAATTTCTCTTTCTAATCTTTAATTGTTAGTGTATAGGAATGCAAGAGATTTCTGTATATTCATTTTGTATCCTGCAGCTTTACCAGATTCATTGATTTGTTCTCATAGTTTTCTGGTGGCATCTTTAAGATTTTCTATGTATAGTATAATGCCATCTACAAACACTTCTTCTTTTCCAATTTGTATTCCTTTTGTTTCTTTTTCTTCTCTGATTGCCGTGGCTAGGACTCCCAAAACTATGTGGAATAACAGTGGTGAGAGTGGACATCCTTGTCTCGTTCCTGATCTTAGAGGAAATGCTTTCAATTTTTCACCATTGAGAATGATGTTTGCTGTGGGTTTGTGGTATACAGCCTTTATTATGTTGAGGTGGGTTCCTTCTGTGCCCACTTTCTGGAGAGTTTTTATCATAAATGGGTGTTGAATTTTGCCAAAAGCTTTTTCTGCATCTAATGAGATGATCATGGGGTTTTTCTTAAAACACTCTTTGACCATCTCTTCAAAACCCATGAGCAGCTTCCCTGTTAGCCATGATGTGAGATCCCTTCTCCTGAATCTGAGTTGCCAGGCCAGCTCATCCCAGTTGATTTCCTGCTGTTCTCTGGACCCCAGGCAAACTTGGCAAATTTCCCCTCCTTGCTTTTGCCCACACATTTCCTCCTGCCCAGAACACCTGTTTCCTTCTCTCAGGGTCCCTGCCTCCTCCAAGGTCCAGCTCAGTTCCCACTCCTGGGAAGATGTCCCTGACCCCCAGGCCGCAGCTCCCCAATGGTTATCTGGGCCCCTCATGCCACCATTTGCCCACATGAGGCTTCTCACCACAGAGACGCTGTGAGCCTCCGAAGGGCAGAGTGTCTTCACGTCCACTGGGCTCTGAAAGGAGACCCTGGTGCCTGACGGAGCTGGGCCTCCCTCTGCTCGCCTCCACTCGGGCAGGGCCTCCCTCAGACCCCCTCTCCCTGCTAGCATCACGCCCAAGGTGGGCACCTTGCCGGCGTCTCTACCCTTCCTGCCCTCTCCCCTCTCCCCTCTCCCTGCTGCTTCCCACTGCCTCAGCCATATTTCAGGCCCCCCTTCCTGACCCTGGTAGCTGCGGTGTTCTCCCTTGGAGATATTTCAGTCTCCTTCTGTCAAACCAGCCCACCCCCACCCAGGGCAGCCTCTCTGGTCAAAACATAGACATAAATATGTCACCCCATTGCTGGAAACCTTTCACCGGCTCCTCTTTTCCTTTAACTGTCCCCAGCCACCCCTTCCACACACCGGACTCCTCACCCTTCCCTAAATACACCGTGTCTTTTCAGGGCCCCCACCTTTAGCCAGGCTCTTCCCTGTGCCTGAGGTTCCCTGCATTCCTTTCTTTACCTGGAAAATGCCTACTATAATGGCTCTAAGATCTGACTCAGATGGCGCTTCCCCGTCAGCCCAGGTAGACTTACCTACGGCGTTCTTGCTTCTGTGGTGTTGCTTGTGTCATGTTGCTACACATACTTGTTTGTTTGTGGATCTTCCCTGTTGGATGTGGGCCCAGTTCAGCACCGTCCCCAGAAACAGTGACAGACACAGAGAACCGCTTGGGTGCAGGAACTGCTTGCAACACTGAGCAAGTATTGAATGAAGATGGTGGATCACTACAGTTTTGGGGTCCCAGCAGGACATTCACTTGCATTCTCTCAGATTCCCAGAAGTGACACTGTTCACCACCGTTCTTCATTCTGTCGTAGACAAAGGGAAACAGAGACCCAGAAAAGGGAAAGGACCGTGACCCAGCCAACGCCTCCCAGTCAGCAGCAGAACTGGGAAAGCCCTGCCCCGAGATGCCCGACTCCCAGTTCCTCTTCCTAAACCGGTCATCTCCCTCCCTCGCCCCAGCCCCGGGCCCCAGGCCGGCAGCCGCAGGAGCCGCCTGATCCCGCTGGTCCCACAGCCCCTCTCTGCTCCCTCTCCAGGCTGGTCCGGGAGTTCGTGGCCCAGAACAACACCGTGCAGATCAAGCATGTGATCCAGACGCTGTCTCAGGAGTTTGCCCTGTCCCAGCACCCGCACAGCCGGAAAGGGGGCCTCATCGGCCTGGCCGCCTGCTCCATCGCGCTGGGCAAGGTGAGCCCTTCTCCTGGAGGGATGTACACACCAGCCAGGGCCTCGACCCTGACCCCCGAGCCCCAGCAGGGTGTTGCAGACTTGTGATTTCTTTATTGCCATTCTCTCCACATCTCAGACCTCAAGGCTGGCTCTGCGGCCTTGCACCCTGGGTCCTGATGCTCTTCGTAATTTAAAAAAATTTTTTTTCACTTACAGTTAATGGAATAGTATATACAGCTCTATGATGAGAGTATAGAGTTATGTCAACAGCAGGATCAAAATACAGAACCATTCTGTCACCCCAATGTCCCCTCATGCTGGCCCCACCCTGCCCCGAGTGACAGGGGCAGCTTATGCTCAGCTCACCAGGGCATTCGATCCAGACCACAGAGATGCAGGGTTTTGCCTTTTGATTAGTTCTCTCGACCTTGATTCCTGCTTTCAGTGCATCCTTTTTGCTGGTCCTTCGGCCTGTGTGAGGAAGGGTGCTCCGGGGGCCTCTCCTGCCTGACTCGGGCTCCGTCATCTTCCTCTATGTCCGCCTGACCCCTGGAGCCAGCCCGGGCCAGGGATTCAGCCAGGTCAGGCAGCCCCGCCCCCAGCAGGCAGCTCTCATGCCTTTGACCCACAGGACATCGTGACGGAGAGCAACAAGTTCGACCTGGTGGGCTTCATCCCCTTGTTGCGGGAGAGGATTTATTCCAACAACCAGTATGCCCGGCAGTTCATCATCTCCTGGGTAAGGTCCGGCCCCGCGACACTCCTTCTCCAGCCATAACGAGCCTCTAGTTGAGTGAGGTCTGCTCTCTGGCTCACCTGGGCACTTCCTGTGGCTGCGGGGATGCCTGATTGTTATCCCTCTAGGAGCCGATAACACCAGATAATCCAAAAACATGTTTATTCAGCTCTGCCCCCAAAGCCTATCACGTTTGCCTCTGAAGAGGATGCGGTTCCTTCCTTGTCTCTGGAAACACCCAGATTTACCTTTGAAGCCAGCTGTGCTCCTCCAGCTGTCACACCTCTTCTAGCCTTGCCCACCTTTCCCATGGGTTTCCTCCCGCACCCCCTGCCCCGCCCCCGGGCATCTGAACTGCCTTGGGGTTAAATCGCCGTTCCCCTGCCCATTGAACAGAAACAACAGCTACTAGCACCCCTTCCCCCATGGGACACCCGCAGTGCCATGAAAAGATGCCTCAGCAGGGCCCCTTCTCACTGGCCAGTCCGGAGGATGGGCGAGGAGATGCGGGTTCTCTGGCTGGTGACTTTCCCTGATGGTTTCCTCCCCTGGGGCAGATCCTGGTTCTGGAGTCCGTGCCAGACATTAACCTGCTGGATTATTTGCCGGAGATCCTGGATGGACTCTTCCAGATCCTGGGCAACAACGGCAAAGAGATTCGGAAAATGTGAGTGGAGGAGGGGAGGGGCAGGCAGCTGCAGGGGCCCCTCGGCGAGAACGCGTACCCCACACCCAACCGACAGGCGGCCGCAGGAGAACACGAAATTCACCGTCCTCTTCCTGGCTCGTGTGCTTCCTGCTTTGAGGAGCTAGGAGATCATCCACCCCCAGCCTCTGAAAAAGGTCCATCTGACAAGCGTATCCCACAGAGCACAGCAGAAATGGCACTGGTGGCGGCTCCTCTGGCTCTGGCTGCATGAGCTATTTCCTTTCTCCTTTGCTCATTGGTAGGTGTGAGGTGGTCCTTGGAGAATTCTTGAAGGAAATTAAAAAGAACCCCTCCAGTGTTAAGTTTGCTGAGATGGCCAACATCCTGGTGATCCACTGCCAGACCACGGGTGAGTGTGTAAAGTCCCCAAGGCCACCACCACCTCCTCAGAAGCACCATTCTGTCTCCCCATCTCAGAGAGAGTCCTCATGGGAGTGTGAACCAGTGTGACGGTGGGTCCTGGAGCGGTGGGTCCTTGTGGGAGAGATTCCAATTCTCTAACAAAGGCATAACTAACCAAATTCAGGAATATAAAAATGGGGGACCTTACTATATATCCTAATTCACGATTTAGCAATCCATAGTAAAACAGTGTTCTCCTTACGGCATAACTTTTTACTGTATAAACAATATATGATGCTTGTATATATAATTTAGAAAAACAGATACCAAAATAAAATACAGTCCCACAACTTAGGCAAAAGTGTTCCTCAATTCTTATAGAATGTAAACTACAAAACATTGAAAAATTAGAGAATACCAATATAAATGTAAAGACATCCCACATTGATGGATTAGATGACTTAAGATGACAATACTTCCCAAATTGATCTCCATATTCAATTCAATCCATATCAAAATAACAGCTGCATTTTTTTCAGAAATGTTTCAGATCCTAAAATTCATATGGAAATGCAAAGGATCCAGAGTAGACAAAACTACCTTTCAAAAGAGGAAAAAAATTGGAAAATTCATACGTCCCAATTTCAGAACTTCCTACAAAGCTACAGTAATAGATGGATAGATCAAATAGAACTGAGAATCCATAAATAAACCTTTACATTTATGGTCAGATTTTTTTCTTAAGAGGTGCCAAAACAATTCAGTGGGGGAAATTAGTCTTTTCAACAAATAGTGCTGGAACAACTGGATACCTGCATGCAGAAAAATGAAGTTGGACCCCCTCCTGACACCATACACACAAAAAGAAAAACTCCAAATAGATCACAAGCCTAAGTACTATATTTAGAACTATATAATTCTATTTAGGGGTAAATCTTTATGACTTTCGGTTGAGCGATGGCTTCTAAAATATGACAGCAAGAGCACATGGGACAAAAGGAAAAAAATAGATATTTGGCGATTCATCAAAATTAAAAACTTTTATGCTTCAAAAGACACTATCAAGGGACTTCCCTGGTGGTCCAGTGGTTAAGACACCATGCTTCCACTGCAGGGGGCACGGGTTTGATCCCTGGTCCAGGAGCTAAGATCCCGCATGCCACGCTGCACAGCCAAAAAATAGAAGGAAAAAAGCAAAAGACACTATCTAGAAAGTGAAAAGACAGTTCCACAAAAGGGAAGAGAATATTTGTAAATCATATATCTGATATGGGACTTGTATCTAGAATATATAAAGAACTCTCATTACTCAAATAAACTCAGTTTTAAAAAATGAGATCTGAATAAACATTTCTCCAAAGAAGATATACAGATGGCCAAAAGGCACATAAAAAGATGCTCAACATCCTTAGCCATCATGGAAATGCAAATCAAAAACACTATGAGATACCACTTTACATCCATTAGTATTAGTATCAATGGCAAGTATCAAATAAAATAAAAAGGAAAATAACATGTTGGCAAGAACGTGGGGTAATTAGAAACCTTATACACTGCTGGTGGGAATGTAAAATGGGACAGCTGCTTTGGAAAACAGTCTGGCAGTTCCTCAAAAAAACATTTGACCCAGCAACTCCACTCCTAGGTATACATCCAGGAGAAATGAAAACCTGTGTCCACACAAAACCTTTTACGTGAATGTTCATAACAATGTTACTCGTGATAGCCAAAAAGTAGAAGCCACCCAAACGTCTATCAACTCGTGAATGGATGAGTAAAATGTGATATATGCCTATAACTAGGTATTATTTTACATTTAATCCTGTGAAGGACCTGATCAGATTGGTTTCTTATAAAGATTTACTATAGAATCAATGCGGATAATCAGTTGCGAGGCTGGACAGGGAGACACTTAGAATGGAGACAGGAGGGACATCGGGAGATTGCTGCTATGTCCCGAAGATGCCTGAACTAAGGCAGTAGCAGGTGTGATAGGAAAGATGGGACAAATTTGAGAGATGTTGTCTAGAATTAATGGGACTCAGCAAGTAATGGAGGAGAAAAGAAAAGAGAAATGGAGGAGTCACAGCAAGCTCCTACTTCTCAGGATGCCACTCAGGCAACATCACCAGAGAGTAAAAGCTCCCAAACCGTACAATATCAAGAGTTAATAAACTTTCAGAAACTCTCTAATAGAATAGGCTACAGAACCAGACTCCCTGGATTCAAATCCAGCTTCTCCATTTCTTGTGTTGCCTCGGACAAGTTAAATTTGCAGGCCTCTGTTTCCCATCTGTACAGCAAAGATAACATCACCTATTCATAGAGCTGTGCGGATTAGACGGTCAATACATCAATACATATAGACACTTTTAAATATTCCAGATGCATGCAAGTGTTCCATTAGTATTGGCTCCTCTTATTAAGTCCCTACCTTATCAATTTGCAGCAAGCCTATCTCTTTACTGTGACTTCTGAAATTTGCACAGCACCCAGCATTAACTGATGTAGCTTATATCCTGTGAACACCTGATAGGCAGAAAAGAGTCTCAAGCTGTAGCAAGGTGAATTTGTGGACCTACTCATCAGTAACTAGCTAATATTAATGACTCCATTGTAAAAACAGATACATTCAGACTTGATATGAAGGTTAAAGCCTCAATACACCAACTCCATTTCCCTTGACTAGTAGCCCTCCTTCCACATAATATGTGTGTTTACTGTAATGACTGACTAACTGCCTTTTGTGGAAACTGTCAATATTCTGCATACACAGCATCTAGAAGGATTAAGCAGAACACTAGGGAATTAAAAGATACAATTAAGTGAAAATTAAGAAGGAAATAGAAAGATGTGTTCTAAATCCCTAGAAAAGAATTTTAGTAAACTTTCATTCTTTTTCCCCCTTTTTTGTTAGACTAATATTAGAGTTCTGTCCTTTAACTGTCAAATGGTTTTCCAGCCTACAAGTAATCTTTCTCCACAGAGGAGTCTTTTAAAAGTTATAAATAAAATATCCCAAATATTTTCTTTTTCCCACAGATGAGAACATTGGAACACTGACATTTTAATCTGTTCTGTACAAGAATGAGTTGTGTCAACACAGTGCTCCCAGCTACAGCACTGAAAAAAACAAGTTTAATTAAAGACAGAGAAGAAACCGCATGTGGAGCCTAAGCCACTGAGATACAATGAAGAGTGTCATCTTCAGAGTCAGTTCTCTGAACAAACCTCTTTGTCAGTGTCAGGAGGGAAAAAAAAGACATAGCAAAGTAAAGGTGTGCTGTATACCACAGGGAACTCTACTCAATATTCTGTAATAACCTAAATGGGAAAAGAATTTTAAAAAGCATAGATACATGTATATGTATAACTGAATCAGTTTGCTGTACACCTGAAACTAACACAACATTGTTAATCAACTATACTCCAATATAAAATAAAAATTTTTTAAATTTTAATTTTTTAAAAAAACAGATGAATGGATAAAGATGTGGTGTATACAGTGGAGTACTACTCAGCTGTAAAAAAGAATGAAAACTTGCCACTTGCAGAAAGAGGGATGGACCTGGAGGGTATTATGCTAAGTGAAATAAGTCAGAGAAAGACAAACACTGTATGATATCACTTATACGTGGAATCTAAAAAATACAATGAACTAGTGAATATAACAAATAGACGCACAGATACAGAGAGCAAACAAGTGGTTACCAGTGGAGGGGGGGGAAAGGGGCAAGACAGGGGTAGGGAATTAAGAGGTACAAACTATCAGGTATAAAATAAATAAGCTACAAGGATATATTTTACAACAGAGGGAATATAGTCAATATTTTATAATAACTATAAATGGAGCATAACCTTTAAAAATTGTGAATCACTATATTGTACACCTGTAACATGTAATATTGTACATCAACTATATACTTCAATGAAAAAATTAAGGGTACTTCCCTGGTGGTGCAGTGGTTAAGAATCTGCCTACCAACACAGGAGACACGGGTTCGATCCCTGGTCCAGGAAGATCCCAAATGCTGCAGAGCAGCTAAGTCCATGTGCCACAACTACTGAAGCCGACGTGCCACAACTACGGAAGCCCACGCACCTAGAGCCCGTGCTCCACAAGAGAAGCCACTGCGATGAGAAGCCCGCGCACCGCAACGAAGAGTAGCCCCCGCTCACCGCAACTAGAGAAAGCCCACATGCAGCAACAAAGGCCCAACACAACCAAAAATAAATAAATAAATTCGTTTTTTTTTTTAATTTAAAAATGCAAATAAAAACACATCAGACTTTCTGCGCAATCGTGAGGGGTTTTTTTCCTAATGTTTACTAGAAAATTCAAAAGAATCTTTAAACAATAACATAAGCCTTTGGGTGCTCAGATCTTTGGGTGCTCAGATCTCTTACTGGTTTATAGAAGTCATAAAAGAGAAGCCATCATTTTTCACTAGCTAAAACATAAAACAGCATTTTGTAATTAACTATCATTTTACATACCTACATAAACACAAACCTTAGTGTTTAAGCTTTCAGAAATTGTGATGAGAAATTCTTTTAAGCAAACAAATTGAACTGTGAAGGTTAAAGAAAGGTAGAAAACAACAACTCAATTATTCAACCAATATTTATTAAGCACCCCCCTCGTGCAAAGCCTCTTGGGAAATACAAATATGACCGAGATGCAGATGCTGCCTGTGTGGGGCTTGCTGTACAGCAAATAACTGTTTCTGACCTTCCATTTGCAAAAGTGGGCAGTGTTCCACAGGCTCTGTAAATTTAAAATGCTCTGTAGGGCATTTTGAATTGGTTTGTATTCTAAAAGAAATGGGCAGGACAATAATACAAAGCATGGTAAAAAATGTACCCCTTAAATTTTCTCCCCGTTTTCCATTAAAACTTTAGCTTCTCTAAAGATTGTGATCATGTTGATAAACTATGTGCATATTGCCTAGGAATGAAAAAAAAAAGTAAAGGTGTGATGCTACAAAGGAAAAACATGGTGATATCAAATGTCAATATTCAGACTAAGAACTAAAACTTAGTATTTGTGTAGTACTTTCTACTTACTTCCAGAGTTTGAACAGTACTCCTAACATCATAAAATATCTTTGGATATAAATAGATACCTATTAACCACATATATGTTATAAAAGATAGAGCTGAAGTACAAAAAGAGAAAGAAGCTTAGCCAAGATCACAAGGTAATGGTTTAACCAAAACGAATAATACTTTTACTGGGTTTATTCCAGAATATTGGTTATATTCCTTACTCAAATTCTAATTTGAAGAAAAAAAGTACCATCATCACAGTACTGTTTTCCAAAGTTAAGCACAGCTCTAACTACATTCTAACAGTGGCTCGCCTGCGTGTCTCCTGCCCTTCTGCCAGGGCACCTACCATCAGAGGCAGGACAGCACAGTGAAAAGAAAACAGGGAAGATGGGCCCAGATTCCAGCCTCAGCTCTACCACTTCCCAGCTCAGTAACTTTTGGGCAGGTTACCTATTTGAGATTTATTTTGGTTGCACCAGGTCTTAGTTGCAGCTCACCAGCTCCTTCAGTTGCAGCTCACCGGCTCCTTTAGTTGCGGCACATGTGCTCCTTAGTTGTGGCATGGGAACTCTTAGTTGCGGCATGCATGTGGGATCTAGTTCCCTGACCAGGGATAGAACCCATGTCCCCTGCACTGGAAGGCAGATTCTTAACCACTGCACCACCAGGGAAGTCCCTCTTTTCCCTCATCTATAAAATAGGGTTGATAGCAACTACTCAATAGTGTTATGATAACGCTTCGATGGGATAATATATGCAAAGTACTCAGTTCATTTCTTGGCACATACAGTTGATCCTCCATAAATAATATTCTTATTAACTATTGATTTCTGTATCACTGACCATTTGCTGATTACATGTTATCATACTCTCCAGATTGTATATTTCTTATGACTACAACTTCTCTTTCTTCCTGTAATATAGCCCAACTCACCTTAGTGGGCATGTTTAGTATTAAATACCTACTGGTCTGCTCATACATACATAACTTGGCTTTTTTGCAGCACAGTATTACAGAATGTTTTATTAGTATGGGCTCATTGTCAACACTGCCCACTGTAACTGATTACATTTCAATCCTGGCGTTGATACTTAATAGTGTACAACTTTTGGCAAGTTACTTAACTTACCTGTGTCTCAAACTTCCTCATCTGTAAGATGGAAATGTAAAAATATTTTATATTTATAGGGCTGCTGTGAAGACTAAATACGTTAAATATACATAAAGCTATTAGAATAATGCCTGGTCCAAATAAGAGCTCAAAAAACATTTGCTATTACCTGATAAATATATATGCACAATGAATATTATTTTATATTTATTGTACTAGTATTAAATATTCCTCAAAATTTATATGATACAAAGTTGTAGGAAGAGGGAGCAGGATAAATATCATGATAAGAACAATAGGAACATTTATAAAGGGAAAATACTGACAAATATAAGATAGAAAGTAAGTGAATAAGAATTAATACAAAGAAAGAATACGGGCTTTACAGAGGGCACCAAACTTGAATGAGTTAATAATGTAATAGAATACAACAAACAAAACTGCCATATTTTAACTGTATTAGGGACAGCATCATGGAGAAGACAGGAGGAAGATTCAGAGATGACAAAGGAAATACAGGTTATTCAAAAACAAAAAAGACATAAGCAAATGTATGAGAGGAATACTGAAGGCCCATTTGGAGGCCAGTAAACAGATTTGTCTGCCTGGAACTGAGGGCTCATGTAGGAGAATACCTGATACAGTGCTCTCAATTCCTTTCCCCCAGAGCTTAGCGTGGACACAAACAGTGCTCATTAATTATCTATGTAAAAGACAGAATGAATTCCAACTGCAGCCAGTCTAAAATGCTAGATTAAGCAGAGCTTCCCAGTAAGTATACCAAGGCATACTGGTGTGCCCAAATTAGGTGACAGCTGTACTGAGAGGATGACTCAGCCTTTAGAATCCAAAACCTCCAGTCATAAGATGGCTTGCTTCCTACCCCAGGGTACCACACAAATATCATCATTTTCTAAGTGTACCATGCCATACAAAGTTTGGAAACATTGCATTTAAAATATGGCTATTAGGCAGTATGTAATGGGACAAAGATAAAGAAGACTAAATAGAAGAGGATATACTGTACAACAGTCATTGCCTAGTTTGGTGGTAGTGTGGAAGATCAAGAGGGAAAAGACAGGAGCAAAAAGAGCCATTCAAAACTGCTGTTAATAGGCAAGGCCCAAAAAACAGGCCTAAATTAGACTAGCAACAGACGAGATAAACTCAAAACAGGCTGTGAAAGAATAAGTGCTTAGAGGCCAGGTTAGTTCAGTTCAATAAACACTTATTGCTGCCTATTATGTGTCAGCCATTTGCTGGGCAGTAGGGATTTAAAGTGAAGAAATTATTCCAGTCATCAGGATTTTTTTTTTTAACTAGAAACAATTCCAGGTTTTCCTTAATGCATTCTATTTCACCTTAGCTCGAAGAAGAAAGGAAATATTAAAAGGTGTTACATATTGCACTATAAACCAAAGGTGGTTTTAACTTACTCATTGAAGTTTCCAAAAGTAAGCCTTTTTCAGTTAAAAGGCTCTATCAGGACCCATAGGGCTATGAACAGAATCCTGTGGCACAGTCACCAAAACACAACAGCTGTACCAATAGTTCTTAATGTATTTGTATCTGGGCAAGTGTTAGAATGCATGCTATTGGCAAATTCCTTCTAGCCTTTAAGAGAAGATAGTAACAGCTATCATGTATTAGGGGCTCACTATATATCAAGCATTGTGCCATTTTACATATATTATCTCATTTTATCCTCCAAACATCCCCAAAGGGTAGGTATTATTATTCTCACTTTGTTCATAAAAACCAAGGCTTAGAATATTAAGTCACCTGTCCAAGGTTACCCAGCTAGTAAAATGGCAGAGCCAGAATTTAACCCAGGCCCACCTAACTCTTAAGTCTCATATGTTCTCATTAAATGCATTTTAATAAAAAAGTCATTCAAGAAAGGGCTTCGAGGAAGACACCTAAGATACAAAGAAAGAAGAGCCACTGAGACAAACATGGGCAAGGCCCACCTGCACTGTTCTAGGAGAAGGTGTGCTTGCCCAAGGCTTACTGACTAGATCCATATTATAAGAAATCTAGAGGTCTGTGTTTTAGTTTTTCATTGCTGCTGTAACCAATTTCCACAAATTTAGTGGCTTAAAACAATACAGATTTATTGTTGTACAGTTTTATAGGTCAGAAGTCTGACATGAGTCTCACTGGTCTAAGATCAAGGTGTCAGCAGGGCTGTATTCCCTTCTGAGAACTCTAGGAGAGAATCTACTTCCTTGCCTTTTCCAGCTGCTACAGGCCACCAGCATTCCTTGGCACGTGGCCTCTCGCCACCATCTTCAAAGCCAGCTGGTGGGTTGAGCTCTTCCCGTACTGCCCTATCTCTTGTCCTTCCATAATCCCATCACCCTTTCACCACAGAAAGGTTCTCCCATTATAAAGAAATGTGATTATGGTGGATTATCTAGGCGTGTCCAATCTAATCTCCCCATCTCAAGGACTTTAACTTAATCACATCTGCAAAGTCCTCTTTGCTGTGTAAGGTAACAGGTTGTAGGGATTAGGACACAGGTATCTATGGGGGTTGGTGGGGGCATTATTCTGCCTACCACATTCTGACTAAGAGAGTGGTGCCACTCCATGTTTGAACCATGTAACTAGCCTCCTCATTCTAGTTCGATATGTGCCAGGCAACTTACTGACAACACTTTAGCTTCCCCTACAGCTTACTTATAGGATCAGTCAGGGGTTGAGGTTGAGAGTATATTTAACAGGTCTACATCTATGATAAAAAAAAAAAAACACTTGAAAATTATGATTAAGAAGCTGTATATAATGAGATATATCTAAGAATGTGGTTATATGTCACTCTCTTTGATTTACAAGACTTATGTCAACAAAGAGATTAGTTACAGTTTTCTGACTGTACCTGTGTGATCAATCAAATGGTTTGAAGTAGAATGTCCTTGGAAGGCAGCAGAGAATTTCAGATCAACAACTTGTAAAACTTGGATCACATGGTTGCCTAGGGCTGGGATATTGGAGAATAGAGAGTGACTGATAATGAGTATGGGGTTTCCTTTTGGGAAAATAAAAAATGTTCTAAAATTGATTGTGGTGATGGTTGCACAACTCTGTGAATAACAAAAAAAATCATTGCACTGTACATTTTAAATGAGTGAATTGTATGGTATTGAATTATATCTCAATAAAGTCGTTAAAAGAAAACCGGGTCACAAAGAGAAGGCAATGAGAGGAGGATCTGATTAAATACTAGGATGAAATGGGGCCGGGGGGCATCTTATGCAATTTATGATCTTAATGAAGATTCTTCCCTAATGTCTACTACTTTCCTCCTTCTTTCCTCTACTCTAGCTTTTTATAGATTCTGCTCTTGGAAAAGTCACAACTTCCCACCTCTTTCCTGTTTTTTAGTTTACCAATCAATAGTATACACATACAACATATACAACAAATTTATTCCATAAATTATAAATAACATAGAATGTGATTCCAATGTTAACTCCCTCTGCTCTTTACTAAAGAGTAAATATGGATGAAAGGAACGTTCCCATCCTGATCTTGTTTTAGATGCTTATGTTTTGTCACCCTTATTCTGTATTGTGTGCTGATTCTCTATATGCCCTGAATCATTCCATGTGCCACAAGAGCCTATGTAAGATTCATGTCTCCTTGTATCAAGATTCTCATATTAAATTCAAAGAATTTTTGTTCTGTTTTATAGTTGTAACTATTACAATGCCCAGTAGTGACTCCCCTGATCTGTACAATGTTACTGAATGAGCTCTCTGCACTTCTTTTCACCTGCACCCTCTTTCTCAAGAGCAATGACATCCCCTTTATCCAAATACCATAGCAGAGGAAAACCTGCATGTCAGAGGTCACTAGGTAGCTATGCTTACAAATTAGAAGGCCAGGCAAGGTTTGGCTTGAAGCTTTCCTATAGTTGATATGAAAATGATCAACTGAATAGCCGCCAATGCCCCCTTTGAGTGAGTGCAATCAAGTCTTTTCATTTCAAAGAAAACACTTCCCTGAAACTGATACATTAAAGCAGTTTAGTTAAATTAATAAAACACCATTATCTGAGCCCTTAAACAGGGGTTCTTTCCACCTTGAGATGAAATACTTACCTTATAAGGGCTTAGACAAAATGGTTAGTTACTTTTCTACTTGAGAATTATAAGAGATCACTGTCCATTCTCAGAGTAACAGAAATAACTGAGGTTGCAACCCTAATCCGTGGGTATAACTGTGCTTATGTACTGGGTTAGCCACTGAACCACAAGTCCACCACGCTCTGTCATATGATTCCATGCAATACAATTTATTCCCATATCATGGTTTGCCTACTTGTATATGAAGAACCCGATCATCCAAGAAGAAAAGATCAATATATATGATCCACACTGTAGAATGCAGTATTACATAATTTCCTTCCTCTTAAATATGAACAGCTGAGGCCTGTGTGCTGGAGCAGAGCCCTGTCAGAGGGAGGCAAGTAGCAGAAAAGGCCAAATAAGGCAAAGGGGCATGTTGTATAGGTCCCATAGGCCACTGTAGGAGCCAGAGCTTTTCCTCTGCAATGGCCGAGGGAGAAGAGTGATGTAACATTGTGTTGTAAAAAGGCCAGTCAGACTGCTGCGTTGAAGAGGCTACAAAGACGAGAGGAGCAGCAAAGACTATGTCAGTATCCAGAGGTTTTTTTCGTATTATAAATAGAATACATGGGAGATGGGCGAAGATGGAGGAGTAGAAAGACCCTGAGAGCTCACCTCTCACAAGCACCCCAGAATCACAATTATCTGCAGAACAGCCATCGATGCAGAAGACCAGAACCTACCAGAAAAGAGCTTCTACAACTAAAGACATAAAGAAGGACCCACACAAGACGGGTAGGAGGGGCAGACCTGTGATATAATCAAGTCCCGTACCCCCAGGGTGGGTGACCCACAAACTGGAGAATAATTATAGAGCAGAGGTTCTCCCACAGGAATGAGAGTGCTGAGCCCCACATTGGGCTCCCCACCCTGGGGGTCCTGGACCAGGAAGATGAGCCCCCAGGGCATTTGGCTTTGAAGAGCAGCAGGGCTTAATTTCCGGAGTCCCACAGGACTGGGGGAAATAGAGATTTCACTCTTAAAGGGCACACACAAAATCTCACACACACCAGGACCCGGGGCAAAAGCAATAATTTGATAGGAGCCTGCTGGTCTTGAAGAGCCTCTCAGAGAGGCAGGAGGGGAGCTGCAGCTCACCCTGGGGACACAGACACTGGCAGCAGCATTCTTAGGAGCTTTCTACTGCTTGGACACTCGTGTGCGCAGGTGCCACCGTGGGATCCTCCCTCTAGCTCATTAATGCCAAGTCCTGGCTCCACCCAACATCCTGTAGGTGCTAATGCTGGGATGACTCAGGCCGATAACTAACTGGGGGGTGACGGGGGGCACACAGAGCCATCCATCAGCAGAAAGGCTGTCTAAAGACTTCCTAAGCCCACAGCCACCTCTAGACATGCCTCTAGACTCGGCCCTGCCCACCAGAGGGCCAAGGCACAGCTCCACCCACCGGTGGGCAGGCACCGGCCCAGCCCTCCAGGAAGCCTGCACAAGCCTCTAGACCAGCCTCACCCACCACGGGTCAGACACCAGACACAAGGAAACCACAGTCCTGCAGGCTGCAGACACCACCTGCCCACAGAAGGACAGACCCTACCCTAGGACCAGCTGGGCCTTAGTCATGTCCACTAGCAGGTCAACACAGGCTTTGGGACACCCTGGACCCTGACCCATCTGTGTCAGGAACTGGTCTCCCCCCTGTGAGCTGTGTGACACCAGCTCTGGGATCACAGGGCCCTGCAACCAGACTCTAGGACTCAGCTCTGCCTGCCAGTAGTTCAGCACTAACCCCAAGCCATGGCTTCACCCACCAATAGGCGGGCAACAGCCCCAGAGTCTTCTGGACCCTGACTCTGTCCACCAGTGAGCCAGCACTAGCCCCAGGGCCCCCTGGGGTTCTGCAGTCAGCTGCTTTGGACCAGGCCCTGGTAACCAGCAGCCGGCATCCTCTGCACAAGGCAGGGCCTGGCAACCAACAGGGCTAGGGGCCAACCAAGCCTACCAGACCACCCATATAGTCAGCCCACCACAAGAGAAGGACCCACACAGCCCTCAAAGGGGAACCGCAAGAGCATATAGCTTGGGTAACAAGTGGGGAACGCGCTGCTGGGACATACAGGATGTATCCTAGAGAAGCCTACTTCTCCAAAGTCAGGAAACCATAACTAACCTACCAGATACATTAAAATACAAATAGCGGGGCTTCCCTGGTGGCACAGTGGTTGAGAATCTGCCTGCCAATGCAGGGGACACGGGTTCGAGCCCTGGTCTGGGAAGATCCCACATGCCGCGGAGCAACTAGGCCCGTGAGCCACGATTACTGAGCCTGCGCGTCTGGAGCCTGTGCTCCGCAACAAGAGAGGCCGCAACCGTGAGAGGCCTGCGCACTGCGATGAAGAGTGGCCCCCACTTGCCGCAACTAGAAAAAGCCCTCGCACAGAAACGAAGACCCAGCACAGCCATAAATAAATAAATAATTAATTAATTAATTTTTTTTTAAAAAAAGGTTAATCAGGCTTCGCCATACGCACAGATAGAGAATGCAGACACGTACTCTAGGTATTTAAGCAGAAAGTTCCATTTCCATCATCAAAAAAAAAAACAAAAACAAAAACAAATAGCAACCTAGGCAAAATGAGGCAGCAGAGGAACACCTTCCAGACAAAGGAACAAGATAAAACCCCAGAAGAAGAACAAAGTGAAGTGGAGATAGGCAATCTACCTGAGAAAGAATTCAGGGTAATGACTGTAAAGTTGATTAAAGAACTCGGGAGAAGAATGGACGCAGAGAGGGAGAAGTTAGAAGTTTTTAACAAAGCATCAGAAAATATAAAGAACAACCAGACAAAAAGATTACAATAAAACAAATGAAAACTACACTAGAAGGAATCAACAGTATACTAAATGACACAGAGGAACAAACCAATGAGCTGGAAGACAAAAGTAGTGGAAATCCCTGATGCTGAACAGAGAAAAGAAAAAAGAACGAAAAGAAATGAAGACAGTTTAAGAGACTTCTGGGACAATATCAAGTGCAGAATATTCATATTATAGAGGTACAAGAAGGAGAAGAGAGAGAGAAAGGGGCTGAGAACATATTTGAAGACATAATAGCTGAAATCTTTCCTAACCTGGGAAAGGAAACAGTCACCCAAGTCCAGGAAGTGCAGAGAGTCCCATACAGGATGAACCCAAAGAGGAACATATCAAGACACAGTGGAATTACAATGACAAAAATTAAAGATAAAAAGAGAATATTAAAAGCAATAATGGAAAAGCAACAAATAATACACAACGGAACTCCCATAAGGCTATCAAGTGATTTTTTAGCAGAAACTCTGCAGGAAAGAAGGGAGTGGCATGATGTATCTAAACTGATGAAAGGGAAAAACCTACAGCCAAAATACTCTACCCAGCAAGGCTCTTGTTCCAATTTGATGGAGAAATCAAAAGCTTTAGGACAAGCAAAAGCTGAAAGATTTCAGCACCACTAAACCAACTTTACAACAAATGTTAAAGAAACTTCTCTAGGGACTTCCCTGGTGGTCCAGTGGTAAAGAATCCGCTTTCCAATGCAGGGGACGTGGGCTTGATCCCTGGTCGGAGAACTAAGATCCAACATGCCATGGGGCAACTACTGAGTGCACGCACCTCAACTAGAGAGCCCACGTACCGCAAACCACAGATCCCATGCACTCTGGAGCCCACGTGCCACAACTACAGAGCCCACACGCTCTGGAGTCCACACACCACAACTAGAGACAGAAAACCCAAGTGCCACAACTAGAGAGAAGCCCGCGCACCACAACAAAGAGCCTGCATGCCACAACTAAGACCCAACACAGCCAAAAATAAAAAATAAATAAATATTTTTTTTAAAAAGGGACTTCCCTGGTGGTGCAGTGGATAAGACTCCACACTCCCAATGCAGGGGGCCTGGGTTCGGTCCCTGGTCAGGGAACTAGATCCCACATGCGTGCTGCAACTAAGAGTTTGCATGCCACAACTAAGGAGCCTGCATGCCGCAACTAAGGAGCCCACGTACTACAACTAAGGAGTCCACAAGCCACAACTAAGGAGACTGCCACAACTAAGACCCGGTGCAACCTAATAAATTTTTTAAAAAAAAAAGAAAGAAACTTCTCTAGGCAAAAAAGAAAAGAACACAACTAGAAACAAGAAAATTACAAAATGTGGGACTTCCCTGGTAGCGCAGTGGTTAAGAATCCACCTGCCAATGCAGGGGACACAGGTTCGAGCCCTGCTCTGGGAAGACCCCACATGCTGCAAAGCAACTAAGCCCATCCATGCGCCACAACTACTGAGCCCATGTGCCACAACTACTGAAGCCCGCACACCTAAAACCCGTGCTCTGCAACAAGAGAAGCCACCGCAATGAGAAACCCACACACCACAACAAAGAATAGCCCCTGCTCGCCGCAACTAGAGAAAGCCCATGCACAGCAACAAAGACCCAATGCAGCCAAAAATAAATAAATAAAAATAAAGTAAAACAAATTTTTTTTTAAAAAGAAAATTACAAAATAAAAAGGCTCAATGGTAAAGGCAAACATACAATAAAGGTTAAAAAAAATATCACCCATGCACAAATTTAGGAGGAAGATTTTTTTTTTTTTTATGGCTGCGTTGGGTCTTCATTGCTGCACATGGGCTTTCTCTAGTTGCGG
The DNA here is from genome assembly GCF_009873245.2 of Balaenoptera musculus. Lineage (NCBI taxonomy): Eukaryota > Metazoa > Chordata > Mammalia > Artiodactyla > Balaenopteridae > Balaenoptera > Balaenoptera musculus. The sequence goes on from NC_045803.1 coordinate 46,953,889, forward strand.
CAAGCAAGGGCTACTCTTCGTTGCAGTGCGCAGGCTTCTTATTGCAGTGGCTTCTCTTGTTGTGAAGCACAGGCTCTAGGCGGGTGGACTTCAGTAGTTATGGCACACAGTCTCAGTAGTTGTGGCGCATGGGCTTAGTTGCTCCACAGCATGTGGGATCTTCCCAGACCAGGGCTCAAACCCGTGTCCCCTGCATTGGCAGCAGGATTCTTAACCACTGTGCCATCAGGGAAGTCCCCTTAATTTTTAAATTGAAGTATAGTTGATGTACAATATTATATGTTACAAGTGTACCTCACCACCAGCGAAGTCCCTAGCAGGAAGATTAAAAGACAAAAGTAGTAAAATCATCTATATTCACAATAAGTAATGAAGGGATACACAAAACAATTCTATGTAAAATATGATATCAAAAACAGTAATTGTGAGGAGAAGAGAGTACAAATGCAGGGGTTTTTTTAAAATGCATTTGAAATTAAGAGATCAGCAACTCAAAACAATCACATATATATAAAGACTGCTACATAAAAACCTCATGGTAACCAAAAGCAAAAAATCTAAAATAGATATACATACAAAAAAGAAAAAGGAATGTAAACACAACACTGAATATAGTCATCAACTCACAAGACAACAAAAGAAAAGGGGAAACAATGAGCTATGAAAATAACCCCCAAGCAATTAATGAAATGGCAATAAGAACATACATATAATTACTTTAAATGTAAATTGACTAAATGCTCCAATCAAAAGACATAGACTGGCTGAATGGATACTAAAACAAGACCCATATATATGCTACCTACAAGAGACTCACTTCAGATCTAAAGACACACAGAGACTGAAAGTGAGAGGATGGAAGAAAGTATTCCATGCAAATGGAAATCAAAAGAAAGCCAGAGTAGCAATACTTATATCAGACAAAATAGGCTTTAAAATAAAGAATGTTACAAGAGACAAAGAAAGACACTACATAATGGTCAAGGGATCAACCCAAGAAGAAGATATAACAATTGTAAATACACATGCACCCAACATACGAGCACCTAAATATATAAGGCAAATGCTAACAGACATAAAAGGCAAAATTAACAGTAACACGATAATAGGGGACTTCAACACCCCACTTACATCAATGAACAAATCATCCAGCCAGAAAATCAATAAGGAAACACTGACCTTAAGTGACACGTTAGACTAAATGGACTTGATTGATATTTATAGCACATTCCATCTGAAAGCAGCAGAATACACATTCTTTTCAAGTGCACATGGAACATTCTCTGGGATAGATCACATGCTAGGCCACAAAACCAGCCTCAGTAAATTGAAGAAAATTGAAATCGTATCAAGCACTTTTCCGACCACAACATAGAAATCAACTACAAGAAATAACAAACAAACAAAAAACCACAAACAGGTAGAGGCTAAACAATATGCTACTAAAAAACCACTGGATCACTGAAGAAATCAAAGAGGAAATCAAAAAATACCTGGAGACAAATGAAAACAAAAACACAACAATCCAAAACCTATGGAACACAGCAAAAGCATTTCTAAGTGGGAAGTTTAAAGCAATACAAGCTTACCTCAGGAAACAAGACTGAACCAGGAAGAAATAGAAAATATGAACAGATCAATCACCAGTAATGGAATTGAATCAGTAATTTTAAAACTCCCAACAGTAGCGAGGTGGATGGACCTAGAGACTGTCATACAGAGGGAAGTAAGTCAGAAAGAGAAAAACAAATACCGTATGCTAACATATATATATATATGGAATCTAAAAAAAAAAAAAAAACGGTTCTGAAGAACCTAGGGGAAGGACAGGAATAAAGACACAGACGTAGAGGATGGACTTGAGGACACAGGGAGGGGGAAGGGTAAGCTGGGACGAAGTGAGAGAGTAGCATGGACATATATACACTACCAAATGTAAAATAGATAGCTAGTGGGAAGCAGCTGCATAGCACAGGGAGATCAGCTTGATGCTTTGTTACCACCTAGACGGGTGGGATAGGGAGGGTGGGAGGGAGGGAGATGCAAGAGGGAAGAGATATGGGAACATATGTATATGTATAACTGATTCACTTTGTTATAAAGCAGAAACTAACACACCATTGTAAAGCAATTATACTTCAATAAAGATGTTAAAAAAAAGAAAAAAAAAGATGTTTAAAAAAAAAAAACTCCCAACAAACAAAGTCCAAGACCAGATGGCTTCACAGGTGAATTCTACCAAACATTTAGAGAAGAGTTAATACCTATCCTTCGCAAACTATTCCAAATAATTACAGAAGAAGGAACACTTCTGAACTCATTATATGCAGCCGTCATCACCCTGATACCAAAACCAGACGAAGATATCACAAAAAAAGAAAATTAAAGGCCAATATCACTGATGAACATAGACCCAAAAATCCTCAACAAAATACTAGCAAACAGAATCCAACAACACATTAAAAAGACCATACACCGTAACCAAGTGGGATTTACCCCAGGGATGCAAGGATTCTTCTATATACGCAAATCAATCAACGTGATACACCATATTAACAAATTAAAGAATAAAAACCATATGATCATCTCAGTAGATGCAGAAAAAGCTTTTGACAAAATTCAACACCCATTTATGATAAAAACTCTCCAGACAGTGGGCACAGAGGGAACCCACCTCAACATAATAAAGGCCATATATGACAAACCAATAGCAAACATCATTCTCAATGGTAAAAACTGAAAGCATTTCCTCTAAGATCAGGAACAAGACAAGGATGTCCACTCTGGCCACTATTATTCAAAATAGTTTTGGAAGTCCTAGCCATGGAAATCAGAGAAGAAAAAAAATAAAAGGAATACAAATAGGAAAAGAAGAAGTAAAGCTGTCACTGTCTGCAGATGACATGATACTATACCTAGAAAATCCTAAAGATGCCACCAGAAAATTACTAGAACTAACCAATGAATTTAGTGAGGTTGCAGGATACAAAATTAATGCATAGAAATCTCTTCCATTCCTATACACTACCAACAAAAAATCCGAAAGGGAAATTAAGGAAACAATCCCATTTACGATGGCAACAAAAAGAATAAAATACCTAGGAATAAACCTACCTACAGAGGCAAAAGACTGTACTCAGAAGACTATAAAACACTGATGAAAGAAATCAAAGATGACACAAACAGATGGAGAGATATAGCATGCTCCTGGATTGGAAAAATCAATATTGTGAAAATGAATGTACTGTCCAAAGCAATCTACAGGTTCAATGCAATCGCTCTTAAATTACCAATGGCATTTTCCACAGAATTAGAAAAAAAAATTTTACAATAGCCAAAGACCCTGAATAGCCAAAGCAATCTTGAGAAAGAAAAACGGAGCTGGAGGGATCAGGCTCCCAGACTTCAGACTATACTATAAAGCTACAGTAATCAAGACAGTATGGTACTGGCACAAAAACAGAAATATAGATCAATGGTACAGGATAGAAAGCCCAGAGGTAAACCCACGCAGCTATGGTCACCTAATCTATGACAAAGGAGGCAAGAATATACAATGGAGAAAAGACAGCCTCTTCAATAAATGGTGCTGGGAAAACTGGACAGCTACATGGAAAAGAATGAAATTAGAACACCCCCTAACACCATACACAAAAATAAACTCAAAATGGATTAAAGACCTAAATGTAAGACCGGACACTATAAACTCTTAGAGGAAAACATAGGAAAAACACTCTTTGACATAAATCACAGCCAGATCTTTTATGACCCACCTCCTAGAGTAATGAAAATAAAGACAAAAATAAACAAATGGGATCTAATTAAACTTAAAAGCTTTTGCACAGCAAAGGAAACCATAAACAAGACAGAAAGACAACCCAAAGAATAGAAAATATTTGCAAATGAAACAATGGACAAATGATTAATCTCCAAAATATACAAACAGCTCGTGCAACACAATATCAAAAAAACAAACAACCCAATCAAAAAATGGGCAGAACTCTTAAATAGACATTTCACCAGAGAAGACATATAGATGGCCAAGAGGCACATGAAAAGCTGCTCAACATCACTAATTATTAGAGAGATGCAAATCAAAACTACAATGAGGTATCACCTCACACTGGTCAGAATGGGCATCATGAAAAAATCTACAAACAATAAATGCTGGAGAGGATGTGGACAAAAGGGAATCCTCTTGCACTGCTGGTGGGAATGTAAATTGATACAGCCACTGTGGAGAACAGTATGGAGGTTCCTTAAAAACCTAAAAGTAGGGGATTCCCTGGTGGCGCAGTGGTTGAGAATCTGCCTGCCAATGCAGGGGACACGGGTTCGAGCCCTGGTCTGGAAAGATCCCACATGCCGTGGAGCGACTAGGCCCGTGAGCCACAATTGCTGAGCCTGCGCGTCTGGAGCCTGTGCTCCGCAACAAAAGAGGCCGCGATAGTGAGAGGCCCGCACACCGCGATGAAGAGTGGCCCCCGCTCGCCGCAACTAGAGAAAGCCCTCGCACAGAAACGAAGACCCAACACAGCCATAAATTAATTAATTAATTAATTAATTAAAAAAAAAAAAAACCTAAAAGTAGAATTACCATATGACCCAGCAATCCCACTACTGGGCATATACCCTGAGAAAACCATAATTCAAAAAGACACATGTACCCCAATGTTCACTGCAGCACTATTTACAATAGCCAGGACACGGAAACAACCTAAATATCCATTGACAGATGAATGGATAAAGATGTGGTACATATATACAATGGAATATTACTCAGCCATAAAAGAAATGAAATTGGGTCATTTGTAGAGATATGGATGGACCTAGAGTCTGTCATACAGAGTGAAGTAAGCCAAAAAGAGAAAAACAAATATTGTATATTAACACATATATGTGGAATATAGAAAAATGGTACAGATGAACCTATTGGCAGGGCAGGAATAGAAACACAGATGTAGAGAATGGCCATGTGGACACAGAGGGGGAAGGGGAGGGTGGGATGAATTGGGAGATTAGGTTTGACATATATATACTACCACGTGTAAAATAGATAGCTAGTGGGAACCTGCTGTATAGCACAGGGAGCTCAGATCTGTGCTCTGTGATGACCTAGATGGGTGGGATGGGGGGCGGGGGGAGGTCCAAGAGGGAGGGGATATATGTATACATATAGCTGATTCACTTCAATGTACAACAGAAACTAAACACAACATTGTAAACCAATTATACTCTTATTTTTTAAAAAAGAGAAAGAATAGTCGTTAAATTTGGTCTTAACCTTTGGTTAAAATAAATTTTTAAATCTCTAACAGTACTAATGGCTGTGCAATGCTCAGTTTTTCCACATGAGTTATACATTTTAAAATGTATTTGTAGCAAATGGGCAGCACAGAGTCATAAGCCCAAAGTTCATCTCAGTTCCTCCATAACATTAACCAGGGTTTCAATGGAATATGCTGCTTAGACTTAAGTTAATAGCCTAATATTTTCAAATGACCAAAAGATGAATTAACTATTAGTTGATCCATACGAAGATGCCATTGCTATAGGTCAAAAACAGTCAAATCTTGGCAATTTCTTGTAGTTTAATCTAATAACAGCTTTTTAGACATTCAAACTATACTCTAGAAAAAAGCAAATACACACAAAAAACCGTTTACATGATGCGAAAATACACGTAAAAATGTTTTCAAAAGAAACAACTAACGCAAAGATATAAAGAGAAATAAAAATAGTGGGCTTTATGAGAAGGGGAAAAAATCAGGTAGTTCAACAGGTTATTGAAATCCTGGTAATGATCAATAAATTATTTCTGCTTCACCTTTTATGAAGAGGCTGTACTTAGTAAATCACTGAGTAAGCTGCCTCAATAACACTACTGCTATCAAGTTTACTTGCAATGATTCCAACAAAGAAATTAATTTCTTCATGACAAGAAAAGGTTATCTGAAATGGGGAAAACACAGGAGGAGGAGCTTTCTGCTAATAAAACAGACAGGTAACAGTCTAGGCACTGAATTCAGAGCTGTTTTATGCTCTGCAAGATCTGAATTCCTTGTAGCTCTATTACCATTACTTTAGGCGCGCACACACACACACACACACACACACACACAAAGTATATGAAAATACATAGTTGCCTATTACCTGTTTTTGCAAGGTTCCTAGTTTTAGCACTGAAAGTTCCATGATCTAGAAACCCAAGCTTAGGCAAACCGGGATGATTAGCTACCCTGATGTACAGCTCCCAATCCATGCACATGCGTGTGCTTGTGTGCATACACCCCACACACACCAATCTACATCCCAAACTCCAAAGAATGTTTCCTATAACTTATAAGAAATTTATTAACTCTTCAGAAAACAACTGGTGTTATAAAATTATCTTAAAGTTATTACTTGTTTTATGACTGTATCAATAAAATATGTAACTGGCAGTAATCAAATCTGAGAACATGGAAACTACCATTCATCACAAATCATCAGACCCACTCTTTCTCAAAAAGATTCATGTGTTGACAAGCATTAGAATTGGTAACTTCTTACAATTACGCTCCATTTTGTAAATATGAGGACAAACTCTGTGGCACTCTATAGGTTCAAATCTCAGTTTCATCACTTATAAACAATGTAGCTTTAGGAGAAATTGCTTGACTTCATTAATTCTCTTTTTCCTACTATGTAAAATGGGAGCAATAATAGTACCTACATCATATGGTTTTCAGGAGTACTAAATGATGCAATGTATATATAATATTAATTATATATAAGATGTTACGTAACATGTTATGGAAAACCCCGAACGAACTTTTTGGCCAATCCAATACTTAGTACAATACATAGCATAAAATTAATTCTCAATAAATGTTACTTATTACTATAATTGCTATTAGTATATTGTACAGGTAAGAACTTGCAAGTGCTTTGAAAGTGGCAGTCACCCATTCCTGTCTTCTTTGGTGGACACATTTTCTATTAAAAATAATTTATTTCCTTTTATAATATTAAGATTTCCAGAATTATACTTTCTGACTGTAAAAACTAAGAGAATCTTGAATAGTTTAAAAAAAGAGTGTCCTTATATGAGATCACTTCTTTTTTTCCTTCCTGCCTTCCTTCCTTCCTTCCTTATTTATTTATTTATTTATTTATGGCTGTGTTGGGTCTTTGTTGCTACGCGCAGGCTTTCTCTAGTTGTGGCGAGTGCGGGCTACTTTTTCTTGCCATGCACGGGCTTCTCATTGCAGTGGCCTCTCTTTCTGACTGTAAAAACTAAGACAATCTTGAATAGTTTAAAAGAAAGAGTGTCCTTATATGAGATTACTTCTATTTTTTCTTATTATTTATTTATGTTTGCTTGTTCATTTATGGCTGTGTTGGGTCTTCGCTGCTCTGAGCGGACATTCTCTAGTTCTGGCAAGCGGGGGCTACTCTTCGTTGCCGAGGCTTCTCATTGCAGTGCCCTCTCTTGTTGCGGAGCACGGGCTCTAGGCACGCAGGCTTCAGTAGTTGTGGAACGTGGCCTCAGTAGTTGTGGCACATGGGCTTAGTTGCTCCGCAGCATGTGAGATCTTCCCGGACCAGGGCTAGAACCCATATGCCCTGCATTGGCAGGCGGATTCTTAACCACTGTGTCACCAGGGAAGGCCTAATTACTACTTTACATGGAATTTCTTCCCATTATTGAATTTCAACATTGGATATAATAGTGCAAGTAAAGAATACAAGAGCTCCTTGAACCCTAACTTTAATAAAATATAATATTTAATATGCTAAAATATAGGTGGTAAAATTCTATCTGTGTTTAAAAGAACAAGTATAAAAATTAAATCAAAATAGAGTTAAATTAGATTTTAGAGTTTGAGGAAACCTTTAAAATCATCCAATCCAATCCCCTCATTTTATAAATAAGACCTAAAAAGCTGATTTGTCCAATGTCATATGGCCAGAATCAGAGATAATACAGGAATTCAAGTCTCCTGATACCTACTCCAATTATCTATTCAACATGCTTCTCTCCAAAATCATAAGGGAAAATCACGAGACAAATTCCTATTCCAAAATTTCTAACAAAAACCAGGAGATGTGTTGAAAAGGATAAAGGAAAAATAACTAGTAGTATGTAGTAGAAAATAGACTTTGAAGTCTAACAGAGCCAGCTCTGTCACTCCTTCCCTATGTGTCAAATGGGCAAAGTACTGACTCTGAATTCAGGTTCCTCATTTGTAAAATGGGGGTAAAACCACCTAGAACAAATAAATAACATATAAAAAGGGTTAGAATAGCACGATTGCTGGCAGTCACACAACCAACCTCTGAATCCCAACCTAACAACTTACTTATTGTTTGACCAAGTTATATAACTTCTTAGAGCCATGGAAAGGACTTTAGCACAGAACATGGCACATAATAATGGCAACAGGTTTTACTTTTATCAATACTACATATAGATCACAACTAACTGCTGAACAATCTTCAACAGGAAGACACTGGAACTCACCAAAAAAGATACTCCACATCCAAAGACAAGGGAGAAGCCACAATGAGATGTTAGGAGGGGCTCAATCACAATAAAATCAAACCCCATAACTGCTGAGTGGGTGACTCACAAACTGGAGAACACTTATACCACAGAAGTCCACTCACTGGAGTAAAGGTTCTGAGCCCCACGTCAGGCTTCCCAACCTGGAGGTCCAGCAATGGTAGGAAGAATTCCTAGAGAATCAGACTTTGAAGTCTAGCAGGATTTAATTGCAGGACATCGACAGGACTGGGGGAAACAGAGACTCCACTCTTGGAGGGCACACACAAAGTAGTGTGTGCATTGGGACCCAGGGAAAGGAGCAGTGACCCCATAGGAGACTGAACCAGACCTACCTGCTGCTGTTGGAGGGTCTCCTGCAGAGTCAGGGGGTGGCTGTGGCTCACCGTGAGGACAAGGACACTGGCAGCAGAAGTTCTGGGAAGTACTCCTTGGCATGAGCCCTCCCAGTGTCTGCCATTAGCCCCACCAAAGAGCCGGGTAGGCTCCAGTGTTGGGTCGCCTCAGGCCAAACAACCAACAGGGAGGGAACCCAGCCCCACCCATCAGCAGACAAGTGGATAAAGTTTTACTGAGCTCTGCCCACCAGAGCAACAGCCAGCTCTACCCACCACCAGTCCCTCCCATCAGGAAACTTGCACAAGCCTCCTAGATAGCCTCATCCACCAGAGGGCAGACAGCAGAAGCAAGAAGAACTATACAATCCTGCAGCCTGTGGAACAAAAACCACATTCACAGAAACACAGACAAGATGAAAAGGGAGAGGGCTATGTACCAGATGAAGGAACAAGATAAAACCCCAGGAAAACAACTAAACAAAGTGGAGATAGGCAACCTTCCAGAAAAAGAATTCAGAATAATGATAGTGAAGATGATCCAGGACCTCGGAAAAAGAATGGAGGCAAAGATCTAGAAGATGCAAAACATGTTTAACAAAGACCTAGATGAATTAAAGAACAAACAAACAGAGATGAACAACACAATAACTGAAATGAAAAATACACTAGAAAGAATCAATAGCAGAAAAACTGAGGCAGAAGAACAGATAAGTGACCTGGAAGACAGAATAGTGGAATTCACTGCTGCAGAACAGACTAAAGAAAAAAGAATGAAAAGAAATGAAGACAGCCTAAGAGACCTCTGGGACAACATTCAACGCAACAACATTCGCATTATAGGGGTCCCAGTGGGAGAAGAGACAGAGACAGGACCCAAGAAAATATTTGAAGAGATTATAGTTGAAAACTTCCCTAACATGGGAAAGGAAATAGCCACCCAGTCCAGGAAGTGCAGAGAGTCCCATACAGGATAAACCCAAGGAGAAACATACTGAGACACATAGTAATCAAACTGGCAAAAATTAAAGACAAAGAAAAATAATTGAAAGCAGCAAGGGAAAAAAGACAAATTACATACAAGGGAACTTCCATAAGGTTAACAGCTGATTTCTCAGCAGAAACTCTACAAGCCAAAAGGGAGTGGCATGACATATTTCAAGTGATGAAAGGCAAGAACCTACAACAAAGATTACTCTACCCAGCAAGGATCTCATTCAGATTCGACGGATAAATCAAAAGCTTTACACACAAGCAAAAGCTAAGAGAATTCAGCATCACCAAACCAGCTCGACAACAAATGCTAAAGGAACTTCTCTAAGTGGGAAACACAAGAGAAGCAAAGGACCTACAAAAACAAACCCAAGGGCTTCCCTGGTGGCGCAGTGGTTGAGAATCTGCCTGCCAATGCAGGAGACATGGGTTCGAGCCCTGGTCTGGCAAGATATCACGTGCCGTGGAGCAGCTGGGCCCGTGAGCCACAATTACTGAGCCTGCACGTCTGGAGCCTGTGCTTTGCAACAAGAGAGGCTGCAATGGTGAGAGGCCCGTGCACCGCGATGAAGAGTGGCCCCTGCTTGCCACAACTGGAGAAAGCCCTCGCACAGAAACGAAGACCCAACACAGCCATAAATAAATTAATTAATTATTTTTTTTTAAAAAAACTATAACTCTTTGCAGATGACAGGATACTATACATAGAGAATCCTAAAGATGCCACCAGAAAACTACTAGAGCTATTCAATTAATTTGGTAAAGTTGCAGGATACAAAATTAATGCACAGAAATCTCTTGCATTCTTATACACTAATGATGAAAAATCTGAAAGAGAAATTAAGGCAATACTCCCATTTACCACTGCAACAAAAAGATTAAAATACCTAGGAATAAACCTCCCTAGGGAGACAAAAGACCTGTATGCAGAAAACTATAAGACACTGATGAAAGAAATTAAAGATGATACCAACAGATGGAGAGAGATACCATGTTCTTGGATTGGAAGAATCAATATTGTGAAAATGACTATACTACCCAAAGAAATCTACAGATTAAATGCAATCCCTATCAAATTACCAATGGCATCTTTTACAGAACTAGAACAAAAAAATCTTAAAATTTGTATGGAGACACAAAAGACCCCGAATAGCCAAAGCGGTCTTGAGGGAAAAAAATGGAGCTGGAGGAATCAGACTCCTTGACTTCGGACTATACTATAAAGCTACAGTAATCAAGACAATATGGTACTGGCACAAAAAAAGAAATACAGATCAATGGAACAGGATAGGAAGCCCAGAGATAAACCCACGCACCTGTGGTCAACTAATCTATGACAAAGGAGGCAAGGATATACAATGGAGAAAAGACAGTCTCTTCAATAACTGGTGCTGGGAAAACAGGACAGCTATATGTAAAAGACTGAAATTAGAACACTCCCTAACACCATACACAAAAATAAACTCAAAATGGATTAGAGACCTAAATGTAAGACCAGACACTACAAAACTCTTAGAGGAAAACATGGGAAAAACACTCTTTGACATAAATCACAGCCAGATTTTTTTTGATCCACCTCCTAGAGTAATGGAAATAAAAACAAACATAAACAAATGGGACCTAATGAAACTTAAAAGCTTTTGCAAAGCAAAGGAAACTACAAACAAGACGAAAAGACAACCTTCAGAATGGGAGAAAATATTTGGAAATGAATCAACGGACAAAGGATTAATCTCCAAAATATATAAACAGCTCATGCAGCTCAATATTAAAAAAACAAACAACCCAATCCAAAAATGGGCAGAAGATCTAAATAGACATTTCTCCAAAGAAGACATACAGATGGCCAAGAAGCACATGAAAAGCTGCTCAAAATCACTAATTATTAGAGAGATGCAAATCAAAACTACAATGAGGTATCACCTCACACCAGTTAGAATGGGCATCATCAGAAAATCTACAAACAACAAATGCTGGAGAGGGTGTGGAGAAAAGGGAACCCTCTTGCATTGTTGGTGGGAATGTCAATTGATACAGCCACTATGGAGGTTCCTTAAAAAACTAAAAATAGAATTACCATATGAGCCAGCAATCCCACTACTGGGCATATACCCAGAGAAAACCATAATTCAAAAAGACACATGCACCCCAATGTTCATTGCAGCACTATTTACAATAGCCAGGTCATGGAAGCAACCTAAATGCCCATCAACAGACGAATGGATAAAGAAGATGTGGTACACATATACAATGGAATATTACTCAGCCATATAAAGGAACGAAATTGAGTCATTTGTTGAGACGTGGATGGATCTAGAGACTGTCATACAGAGTGAAGTAAGTCAGAAAGAGAAAAACGAATATCATATATTAACGCATGTTTGTGGAAACTAGAAAAATGGTACAGATGAACTGGTTTGCAGGGCAGAAGCTGAGACACAGATGAAGAGAACAAATGTATGGACACCAAGTGGGGAAAGCCACGGGGTGTCTGGATGGTGGTGTGCTGAATTGGGCGATTGGGATTGACATGTATACACTGATGTGTATGAAATTGATGACTAATAAGAACCTGCTGTATAAAAAAATAAATAAAATAAAATGCAAAAATTAAAAAAAAAAAACAAAAAAACTAATACTAAACTTTCTTTGGGTTATCTGTATGGAAATATGTTAATATAAATGTTTCAGACATTACATGAAATTCCTAAAATTCTTATATGTTCTGGTATAATGTTATAAGTCATAATTCTAGTTATTACTTTAAAATGTATATCTCAGAAATAACTAAATTTCCTTGTCAATTGCATTACTATGAATTTTCATCAAATCTTTAACCGTGGTCACTTTTAAGTCTTTTGTCATTTACAGACAGTTCTGGGCGTACTCTGATGCTTTTGCAAAAATGTTCCTATAAAAGGGTTTCATCTTCAAGGAATTCATGGAAAAGACTCTGAAAAGTACAGGTTTCTGGTAACTGACTATACTGCTGAACTGAATGAATAAGCATTTTCAGAACTCTAATGGAAAACTGATGAATTCATAAAAGTGCTGACAAAAGATCAAGATGAAAAAAATTTTAATTGCATGGGACTGAGTGAATTGATGAGAATGATTATAATTTTTGTGACTTTCTGTTTGAATAAAAAAAGAAAAATGAAATGAAAAAGAGATGTGGACAATGCTTTTTGCACAGGGATATTGTTTACTTTCTATTTATAATGTAAAAAACTGGAAATAAGTTCAACGAAAAATTGTATTGGAATGGTAGACTATGGTATATTGATGATTCTGAAAAATTCTGATTTTGAAGAACTTTAATTATATGTAAGTGTTCACAATATATAAAAAAAAAAATCCCACATGCAGCAGAGCAACTAAGCCCATGCACCACAACTCCTGAGCCCACGCACCCTCAACTACTGAAGCCCCCACACCTAGAGCTCTGCAACAAGAGAAGCCAGAAGCCACCACAATAAGAAGCCTGTGCACCACAACGAAGAGTAGCCCCCGCTTGCCGCAGTAGAGAAAGCCCACACACAGCAACGAAGACCCAATGCAGCCAAAAAACATTAAAAAATAATTTAAAAATTTTTTAATTAAAAAATATAATAAATGCAAAAACGTAAAAAAAAAAAAAAAGACACATGAATCCCAATGTTCACTGCAGCACTATTTACAATAGCCAGGACATGGAAGCAACCTAAATGCCCATTGACAGAAGAATGGATAAAGAAGATGTGGTACATATATACAATGGAATATTACTCAGCCATAAAAAGGAACGAAATTGGGTCATTTGGATCCCAAATGGATGGATCTAGAGACTGTCATACAGAGTGAAGTAAGTCAGAAAAAGAGAAACAAATATCGTATATTAACGCATATAAGTGGAACCTAGAAAAATGGTACAGATGAACCGGTTTGCAGGGCAGAAATTGAGACACAGATGTAGAGAACAAACGTATGGACACCAATGGGGGAAAGTGGTGGGGGGCGGGTGGTGGTGGTGTGATGAATTGGGAGATTGGGATTGACATATATACACTAATATGTAAAAAATGGATAACTAATGAGAACCTGCTATATAAAAAAATAAAATAAAATTCAAAAAAAATACTACATATCAATTACCTGGCACTTAGTGGATACTGAATAATAAAAACCACCACCACAACTAACAGCAAAAACAAAACACCTGCTTTTACAAGTAAAACAGATGACAAAGGCAACATGCTATAAAAACCAATGCCACCTATCTTAAAATATACCCATGTACGTAAAGTTCATTAGATTGGGGTTAAATGTCAAATTTTTAAAGTACAAAATTTAAAATCTATCAAGTAAATAATCATTCTATAGTGACATATTTAAGAAAATTGTGGTTTTCAGGGTATTGGACTCAGTTCACAAGTCAGAAAAATATGGTATAAAGTCAGAAGTTAGGTAATATTAGAAGTGTTACAAAGAATGAAATAAAGCTAAAATTACAGCATTAGTACATTAGAAAATCTGTAAAAGACTGTGCATAGAAGAAACCATCAACTTTGGAAGACTGTCTAATATGACATGGTTTATATAAACTCCTAATCAAAAATATAATAAAAGAAAAAGAAACAGTAAAAAAACACATCCAACATATCACCATTTAAAAGAACTAGTTCCCAGGTGATTAGAAAAGATCTCTGAACCGGGAGGAAGGGCATAATTCCTAAATCCAAAGCGAAATTAAAACCACAAAGTTTAAACACACCAGCATGAAAAAAATCAATACCTCACAAAATAAAAAGGAATAATCTAGGTTTCATCTTTCTCTTTACCATAATTCTGTTTTTTAGATCAGATACAGTGGTTTAAGATGCTACCATGTCTTTAAGCTCCATTTGGTCAGGAAATACCTGTTTGTCTGCTACTTCTAAAGGTAAACAGGAGGTTTTACATTTAAGTTACAATGTGGAATACTTCAGAGTAACCTCATGCCAAAGCGACACATTTCTGAGGGATGCAAAGATATTCGATAAACAGTTTTTAAAGGCATATTTTTAAACTTGCAGCAGGAAAGCTTTTCTGTGTCAAGACAACTATTGTTTTAATAGCATTGATCAAAATGTCATTCTTTAATGAGTGTACAATACCTTTTAAAGGCATACAACAAGCCACTAGGGTTATACACCTCTGTATAGCAGACATCTTATTGGAAAAAAGGGAACGCTGGCCAAGATAGAGTCAGTAGGTTTTATGCTTCTAATAAGAAACCTTTTCCTCCCTAGCTACTTCATTCTGAAGTCCACAACTGACATTACCCAAAGATTAACTGTAAGATCTCTTTACTTCCGTAATTTAGAAGCATTTTCACAGAGGCCTAAACTGCAAGGTCTCAACTGTATCTCTGCAGATATTACAGGATGGCCTTAAAAACAGCCTCTCAGACAGGGCCAGTGAGAAATTGTTCATGAAGATTAGAAAAGAGTGATGGTTTTATTTACTTTGCTCCTTTCTGGGGAAAGAAGAAAGTGAATTTTAAGAAAGTTTTCAGATAGTCACTGTTCATATTTATTAACAAAGCCAAATACTAAAGGAACATTAAAATTACATATTACTCTACCATAAAATATCTCTCTTTGTCAACTAACACTGATTAGGTAATCTTTCATAAAAGGGAACTATTTAAAAATAATCTTAAAACAAGTCCTTTTTCTTGGGGTATTCATGCTTTAAGAAAGATAAAATAGAGAGATTGGTTCAAGATGGCGGAGTAGAAGGACGTGCTCTCACTCCCTCTTGCGAGAGCACCGGAATCACAACTAACTGCTGGACAATCATCGACAGGAAGACACTGGAACTCACCAAAAAAGATACCACACATCCAAAGACAAAGGAGAAGCCACAATGAGACGGTAGGAGGGGTTCAATCACAATACTATCAAGTCCCATAACTGCTGGATGGGTGACTCACAAACTGTAGAACACTTATACCACAGAAGTCCACCCACTGGTGTGAAGGTTCTGAGCCCCACATCAGGTTTCACAACCCGGGGGTCCGGGAACGGGAGAAGGAACTCCTAGAGAATCAGACTTTGAAGGCTATCGGATTTGATTGCAGGACTTCGACAGGACTGGGGCAAACGGAGACTCCACTCTTGGGAGGGCACGCACAAAGTAGTGTGTGCATTGGGACCCAGGGGAAGGAGCGGTGACTCCATAGAAGACTGAACCACACCTACCTGCTGCTGTTGGAGGGTCTCCTGCAGAGTCAGGGGGTGGCTGTGGCTCACCGTGAGGACAAGAACACTGGTAGCAGAAGTTCTGGGAAGTACTCCTTGGCGTGAGCCCTCCCAGAGTCCACCATTAGCCCCACCAAAGAGCCCAGGTAGGCTCCAGTGTTGGGTCGCCTCAGGCCAAACAACCAACAGGGAGGGAACCCAGCCCCACCCATCAGCAGACAAGTGGATAAAGTTTTACTGAGCTCTGCCCACCAGAGCAACAGCCAGCTCTACCCACCACCAGTCCCTCCCATCAGGAAACTTGCACAAGCCTCCTAGATAGCCTCATCCACCAGAGGGCAGACAGCAGAAGCAAGAAGAACTATACAATCCTGCAGCCTGTGGAACAAAAACCACATTCACAGAAACACAGACAAGATGAAAAGGGAGAGGGCTATGTACCAGATGAAGGAACAAGATAAAACCCCAGGAAAACAACTAAATGAAGTGCAGATAGGCAACCTTCCAGAAAAAGAATTCAGAATAATGATAGTGAGGATGATCCAGGACCTTGGAAAAAGAACGGAGGCAAAGATCGAGAAGATGCAAGAAATGTTTAACAAACACCTAGAAGAATTAAAGAACAAACAAACAGAGATGAACAATACAATAACTGAAATGAAAAATACACTAGAAGGAATCAATAGCAGAATAACTGAGGCAGAAGAACAGATAAGTGACCTGGAAGACAGGATGGTGGAATTCACAGCCGTGGAACAGAATAAAGGAAAAAGAATGAAAAGAAATGAAGACAGCCTAAGAGACTTCTGGGCAAACATTAAATGCAACAACATTCACATTATAGCAGTCCCAGAAGGAGAAGAGAGAGAGAAAGGACCAGAGAAAATATTTGAACAGATTATACTCAAAAATTTCCCTAACATGGGAAAGGAAATAGCCACCCAAGTCCAGGAAGCACAGAGAGTCCCAGGCAGGATAAACCCAAGGAGAAACACGTCGAGACACATACAAATCAAATTGACAAAAATTAAAGACAAAGAAAAATTATTGAAAGCAGCAAGGGAAAAATGACAAATAACATACAAGGGAACTCCCATGAGGTTAACAGTTGATTTCTCAGCAGAAACTCTACAAGCCAGAAGGGAGTAGCATGACATATTTAAAGTGATGAAAGGGAAGAACCTACAACCAAGATTACTCTACCCAGCAAGGATCTCATTCAGATTCGACAGAGAAATCAAAAGCTTTACAGACAAGCGAAAGCTAGGAGAATTCAGCACCACCAAACCAGCTCGACAACAAATGCTAAAGGAACTTCTCTAAGTGGGAAGCACAAGAGAAGAAAAGGACCTACAAAAACAAACCCATTACAATAAAGAAAAGGGTAATAGGAACATACATATCGATAATTACCTTAAACGTAAATGGATTAAATGCTCCAACAAAAAGACACAGGCTCGCTGAATGGATACAAAAACAAGACCCATATATATATGCTGTCTACAAGAGACCCACTTCAGACCTAGGGACACATACAGACTGAAAGTGAGGGGATGGAAAAAGATATTCCACACAAATGGAAATCAAAAGAAAGCTGGAGTAGCAATACTCATATCAGATAAAATAGATTTTAAAATAAAGAATGTTACAAGAGACAAGGAAGGACACTACATAATGATCAAGAGATCAAGCCAAGAAGAAGATGTAACAATTATAAATATACATGCACCCAACACAGGAGCACCTCAATACATAAAGCAACTGCTAACAGCTATAAAAGAGGAAATCGACAGTAACACAATAATAGTGGGGCACTTTAACACCTCACTTACACCAATGGACAGATCATCCAAACAGAAAATTAATAAGAAAACACAAGCTTTAAATGACACAATAGATCAGATAGATTTAATTGATATTTATAGGACATTCCATCCAAAAACAGCAGATTACACTTTCTTCTGAAGTGCGCATGGAACATTCTCCAGGACAGATCACATCTTAGGTCACAAATCAAGCCTCAGTAAATTTAAGAAAATGGATATCATATCAAGCATTTTTTCTGACCACAACGCTAAGCTAAGAGATTAGAAATCAATTACAGGGAAAAAACTGTAAAAAACACAACCACATGGAGGCTAAACAATACACTACTAAATAACCAAGAGATCACTGAAGAAATCAAAGAGGAAATCAAAAAATACCTAAAAACAGATGAGAATGAAAACACGACAATCCAAAACCTATGGGATGGAGCAAAAGCAGTTCTAAGAGGGAAGTTTAAAGCAATACAATCCTACTTCAAGAAACAAGAAACATCTCAAATAAACAAGCTAACCTTACACCTAAAGCTATTAGAGAAAGAAGAACAAAAAAACCCCAAAGTTAGCAGAAGGAAAGAAATCATAAAGATCAGAGCAGAAATAAATGAAAAAGAAATAAAGGAAACAATAGCTAAGATCAATAAAACTAAAAGCTGGTTCTTTAAGAAGATAAACAAAACTGTTAAACCATTAGCCAGACTCATCAAGAAAAAAAAAAGAAGACTCAAATCAATAGAATTAAAAATGAAAAAGGATAACAACGGACACAGCAGAAACAAAGAATCATAAGAGATTACTACAAGCAACTATATGCCAATAAAATGGACAACCTAGAAGAAATGAACAAATTCTTAGAAAAGCACAACCTCCTGAGACTGAACCAGGAAGAAATAGAAAATATAAACAGACCAATCACAAGAACTGATATTGAAAATGTGATTAAAAATCTTCCAACAAACAAAAGCCCAGGACCGGATGGATTCACAGGCGAATTCTATCAAACATTTAGAGAAGAGCTAACACCCATCCTTCTCAAACTCTTCCAAAAAATTGCAGAGGAAGGACACTACCAAACTCATTCTATGAGGCCACCATCACCCTGATACCAAAACCAGACAAAGATACGACAAAAAGAGAAAAGTACAGACCAATGTCACTGATGAATATAGATGCAAAAATTCTCAACAGAATACTACCAAACAGAATCCAACAACACATGAAAAGGATCATACACCATGATGAAGTGGGATTTATCCCAGGGATGTAAGGATTCCTCAATATATGCAAATCAATCAATGTGATACACCATATTAACAAATTGAAGAAGAAAAACCATATGATCATCTCAATAGATGCAGAAAAAGCTTTTGACAAAATTCAACACCCATTTATGATAAAAACTCTGCAGAAAGTGGGCATAGAGGGAACCTGCCTCAACATAATAAAGGCTACATATGACAAACCCACAGCAAACTTCACTCTCAATGTTGAAAAACTGAAAGCATTTCCTCTAAGATCAGGAACAAGACAAGGATGTCCACTCTCGCCACTTTATTCAACATAGTTTTGGAAGTCCTAGCCATGGCAATCAGAGAAGAAAAAGAAATAAAAGGAATACAAATTGGAAAAGAAGAAGTAAAACTGTCACTGTTTGCAGATGACATGATACTATACATAGGGAATCATAAAGATGCCACCAGAAAACTACTAGAGCTAATCAATGAATTTGGTAAAGTTGCTGGATACAAAATTAATGCACAGAAATCTCTTGCATTCCTATACACTAATGATGAAAAATCTGAAAGAGAAATTAAGGAAACACTCCCATTTACCACTGCAACATAAAGAATAAAATACCTAGGAATAAACCTACCTAAGGAGACAAAAGACCTGTAGGCAGAAAACTATAAGACACTGATGAAACAAATTAAAGATGATACAAACAGATGGAGAGATATATCATGTTCTTGGATTGGAAGAATCAATACTGTGAAAATGACTCTACTACCCAAAGCAATCTACAGGTTCAATGCAATCCCTATCAAATTACCAATGGCATTTTGTCACAAACTAGAACCAAAAATCTTAAAATTTGTATGGAGACACAAAAGACCCCAAACACCCAGAGCATTCTTGAGGTAAAAAAACAGAGCTGGAGGAATCAGGCTCCCTGACTTCAGACTGTACTACAAAGCTACAGTAATGAAGACAGTATGGTAATGGCATTAAAACAGAAATATAGATCAATGGAACAGGATAGAAAACCCAGAGATAAACCCAAGCACCTGTGGTCAACTAATCTATGACAAAGGAGGCAAGGATATACAATGGAGAAAAGGCAGTCTCTTTAATAAGCGGTGCTGGGAAAACTGGACAGCTACATGTAAAAGAATGAAATTAGAACACTCCCTAACACCATACACAAAAATAAACTCAAAATGGATTACAGACCTAAATGTAAGACTGGACACTATAAAACTCTTAGAGGAAAACATAGGAAGAACACTCTTTGACATAAATCACAGCAAGATCTTTTTTGATCCACCTCCTAGAGTAATGGAAATTTTAAAAAAAACAAAAAAAAAACATATGGGACCTAATGAAACTTCAAAGCTGCAAAGCAAAGGAAGCTACAAACAAGACAAAAAGACAACCCTCAAAATGGGAGAAAATATTTGGAAATGAATCAACGGACAAAGGATTAATCTCCAAAATATATAAACAACTCATGCAGCTCAATATTAAAAAAAACAAACAACCCAATCCAAAAATGGGCAGAAGACCTAAACAGACATTTCTCCAAAGAGGACATACAGATGGCCAAGAAGCACATAAAAAGCTGCTCAACATCACTAATTATTAGAGAAATGCAAATCAAAACTACAATGAGGTATCACCTCACACCAGTTAGAATGGGCATCATCAGAAAATCTACAAACAACAAATGCTGGAGAGGGTGTGGAGAAAAGGGAACCCTCTTGCACTGTTGGTGGGAATGTCAATTGATACAGCCACTATGGAGAACAGTATGGAGGTTCCTTAAAAAACTAAAAATAGAACTACCATATGACCCAGCAATCCCAATACTGGGCATATACCCTGAGAAAACTGTAATTCAAAAAGAGTCATGTACCACAAGGTTCACTGCAGCTCTATTTACAATAGCCAGGACATGGAAGCAACCTAATTGCCCATCAACAGACGAAAGGATAAAGAAGATGTGGTACATATATACAATGGAATATTACTCAGCCATAAAAAGGAATGAAACTGGGTCATTTGTAGAGACATGGATGAATCTAGTGACTGTCACACAGAGTGAAGTAAGTCAGAAAGAGAAAAACAAATATCATATATTAACGCATATATGTGGAACCTAGAAAAATGGTACAGATGAACTGGTTTGCAGGGCAGAAATTGAGACACAGATGTAGAGATCAAATGTATGGACACAAAGTGGGGAAAGTGGTGGGGGGTGGTGGTGGTGGTGTGATGAACTGGGAAATTGGGATTGACATATATATACTAATATGTATAAAATGGATAACTAATAAGAACCTGCTGTATAAAAAAATAAATTAAATAAAATTCAAAAAAAAAGAAAGATAAAATAAATTCCAAAACTACTTATAAAACTTAACCACATGAGTATACAAACTCATAAAACACTTCCATCAATTTACCAAATTTCTAACCATTCAGCAAATAGAGCTAAGGGTGGAACAAAAATAGAAAGGGAGACTGTTCCTGCTTTTCATGCTAAACATTTACTTATTTTTCACTGTTAAAGAAAATATGACTTGAGTAAATTCTTAGAATTACACAAATATCGCAGATATGTTGATTGCAGCCTAAATGTCTACCTTTTGCAAACTATTTAAGGGCCTCATAGAGTCTAAAGAATGTTACCAATAATAATTACAGTCTTGCACCAAAAAATAAAACTCAACTTTACAGACAACACCAGATGCACTTCATAAACCTTTTCCCTAAAAGTAAAGTTTTAAAAGTAGAAGACTCTGGGCTTCCCTGGTGGCACAGTGGTTAAGAATCCGCCTGCCAATGCAGGAGACACAGGTCCGAGCCCTGGTCTGGGAAGATCCCACATGCCGTGGAGCACCTAAGCCCGTCCGCCACAACTACTGAGCCTGCGCTCTAGACCCTTCGAGCCACAGCTACTGAAGCCCACGTGCCTAGAGCCCGTGCTCTGCAACGAGAAGCCACTGCAATAAGAAGCCCATGTACCGCAACAAAGAGTAGCCCCCGCTCGCTGCAACTAGAGAAAGCCTGTGCACAGCAACGAAGACCCAACTCAGCCAAAAATAAATAAATGAATAAATAAATTTATAAAAGAAACCAGGTAGTAGGAACATCAAAAGATTATTTTTTTTTAAAAAGTACAAGAATCTAACTCCTTTTACAGGTGTGAGTTTGGGTGTGGGTATGTGGGTGTGTAGTGGGAGGAAAATGTTAAGAGAAGAAAGTTCATACGAATGGCTTTCCAAATTTTATTATCAAACAGAAAATTGTTTCAGGCAAAGCAGAGAACCAGAGCATCTGAACCAAATCCATCACTGAAAACAACTAAAAATGCAAGGTAATGTACAAAAACATCTTAAAAGCATCCTAGTTGATAAAAATAGTAAGAAATTATTAATATAAAATCTAAAGGAAACTGGGAAATCAGAGAAGGTAAGTGTAGTGCTAAATCTGCTTTTGCCCTAAGGATATTTGGTCAACTATTCTGACCAAAGTTAAAATGTACAGATCTGGTTTGGAATGAAGGATAGAAAACAAACACAAACACCATCTAAGAGTCTAACAAGAGGCTCTCCTCCCATGAAGCTGGGAACTCAAAGAGTTAGGCCCACAAAGTAATGGTAATCCAGGAGTCTGGGCTTAAGGGACTGTAAGGAAATCTATCTTGGCGATGAGCAAAACAGAAAAAAACATAAAACACAAGTTGTAAACATAACCTAGCAGTCAAATAAATACACATGCCAAATTCACATCACCCAAATGGGTCCAAATAAATAAATATAAAGTTGTATGTGACTGGAAGGGCGGGGTCAAGATGGCAGAGTGGAAGCATGCGGAGTTTGCATCTCCCCACAACTAGGGCACCTACGGGACACTGGTGGAGGTCCTCCACGCCCAAGGAGATGGGAGGAACCCCAGAGCTACCCAGTAGGACACATAGGGGGGACTGAGGGGGGAGGAGAAGTGGAGGCCAGACAGGACCAGTGCCCTGAGGGGTGGCTGGGAGAGGGGAGGGGTTCCCACATCTGGAGGGACCCTTGGGGGCTTGGAGGATCAGGGGGCAGTGCAGCTAGCGTTTCCCCTGCCCAATCGCCCCCGGGAAGCCTGCTGTGCTCCCAGGCTGGGTCCTCCCCCTCCAATGACCCTTCCGGCCGCACTGGTCCTTGGTAGGAGGGAGGGGTGGGAAGAAGAGGAGAGGTGGAGGTGGAGGGGCCCTCCAAGATCAGAGGATCAGGGGAGACTAGTTTCCCCTGCCCACTCGGGCCCAGGGAGCCTGCTGGGGTCCCAGACCTGGTGCTCCACTCTCCTGGGCCACAGGTACTCCTGGGCCTCTCCTGGGTGGGTCACCTGGGTGAGGCACTGAGCCTAAGCCCTGCCCCCACCCCACCCCCCACCCCCAGGGCCTTTTTTGGCCCTGTGGATCCTAATCATAGGGCTGCCTCCTACCTAAATCCCACCCCTGCCTAAGCCCCAACCCCCACAGCCAAGGCCTGTTCTGGATTTTTTTTTTTTTTTTTTGCTATTGTGATTCTATTTTACCTTTTGGTAAAAGGTTGTTGTTTCATTTATATTTTTATTTTTTCTAACATATCTATTAGTTTTCTAATCTTAGTTTTTACTCTTTATTATTGTTCTGCTCTTTTTTCTTCCCCCCTACGCAGCTTGCGGGATCTTGGTTCAAGAGCTGGTGTTCAGGCCTACGCTCCTGTGGTGGGAACTCTGAGTCAGAACCACTGGACTAACAGAGAACCTCAGACCCCCAGAAATATTCATCGGAGTGAGGTCTCCTGGAGGTCCTCATCTTGGCACCAAGACGTGGCTCTACCCAACAGCCTACAAATTCCAGTGTTGGAAGCCTCAGGCCAAACAGCCAGTAAGACAGGAACACAATCCCACCCATCAAAAAAAAAAAAAAAATGAGATGACAAAAAAATATGTCACAGATGAAAGGGCAAGGTAAAAACCTCCAAGACCAAATAAATGAAGAGGAAATAGCCAAGCTACCTGAAAAAGAATTCAGAGTAATGATAGTAAAGATGATCCAGAATCTTGGAAATAGAATTGCGGCATGGATTGAGAAAATACAAGGAGTGTTTAACAAAGATCTAGAAGAACTAAAGAACAAACAAACAGAGATGAACAACACAATAAATGAAATGAAAAATACACTAGAAGGAATCAATAACAGAATAACTGAGGGAGAAGAACAAGTAGTGAGCTGAAAGACAGAATGGTGGAAATAACTGCTGCACAACAGAATACAGAAAAAGAATGAAAAGAAATGAGGACAGTCTCAGAGACCTCTGGGACATTAAAGACACCAACAGTTGAATTATAGGGGTCCCAGAAGAAGAAGAGAAAGAGTCTGAGAAAATATTTAAAGAAATTATAGTCAAAAACTTCCCTAACATGGGAAAGGAAATAGCCACCTAAGTCCAGGAAGTGCAGAGTCCCATACAGGATAAACCCAAGGAGAAACACACCAAGACACATATTAATCAAACTAACAAAAATTCAATTCAAAGAAAAAATATTAAAAGCAGCAAGGGAAAAGCAACAAATAACATACAAGGGAATCCCCATAAGGTTATCAGCTGATTTTTCAGCAGAAACTCCACAAGCCAGAAGGGAGTGGCAGGATATACTTAAAGTGATGAAGGAGAAAAACCTACAACCAAGATTACTCTACCCAGCAAGGATCTCATTCAGATTCAACGAAGAAATCAAAAGCTTTACAGACAAGCAAAAGCTAAGAGAATTCAGCACCACCAAACCATATTTATAACGAATGCTAAAGGAACTTCTCTAGGTGGGAAACACAAGAGAAGAAAAAGACCCACAAAAACAAACCCAAAACACTTAAGAAAATGGTGATAGGAACATACATATCAATAATAACCTTTAATGTAAATGGATTAAATGCCCCAACCAATAGACACAGACTGGCTGAATGGATAAAAAAACAATACCCATATATATGCTGTCTACAACAGACCCACTTCAGACCTAGGGACACATACAGACTGAAAGTGAGGGGATGGAAAAAGATATTCCACGCAAATGGAAATCAAAGGAAAGCTGGAGTAGTAATACTCGTATCAGATAAAATACACTTTAAAATAAAGAAAGTTACAAGAGATAAGGAACGACACTACATAATGATCACGGGATCAATCCAAGAAGAAGATATAACAATTATAAATATTTATGCACCCAACATAGGAGTGCCTCAACATATAAGGCAAATGCTAACAATCATAAAAGGAGAAATCGACAGTAACACAATAATAGTAGGGGACATTAACACCCCACTTACAGCAATGGACAGATCATCCAAACAGAAAATAAGGAAACACAAGCTTTAAATGACACAACAGATGAGAAAGACTTAACTGATATTTATAGGACATCCACCCGAAAGTGGCAGAATACGCTTTATTCTCAAGTGCACAGAGAACATTCTCCAGGATAGATCACATCTTGGGTCACAAATCAAGCCTCAGTAAATTTAAGAAAATTGAAATCATATCAAGCATCTTTCCTGACCACAATGCTATGAGATTAGAAATAAATTAAAGGAAAAAAAACCTGTAAAAAACACAAATACACGGAGGCTAAACAGTGCACTACTAAATAACCAAGAGATCACTGAAGAAACCAAAGAAGAAATAAACAAAAAAAAATACACAGAAACAAATGACAATGAAAATATGATGACCCAAAACCTACGGGATGCAGAAAAAGCAGTTCTAAGAGGGAAGTTTATAGCAATTCATTCTCACCCCAAGAAATAAGAAAAATCTCAAATAAACAATCAAAGCTTACACCTAAAGCAACTAGAGAAAGAAGAACAAAGAAAACCCAAAGTCAGTAGAAGGAAAGAAATCATAAAGATCAGATCAGAAATAAATGAAAAAGAAATGAAGGAAACAATAGCAAAGATCAATAAAACTGAAAGCTGGTTCTTTGAAAAGATAAACAAAATTGATAAACCTTTAGCCAGACTCATCAAGAAAAAAAGGGAGAGGACGTAAACCAATAAAATTAGAAATGAAAAAGGAGAAATCACAACTGACACCACAGAAATACAAAGGATTGTAAGAGTGCTACAAACAACTATATGCCAGTAAAACAGACAACCTCAAAGAAACTGACAAATTCTTGGAAAGGTACAAGTTTCCAAGACTGAACCAGGAAAAATTAGAAAATATAAACAGACATATAGCAAGTAATGAAATTGAAACTGTAATTAAAAATCTTCCAACAAACAAAAGTCCAGGCAGATGGCTTCACAGGCGAATTCTATCAAACATTAGAGAAGAGCTAACACCTATCCTTCTCAAACTCTTAGAAAACATTGCAGAGGGAGGAACACTCCCAAATTCGTTCTACGAGGCCACCATCACCCTGATACCAAAACCAGACAAAGGTATCACAAAAAAAGAAAATTACAGACCAATATCACTGATGAACATAGATGCAAAATCCTCAACAAAATGCTAGCAAACAGAATCCAACAACGTATTAAAAGGATTATACACCACGATCAAGTGGGATTTATCCCAGGAATGCAAGGATTCTTCAATATATGCAAATCAATCTATGTGATACACCACATTAACAAATTAAAGAATAAAAACCATATGATCTCAATAGATGCAGAAAAAGCTTTTGACAAAATTCAACCCCCATTTATGATAAAAACTCTCCAGAACATCGGCACAGAGGGAACCTACCTCAACATAATAAAGGCCATATATGACAAACCCACAGCAAACTTCATTCTCAATGGTGAAAAACTGAAAGCATTTCCTCTAAGATCAGGAACAAGACAAGGATGTCCACTCTCGCCACTCTTATTCAACATAGTTTTGGAAGTCCTAGCCATGGCAATTAGAGAAGAAAAAGAAATAAAAGGAATACAAATTGGAAAAGAAGTAAAACTGTCACTGTTTGCTGATGGCATGATACTATACCTAGGAAATCCTAAAGATGCCACCAGAAAACTATGAGAACAAATCAATGAATTTGGTAAGGTTGCAGGACACAAAATTAATGCACAGAAATCTCTTGCATTCCTATATACTAAGAGAAATTAAGGAAACAATCCCATTTACCATCATAACAAAAAGAATAAAATACCTAGGAAGAAACCTACCTAAGGATGCAAAAGACCTGTACTCAGAAACTATAACACACTGATGAAAGAAATCAAAGATGACACAAACAGATGGAGAAACAGACCATGTTCTTGGATTGGAAGAATCAATATTGTGAAAATGACTATACTACCCAAAGCAATCTACAAAGTCAGTGCAATCCCTATCAAATTACCAATGGCATTCTTCACAGAATTAGAACAAAAAATTTTACAATTTGTATGGAAACATAAAAGACCCGAATAGCCAAAGCAGTCTTGAGAAAGAAAAACGGAGCTGGAGGAATCAGGCTCCCAGACTTCAGACTATACTACAAAGCTACAGTAATCAAGACAGTATGGTACTGGCACAAAAACAGAAATATATGGGACTTCCCTGGTGGTGCAGTGGTTAAGAATCCGCCTGCCAATGCAGGGGACACGGGTTCGATCCCTAGTCCAGAAAGATCCCCCATGCCACAGAACAACTAAGCCCATGCGCCACAGCTACTGAGCCTGCACTCTAGAGCCTGTGAGCCACTACTACTGAGTCCGTGCGCCACAACTACTGAATGCCACGTGCCACAGAGCCTGTGCACCTGCAACTACTGAGCCCACACACCACAACTACTGAAGCCCACGCACTCTACGGCCCGCGTGCCGCAACTACTGAGTCCACGTGCTGCAACTACTGAAGCCCACGTGCCTAAAACCTGTGCTTCTCAACAAGAGAAGCCACCGCAACGAGAAGCCCGCACACCACAATGAAGAGTAGCCCTGCTCGCCACAACTAGAGAGACCCACACACAGCAACGAAGACCCAATGCAGCCAAAAATAATAAATAAAATTATTTTTTTAAAAAAACAGAAATATAGATCAGTGGTACAAGAGAAAGCCCAGAGATAAACCCATGCACCTATCGTCACCTCATTTATGGCAAAGGAGGCAAGAACATACAATGGAGAAAGGACAGTCTCTTCAATAGGTGTTTCTGGAAAAACTGAACAGTTACATGTAAAAGAATGAAACTAGAACACCCCCTAACACCATACACAGAAATAAACTCAAAATGGATTAAAGACCTAAATGTAAGACCGGACACTATAAAATTCTTAGAGAAAAACATAGGAAGAACACTCTTTGACATAAATTACAGCAAGATCTTTTTTGACCACCTCCTAGAATAATGAAAATAAAAACAAAGTAAACAAATGGGACCTAATTAAACTTAAAAGCTTCTGCACAGCAAAGGAAACCATAAAGAAGATGAAAAGACAACCTTCAGAATGGGAGAAAATATTTGCAAACGAAGCTACAGACAATGAAATAATCTCCAAAATATACAAACAGCTCATGCAGCTCAATATCAAAAAAAAAAACAACCCAATTAAAAAATGGGTGTAAGACCTAAATAGACATTTCACCAAAGAAGAGATACAGATGGCCAAGAGGCACATGAAAAGCTGCTCAACATCACTAATTATTAGAGAAATGCAAATCAAAACTGCAATGAGGTATCACCTCACACCAGTCAGAATGGCCATCATCAAAAAATCTACAAACAATAAATGCTGGAGAGGATGTGGACAAAAGGGAATCCTCTTGCACTGCTGGTGGGAATGTAAATGGATACAGCCACTGTGGAGAACGGTATGGAGGTTCCTTAAAAAACTAAAATAGAACTACCGTATGACCCAGCAATCCCACTGATGGGCATATACCCTGAGAAAACCATAATTCAAAAAGAGACATGTACCACAATATTCACTGCAGCACTATTTACAATAGCCAGGACATGGAAACAACCTAAATGTCCATCATCGGATGAATGGATAAAGAAGATGTGGCACATATATACAATGGAATATTACTCAGCCATAAAAAGAAACGAAATTGTATTTCGTTATTTGTAGTGAGGTGGATGGAGTTAGAGTCTGTCATACAGAGTGAAGTAAGTCAGAAAGAGAAAAACAAATACAGTATGCTAACACATATATATGGAATCTAAGTGGAAAAAAAAAGTCATGAAGAACCTAGTGGTAAGACGGGAATAAAGACACAGACCTACTAGAGAATGGACTTGAGGATATGGGGAGGGGATGGGGTGAGATGTGACAGGGTGAGAGAGTGGCATGGACATATATACACTACCAAACGTAAAATAGATAGCTAGTGGGAAGCAGCCACATAGCACAGGGAGATCAGCTCAGTGCTTTGTGACCACCTAGAGGGGTGGGAGAGGGAGGGTGGGAGAGGGAGGGTGGGAGGGAGGGCGATGCAAGAGGGAAGAGATATGGGAACATATGTATATGTATAACTGATTCACTTTGTTATAAAGCAGAAACTAACACACCATTGTAAAGCAATTATACTCCAATAAAGATGTTAAATAAATAAATAAAGGTGTGGTACATATATACAATGGAATATTACTCAGCCATAAAAAGAAATGAAATTGGGTCATTTGTAGAGATATGGATGGATCTAGAGTCTGTCATACAGAGTGAAGTAAGCCAGAAAGTGAAAAACAAATATCATATATTAACGCATATATGTGGAATCTAGAAAAATGGTACAGATGAACCTATCTGCAGGGCAGGAATAGAGAGGTAGACGTAGACATAGAGAACGCACATGTGGACACGGGGTGGGAAGGGGACGGTCGGATGAATTGGGAGATTAGGATGGGCATATATACACTACCATGCGTGAAATAGCTAGCTAGTGGGAACAAGCTATAAAGCACAGGAAGCTCAGCCCGGTGCTCTGTGACGACCTAGTTGGGTGGGATGGGGTGGGGAGAGGGAGGTCAAAGAGGGAGGGAATATAGGTATACATATAGTTGATTCACTGCATTGTACAGCAGAAACTAACACAACATTGTAAAGCAATTATACTCCAATAAAAAAAAATTTTTTTTAGTTGTATGCGACTAGTCACACTGAAAAAAGCCAGATTGCAATAAACACAAATGTTATCTGGTGGAACAAACTATGCACTATGGAAGAAACCAGCAAAAACAAACCTACGAGTTCATTTTTTGGAATTATCAAACACAGATTATGTAATAACCATGTTTAATATGTTTAAAATAATTTTTAAAGTGTAAAAATATCTCCACAGAACAGAAAATTTAAACTCATGATGTAAAATGTTCACAAGACATTTATATGAAGTAAATATACAGTAGTTGAAAAAAATTTTTTTCTTGGTTTCTTGGTACTACAGGTCTTTTTTTAATTGAAGTATAGTTGATATACAATACTGTGTTAGTTTCACAGCAAAGTGATTCAGTTATATATATATATTCTTTATATATAAATATATTCTTTACATATATATATTCTTTACATATATATTCTTTATATATATATATTCTTTATATATACATATATATTCTTTTTCAGATTCTTTTCCATTACAGGTTGTTATAAGACATTGAATATAGTTCCCTTACTCTATAGTATAGGTCCTTGTTTATCTGTTTTATATATAGCAGCATGTATCTGTTAATTCCCAACTCCTAATTTATACCTCTTCCCGCTTTCCCACTTGATAACCATAAGTTTGTTTTCTGTCTGTGAGTCTGTTTCTGTTTTGTAAATAAGCTCATTTGTATCATTTTTTAAGATTCCACATATAAGTGATATCATATGCTATTTGTCTTTCTCTGACTCACTTCACGTAGTGTGATATCTTTACAACCATCCATGTTGCTGTAAATGGCATTATTTTGGTTTTTTATGGTTGAGTAATATTCCATTGTACATATATACCACATCTTCTTTATCCATTCATCTGTTGATGGATACTTAGGTTGCTTCCATGTATTGGCTATTGTAAATAGTGCTGCAATGAATACTGCGGTGCATGTATCTTTTCTAAGTATGGTTTTCTCCGGATATATGCCCCAGGAGTGGGATTGCTGGATCATATGGTACCTCTATTTTTAGTTTTTCAAGGAACTTCCATACTGTTCTCCATAGTGGCTGCACCAATTTACATTCCCACCAACAGTGTAGGAGGGTTCCCTTTTCCCCACACCCTCTCCAGCATTCATTCTTTGTAGATTTTTTGATGATGGCCATTCTGGCAGGTGTGAGGTGATAGACACCTCACTGTAGTTTTGATTTGCATTTTCTAATAATTAGCAATGTTGAGCATTTTTTCATATGCCTGTTGGCCATCTGTATGTCTTCTTTGGAGAAATGTCTATTTAGGTCTTCTGCCCATTTTTTGATTGGGTTGTTTGTTTTTTTGTTATTGAGCTGTATGAGCTGTTTGTATAGTTTGGAAATTAAGCCCTTGTCAGTTGCTTCATTTGCAAATATGGTGGCATGTGGGATCTTAGTTTCCCAACCAGGGCACGCCCCCTGCATTGGAAGCGTGGATTCTTAACCACTGGAAAGCCAGGGAAATCCCTGAAAATGTTTTATATCTTGATCTGGATATATACACACTCCATGGCATATGGGATCTTCCCAGGCCAGGGCTTGAACCCGTGTCTCCTGCATTTGCAGGCAGATTCTTAACCACTGCGCCACCAGGGAAGCCCCATTCTAACTTTTAAATCTCAAATATAACTCAATCAAATTCAACAGAGCAAAACAAATCTAGAATTTTAAATGATTAACTATACCGTAGCTCTGTGTAAAATTCATAGATGATAAAAAGTAGACAGATTTAAAATCCTCTCCCCAATATTTTCAGTGTACTTATAAAATGTCCATCACATTGAATGAAACACCACAAAACCAACTGCATTACACCTTTCATTTGCCCTGTGTGTATAATTAAATTCAATAAAATATAAAACTACAATGAAATCTTTCTACAACATTAGCAGGTCACTCACAAACAACTTGACCTACACATGACTTGTCTAGCCACGACAACCTATCTTTCACAAATCAATCCTCCCCTCTTCTCTCCCCATAATACACCATAAGCAGCAACAACTAGAGAGAAAAAAAATATCTAGTAATAAAGAATCAAAAGTCCCTGCTATATACATTCAGGAAATTCAAATGAAAACCTGATAGTAATCTTAAATATAACACTATTTATAAAATATTCAGGGAAAAGAAAGAAACAAGAAACATACCTTTTCTATCAAAAGATATTTCAGATGGCAAAAAGTTTCAGGTGGAAGAGGATATTAGATTATAATTTAAATAGTAATTCCTTGCCCCACCCGGCCGCCGGAGCCAAGCCCAAGGTCCCGCCATGGAGCCCCACTCGCTCACTGGCTCGGGCCTGGAGCCGCCGGCCGCGCGCCTCTGAGCCCCTCGGCGTTCTTGGAATATGAAAACAAACAAGCCTGGACGACCTAGCTGACCCTCACCAAAGCAGAATGTGAGGAACAATATTGACTTTGAGCCTCTCTCCACCACCACACTCATCCTGGAAGACAGACCAGCAAACCTCTCAGCAAAGCCAGCTGAAGAAGCTCAGAAACACAGGCAACAGTATGAAGAAATGGTGGTTCAGGCCAAAAAATGAGAGTTGAAAGAAGCCCAGAGAAGGAAAAAGCAGCTGGAAGAAAGATGCAGATTAGAATAAAGTATTGGAAATGCCGTCCTCACTTGGAATAAAGAGATTTTGCCTAACCGGGAAACAATGCGGTACTCTAGGAAAAGTTCGAGATTTATGGTGGCAGGGAATCCCTCCCAGTGTGAGAGGCAAAGTCTGGAGCTTAGCCATTGGCAACGAGTTAAACATCACCCAGGAGCTCTTTGGTATCTGTCTTGCCCAAGCCAAGGAGCAGTGGTGGTCCTTTAGCACGGGAGGCTCTGAAGTGGAGAATGAAGATGCTGGTTTTTCAGCAGCAGACAGAGAAGCCAGTCTGGAGTTTATTAAACTAGACATTTCCAGAACATTCCCTAATCTCTGCATTTTCCAGCAAGGTGGCCCATATCACAACATGTTGCACAGCATTTTGGGAGCTTACACTTGTTACCGACCGCATGTGGGTTATGTTCAGGGCATGGCCTTCATAGCAGCCGTGTTGATCTTGAACTTAGATACTGTAGATGCCTTCATTGCTTTTTCTAATCTTTTGAATAAACCCTGTCAAATGGCTTTTTTCCAAGTGGACCACGGCCTTATGTTGACTTATTCTGCTATGTTTGAGGTATTTGTTGAAGAAAATTTGCCAAAATTATTTGCTCATTTCAAGAAAAACAACTTAACTCCAAACATCTACCTAATTGATTGGAGACAAAAGGCTTACTTCTAGAAGGTAAAGTCCGAATGTCATCTGAAACGAGGCTCAGTCCCTTAAATAAAGCCGATTTGTCTGCACCGTAGACAAATCTTGGGAGCAAGCCTTTGGGACTCTCAGCGTTTGTTGCTTCCGTCCCAAACCCTGAGACTGTTCCGACACCGCTGAATTCTCGCTGGGAACAAGGGTTTGGAGGTGAGAGCTCATAGCTGAGGCCACAAGCGCTGGTGTCACTGTGGAATAGTACAGACATCAGGCCATGAAGTGGTTGCTGGCGGGGGAGCTGGGCTGGCCTGTCTAGCTGTCCCGGATGGGAGTGTTTGGGGCCTGCCTTAAAGGCCACCTTAATTTAACCAACAAATGATTTCTCCACAACATGAACACTCAACTCCTGCATAGGCTGTCCCTCTGCACCCCTGTTGGTGCACCTGTGCTGTAATTTGACTGTGAACCCTGACCTTGCAGATTCCCAGGCCTGGGGCCCATGACCCCTGGGGAGGGGGTGTTAGGAGAGGATCACATGGGACCAGAGTCTTCAGCTTCTACCTTATCTATTTTAGGCCCCCAAGTTAGAGTCTTATGATTCCAGGCTAAAGGGAAGTTTGGAAAACACTGTCCTAGAATAGTGTCTTTTAAAGTTTTTTCACCCTGACTTGCAAAAGGAAATACATTTTATGTTGTGACCCCCCTGCAAAAAAAAATAGTAATTCCTCATTTCATTTTAAAGGATACAAACCATTACATGTTATATGGTGATGAGATTTAACTACTCACTATTCACCAAGTAAAATTTGACTCATCTAGATCCAGCACCTATAAAATATATTATAAACTGACATTATATGCATATAGCATATTACTTTCCCTGGTCATTTAATTGAGCTCTTGTCCTCCTGTTCTACAGGCAAGGAATTTCTTCCAGGTCTCACAACACTAACTTACAAATTTAAGTTATTGCTCACAAAAGGACAGTGGACATCATTGAAAATCTCAGAGTAAAAAGCTCTGGAAACACTTCCCTCCATAAAAGCAATGAGAACACTAGCAAAAACTGTCAAAATCAACTTTCTCAAAACGCTAGAAATTAACCAAAGACTTGCAGCAATCTAGGCAATGATTATTCAAGGAAAAGAGCTGAATCTCAGTAACAACAATGAGCTTTGTGGCATTTTAATTTCCCTGTGCTGATCTGCCCATCCCCAGGTACACAGGAATCTTGAAAAACAACAGCCACAACCAAGTCTGGCAGTCCAAGAAGTTGGAGTTCCCAGAGAAGGGTCATTATTGGACACGAAAGACTTCACATGTAAAGCTGTCATTATTGAACTTACTCAGAGCTCACTAGTATAAAAAGTATTCTCCCCCCAAGACAATCTATCAAAACCAAACAGAGACAGTTGTTGAACATAACTCTTAAAACTCAACAATAAAAAAAGGAACCCATTAATAGACAGGCAAAAGATCTTAACAGGTATCTCACCAAAGAAAATAAACGGATGGCATAAAAGCATATGAGAAGATGCTCAACATCATAATGTATTAGGGAATTGCAAATGAAAACAATTAGAAATCACTATACACCTATAAGAAT
Organism: Balaenoptera musculus; assembly: GCF_009873245.2. Taxonomy (NCBI): domain Eukaryota; kingdom Metazoa; phylum Chordata; class Mammalia; order Artiodactyla; family Balaenopteridae; genus Balaenoptera; species Balaenoptera musculus. Next base: position 46,989,024 of record NC_045803.1, read on the forward strand.
GCCAAAAATCCAAAACATTAATAATACCAAATGCTGGTGTAGATGTGGAGCAACAGGAACTTTCATTCGTTGCTGGTAGAAATGCAAAATTGTACAGCAACTTTGGAAGATACTTTGGCAGTTTTTCTTTTTACAAAACTAAAATACTCTTACCATAAGACCCAGCAATTGTGCTCCTTGATATTTACCCAAAGGAACTGAAAACTCACATCCACACAAAAACCTGCACATGGATGCTCATAGCAGCTTGATTCACAATTGCCAAAACTTGGAAGCAAGCAAGATGCCCTTCAGCAGGTGGACAGATGAACTGTGGTACATCAGTACAATGAAATTTTATTCAAGGCTAAATCAAATGTCTTTTCATAGCATGACAGCTCATGTTGAAACCTTAAATGCATATTACTAAGTGAAAGAAACCAGTGTGAAAAGGCTACATACTATATGATTTCAACCATATGATACTCTGCAGAGGTAAAACTATGAAGACAATAAAAAGATCAGAAGTTGCCAGCGGTTGGGGGATGGGGTGAGAGGGATGAATCAGCAGAGCACAGAGGATTTTTAGGGCAGTGAAACTATTCTGTATGATACTGAAATGGTGAATACATGTCATTATCCTTGTGTCAAAACCCATGAAATACAAAACATCAAGAGTGAACACAAGGACTTCCCTGGCAGTCCAATGGTTAAGACTTCACCTTCCAATGCAGGGGGTGTGGATTTGATCCCTGGTCAGGAAGCTAAGATCCCACATGCCTCGTGGCCAAAAAACCAAAACATAAAATAGAAGCAATACTGTAACAAATTCAATAAAGACTTTAAAAACGGTCCACATCAAAAATAACTTAAAAAAAAAAAAAGAGTGAACACAAACTGTAAACTATGGACTTTGAATGATAATGATGTGTCAATGTAGGTTCATCAATCAAAGCAAATGTACTCTGGGTGCAGGATGTTGACACTGAGGAAGCTGTGCATATGTGGAAACACAGGGTATATGGGAACTCTGTATGTTCCACTCAGTTAATATTATTAAACAATTAAGGAAGAAATAGCATTAACTCCTCACAGACTTTTTTTTTTTAATAAAAAGGAAGAAACACTTTCCATCTCATTTTATGAGACCAACAATACCAAAATCATACAAAGCCACTACAGGGGAAAAGAAAATTAGAGAACCATAATATTCTCCCAAAATTAGACATAAACATTCTTAACTAAACATTAGGAAATCTGACTTGGCAATATAAAAATAACTATAGTAATAATAACACATAATAATGGAGTTCATTCCAGCTATGCAAAGTAGGTTTCACAGTTAAAAATCAATGTAATTCTCCATATTAATGGAATAAAGAAGAAAATCATATGATCACCTCAACTGATACAGAAAAACCACTCAACAGAATTCAACATCTCTTAGTGATGAAAACTCTCAGCAAAATAGGGAATGAAAGGGAATTTCCTCAACCTGATGAAGAACAACTATGAAAAAGCTGTAGCTTTCATCATACTTAATGGAGACAGACTGAACATTTTATCCCCAAGATCAGGAATAAGGCAAAGATGTACCGTCACTTCTATTAAACATCATATTGGAGGTCCTAGATGATACAATAAATATAGATAGATAGAAGACATACATATTGCAACGAAAGAAGTAAAACATCACAGATAAACTTTTGTAAATGTAAACCAAGTGAATTTTAGCAAGATCACAGAATTTTAAATTAATCTACAAAAATCAAAAGCATTCTTAAATACTAGCAATTAGCAAAAAATTAAAGGAAAACAAAATTTGCAATATTATCAAGAAATATGAACTACTCTGGGACGAATTTAACAAAATTTCTGCAAGACCTATACAAGAAAAACTACAAAACACTACTGAGAGAATTTAAAGATGATACAAATAAATGAAAGAAGATACCACATGACTGAAAAAATCATATTTCTTACTGAGATAATTACCAACTTATTGGTCTAACACAGATTCAGTGTACTCCCAAACAGGTTTTTGTAGAAATTGACAAGTTGATTCTAAAACTTACATGGGAAAGTGCCAACAATCACAAAGATGTCTTAGAGAAACATAAAAAGCTAAAAGAGTGATACTGAAAGGATCTAGATGGCGGAATAGAAGGACATGCTTTCACTCCCTCTTGCGAGAACACCAGAATCACAACAAACTGAACAATCATCAACAGGAAGACACTGGAACTCACGAAAAAAGATACCCCACATCCAAACACAAAGGAGAAGCCACAGTGAGACGGTAGGAGGGGTGCAATCACAATAAAATCAGAACCCATAACTGATGGATGGGTGACTCACAGACTGGAGAACACTTATACCACAGAAGTCCACCTGCTGGAGTGAAGGTTCTGAGCCTCACATCAGGCTTCCCAACCTGGGGGTCCGGCAACAGGAGGAGAAATTCCTAGAGTATCAGACTTTGAAGACTAGCAGGATTTAATTGCAGGACTTTGACAGGACTGGGGGAAACAGAGACTCCACTCTTGGAAGGCACACAAAAAGTAGTGTGCACATCGGGACTGAGGGGAAGGAGCAGTGACCCCAGAGGAGACCGAACCAGACCTACCTGCTAGTGTTGGAGGGTCTCCTGCAGAGGCGGAGGGTGGCTGTGTCTCACCGTGAGGACAAGGACACTGGCAGCAGAAGTTCTGGGAAGTACTCCTCGGCGTGAGCCCTCCCAGAGTCCGTCATTAGCCCCACCAAAGAGCCCGGGTAGGCCCCAGTGTTGGGTCACCTCAGGCCAAACAACTAACAGGAAGGGAACCCAGCCTCACCCATCAGCAGACAAGTGGATAAAGTTTTACTGAGCTCTGCCCACCAAAGCAACAGCCAGCTCTACCCACCACCAGTCCCTCCCATCAGGAAACTTGCACAAGCCTCTTAGATAGCCTCATCCACCAGGGGACAGACAGCAGAAGCAAGAAGAACTACAATCCTGCAGCCTGTGGAACAAAAACCACATTCACAGAAAAACAGACAAGATGAAAAGGCAGAGGGCTATGTACCAGATGAAGGAACAAGATAAAACCCCCCCAAAAAAACTAAATGAAATGAAGACAGGCAACGTTCCAGAAAAAGAATTCAGAATAATGATAGTGAACATGATCCAGGACCTCAGAAAAAGAATGAAGGCAAAGATCGAGAAGATGCAAAAAGTGTTTAACAAATATCTACAAGAATTAAAGAACAGGGCTTCCCTGGTGGTGCAGTGGTTGAGAATCTGCCTGCCAATGCAGGGGACACGGGTTCGAGCCCTGGTCTGGGAAGATCCCACATGCCGCGGAGCAACTGGGCCCGTGAGCCACAACTACTGAGCCTGCACGTCTGGAGCCTGTGCTCCGCAGCAAGAGAGGCCGCGATAGTGAGAGGCCCGCGCACCGCGATGAAGAGTGGCCCCCACTTGCCGCAACTAGAGAGAAAGCCCTCGAACAGAAACGAAGACCCAGCACAGCCAAAAAAAATTAATTAATTAATTAATTTAATTAAAAAGAATTAAAGAACAAACAGAGATGAACAATACAATAATGAAATGAAAAATACACTAGAAGGAATCAATATCAGAATAACTGAGGCAGAGTACGGATAAGTGACCTGGAAGACAGGATGCTGGAATTCACTGCTGCAGAAAAGAATAAAGAAAAAAGAATGAAAAGAAATGAAGACAGCCTAAGAAACCTCTGGGACAACATTAAATGCAACAACATTCGCATTATACTGGTCCCAGAAGGAGAAGAGAGAGAGAAAGGACCCAAGAAAATATTTGAAGAGATGATAGTCGAAAACTTCCCTAACATGGGAAAGGTAATAGCCACCCAAGTCCAGGAAGTGCAGAGAGTCCCACACAGGATAAACCCAAGGAGAAACATGATGAGACACATGGTAATCAAACTAGCAAAAATTAAAGACAAAGAGAAATTATTGAAAGCAGCAAGGGAAAAATGACAAATAACATACAAGGGAACTCCCATAAGGTTAACAGCTGATTTCTCAGCAGAAACTCTACAAGCCAGAAGGGAGTGGCATGATATACTTAAAGTGATGAAAGAGAAGAACCTACAACCAAGATTACTCTACCTGGCAAGGATCTCATTCAGATTCGATGCAGAAATCAAAAGCTTTACAGACAAGCAAAAGCTAAGAGAATTCAGCACCACCAAACCAGCTCTACAACAAATGCTAAAGGAACTGCTCTAAGTGGCAAACACAAGAGAATAAAAGGACCTACAAAAACAAACACAAAACAATTAAGAAAATGGTAATAGGAACATACATATCGATAATTACCTTAAAAGTGAATGGATTCAATGCTCCAACCAAAAGACACAGGCTCACTAAATGCATACAAAAACAAGACCCATATATATGCTGTCTACAAGAGACCCACTTCAGACCTAGGGACACATACAGACTGAAAGTGAGGGGATGGAAAAAGATATTCCATGCAAATGGAAATCGAAAGAAAGCTGGAGTAGCAATACTCATATCAGATAAAATAGACTTTAAAATAAAGAATGTTATAAGAGACAAGGAAGGACACTACATAATGATCAGGGATCAATCCAAGAAGAAGATATAACAATTATAAATATATATGCACCCAACATAGGAACACAACACATAAGGCAACTGCTAACAGCTATAAAAGAGGAAATTGACAGTAACACAATAATAGTGGGAGACTTTAACACCTCACTTACACCAATGGACAGATCATCCAAACAGAAAATTAATAAGGAAACACAGGCTTTCAATGACACAATAGAACAGATAGATTTAATTGATATTTATAGGACATTCCATCCAAAAACAGCAGATTACACTTTCTTCTCAAGTGCGCATGGAACATTCTCCAGGACAGATCACATCTTGGGTCATAAATCAAGCCTCAGTAAATTTAAGAAAATTGATATCATATCAAGCATTTTTTCTGACCACAACGCTAAGAAATTGCAGAGGAAGGAACACTCCCAAACTCTTTCTATGAGGCCACCATCACCCAGATACCAAAACCAGAAAAAGATACTACAAAAAAAGAAAATTACAGACCATTATCACTGATGAATATAGACGCAAAAATCCTCAACAAAATACTAGCAAACAGAATCCAACAACATTTTAAAAGGATCATACATCATGATCAAGTGGGATTTATCCCAGGGATGCAGGGATTCTTCAATATATGCAAATCAATCAATGTGATACACCATATTAACAAATTGAAGAATTAAAAACCATATGATCATCTCAATAGATGCAGAAAAAGCTGTTGACAAAATCCAATCCCCATTTATGATAAAAAACTCTCCAGAAAGTGGGCACAGAGGGAACCTACCTCAACATACTAAAGGTCATACATGACAAACCCACAGCAAACTTCATTCTCAATGGTGAAAAACTGAAAGCATTTTCTCTAAGATCAGGAACAAGACAAGGATGTCCACTCTCACCACTATTATTCAACATAGTTTTGGAAGCCCTAGCCATGGCAATCAGAGAAGAAAAAGAAATAAAAGGAATACAAATTGGAAAAGAAGAAGTAAAACTGTCACTGTTTGCAGATGACATGATACTATACATAGGGAATCATAAAGATGCCACCAGAAAACTACAAGAGCTAATCAATGAATTTGGTAAAGTTGCAGGATACAAAATAATGCACAGAAATCTCTTGCATTCATATACACTAATGATGAAAAATCTGAAAGAGAAATTAAGGAAACACTCCCATTTACCAGTGCAACATAAAGAATAAAATACCTAGGAATAAACCTACCTAAGGAGACAAAAGACCTGTAGGCAGAAAACTATAAGACACTGATGAAACAAATTAAAGATGATACAAATAGATGGAGAGATATACCATGTTCTTGGATTGGAAGAATCAACATTGTGAAAATGACTCTACTACCCAAAGCAATCTACAGATTCAATGCAATCCCTATCAAACTAACACTGGCATTTTTCACAGAACTAGAACAAAAAATTTCACAATTTGTATGGAAACACAAAAGACCCCAAATAGCTAAAGCAATCTTGAGAACGAAAAATGGAGCTGGAGGAATCAGGCTCCCTGACTTCAGCCTATATTACAAAGCTACAGTAATCAAGACAGTATGGTACTGGCACAAAAACAGAAATATAGACCAATGGAACAGGATAGAAAGCCCAGAGATAAACCCACGCACATATGGTCAGCTTATCTTTGATAAAGGAGGCAAGCATATACAGTGGAGAAAAGACAGCCTCTTCAATAAGTGGTGCTGGGAAAACTGGACAGCTATATGTAAAATAATGAAATTAGAACACTCCCTAACACCATACACAAAAATAAACTCAAAATGGATTAAAGACCTAAATGTAAGGCGAGACACTATAAAATTCTTAGAGGAAAACATAGGCAGAACACTCTATGACATAAATCACAGCAAGATCCTTTTTGACCCAGCTCCTACAGAAGTGGAAATAAAAACAAAAATAAACAAATGAGACCTAATGAAACTTAAAAGCTTTTGCACAGCAAAGGAAACCATAAACAAGACCAAAAGACAAGCCTCAGAATGGGAGAAAATATTTGCAAATGAAGCAACTGACAAAGGATTAATCTCCAAAATTTACAAGCAGCTCATGCAGCTCAATATTAAAAAACAAAAAAAAAACCAATCCAAAAATGGGCAGAAACCTAAACAGACATTTCTCCAAAGAAGATATACAGATTGCCAACAAACACATGAAAGAATGCTCAACGTCATTAATCATTAGAGAAATGCCAATCAAAACTACAATGAGATCATCATCTCACACCGGTCAGAATGGCCATCATCAAAAAATCTAGAAACAATAAATGCTGGAGAGGGTGTGGAGAAAAGGGAACACTCTTGCACTGTTGGTGGGAATGTAAATTGATACAGCCACTATGGAGAACAGTATGGAGGTTCCTTAAAAAACTAAAAATAGAACTACCATACAACCCAGCAATCCCACTACTGGGCATATACCCTGAGAAAACCATAATTCAAAAAGACACATGTACCACAATATTCACTGCAGCACTATTTACAATAGCCAGGACATGGAAACAACCTAAATGTCCATCATCGGGTGAATGGATAAAGAAGATGTGGCACATATATACAATGGAATATTACTCAGCCATAAAAAGAAACGAAATTGAGTTATTTGTAGTGAGGTGGATGGACCTAGAGTCTGTCATACAGAGTGAAGTAAGTCAGAAAGAGAACAACAAATACAGTGTGCTAACACATATATATGGAATCTAAGGGAAAAAAAAAAAAAAAGGTCATGAAGAACCTAGTGGTAAGATGGGAATAAAGACACAGACCTACTAGAGAATGGACTTGAGGATATGGGGAGGGAGAAGCTGTGACAAAGTGAGAGAGTAGCATGGACATATATACACTACCAAACGTAAAATAGCTAGCTAGTGAGAAGCAGCCGCATAGCACAGGGAGATCAGCTCGGTGCTTTGTGACCACCTAGAGGGGTGGGTGAGGGAGGGTGGGAGGGAGGGCGATGCAAGAGGGAAGAGATATGGGAACATATGTATATGTATAACTGATTCACTTTGTTATAAGGCAGAAACTAACACACCATTGTAAAGCAATTATACTCCAATAAAGATGTTAGAAAAAAAAAAGATGATACAAACAGATGGAGAGATATATCATGTTCTTGGATTGGAAGAATCAATATTGTGAAAATGACTATACTACCCAAAGCAATCTACAGATTCAGTGCAATCCCTATCAAATTACCAATGGCATTATTTACAGAATTAGAACAAAAAATCTTAAAATTTGTATGGAGACACAAAAGACCCCAAATAGCCAAAGCAGTCTTGAGGGGAAAAAAACAGAGCTGGAGGAATCAGACTCCCTGACTTCAGACTATACTACAAAGCTACAGTAATCAAGACAATATGCTACTGGCACAAAAACAGAAACATAGATCAATGGAACAGGATAGAAAGCCCAGAGATAAACCCACGCACCTGTGGTCAACTAATCTATGACAAAGGAGGCAAGGATATACAATGGAGAAAAGACAGTCTCTTCAATAAGTGGTGTTGGGAAAACTGGACAGCTACATGTAAAAGAATGAAATTGGAACACTCCCTAACACCATACACAAAAATAAACTCAAAATGGATTAGAGACCTAAATGTAAGACTGGACACTATAAAACTCTTAGAGGAAAACATAGGAAAAACAGTCTGACATAAATCACAGCAAGATCTTTTTTGATCCACCTCCTAGAGTAACAGAAATAAAAACAAGAATAGGGCTTCCCTGGTGGCGCAGTGGTTGGGAGTCTGCCTGCCAATTCAGGGGACACAGGTTCGGGCCCTGGTCTGTGAGGATCCCACATGCCACAGAGCGACTGGGCCCGTGAGCCACAATTGCTGAGCCTGCGCATCTGGAGCCTGTGCTCTGCAACAGGAGAGGCCGCAATGGTGAGAGGCCCGCGCACCGCGATGAAGAGTGGCCCCCGCTTGCCACAACTAGAGAAAGCCCTCGCACAGAAGCGAGGACCCAACACAGCCATAAATAAAAATAAATAAATTTTTAAAAAAAACAAGAATAAACGGGACCTAACGAAACTTAAAAGCTTTTGCAAAGCAAAGGAAACTACAGACAAGACGAAAAGACAACCCTCAGAATGGGAGAAAATATTTGCAAACAAATCAAGGGACAAAGGATTAATCTCCAAAATAGATAAACAACTCATGCAGCTCAATATTAAAAAAACAACCTAATCAAAAAATGGGCAGAAGACCTAAATAGACATTTCTCCAAACAGGACATACAGATGGCCAAGAAGCACATGAAAAGCTGCTCAACATCACTAATTATTAGAGAAATGCAAATCAAAACTACAGTGAGGTATCACCTCACACCAGTTAGAATGGACATCATCAGGAAATCTACAAACAACAAATGCTGGAGAGGATGTGGAGAAAAGGGAACCCTCTTGCACTGTTGGTGGGAATGTCAATTGATACAGCCACTATGGAGAACAGTATGGAGATTCCTTAAAAAACTAAAAATAGAATTACCGTATGACCCAGCAATCCCACTACTGGGCATATACCCAGAGAAAACCATAATTCAAAAAGACACATGCACCCCAGTGTTCATTGCAGCACTATTTACAATAGCCAGGTCATGGAAGCAACCTAAATGCCCATTGAAAGACAAATGGAGAAAGAAGATGTGGTACATATATACAATGGAATATTACTCAGCCATAAAAAGGAATGAAATTGGGTCATTTGTAGAGATGTGGATGGATCTAGAGACTGTCACACAGAGTGAAGTAAGTCAGAAAGAGAAAAACAAATATCATATATTAACGCATATATGTGGAACCTAGAAAAATGGTACAGATGAACCGGTTTGCAGGGCAGAAATTGAGACACAGATGTAGAGAACAAACGTATGGACACCAAGGGGGTAAAGCAGTGGCGGGTGGGGGTGATGGTGTGATGAATTGGGAGAGAGGGATTGACATGTATACACTGATGTGTATAAAATGGATGACTAATAATAAATAAAATAAAAGAGGGACACTACTAGATATTAAGTATTACAGACTTAGAGAATTATTATACCTAATTTCAAAACAGTATATGGTAGCACCATAAGGGATAGCCATATAAATCAGCAGAACAGTGAGTCCAGGAATAGAATAATGCACATTAGGTTGACTGATTTTCAAGAAAGGTGCCTAGGTATTTCAGAACTTCCTTCAGCATTCCTTATAGTGAAGACCTGCAGGCAGAAAATTCTCTAAGTTTTTACTTATCTAAAACATGCATTATTTGGGGACTTCCCTGGTGGTCCAGTGGTTAAAACTCTGCACTTCCCCTGCAGGGGGCACGGGTTCGATCCCTGGTCAGGGAACTAAGAACCCATACGCTATGTGGCGCAGCCAAAATAAATAAATAAATAAAACATGCTTTATTTGACCTTCATTCTCAAAAGATATTTTTGCTGAAGAGAGAATGAAGGTTTAACAAGGGTTTGGTTTGGGTTTTTTTTTTTCTCTCAATACTTTAAAGACATCATTCCTTTGGTTTCTGGCCTCTGCTGTTTATGAGAAAAATGGATGCTAATTCATACTGTTCTGTTCTATAAGTAATATGTCATTTTACCCTAGATGCATTCAATATTTTCTCTTAATCTTGGTTTTCAAACAGTTTGACTACAATCTCAAGCCTCGCTGTCATTTTTTGTATTTGCCCTGCTTTTCGTTGCATTCTGTAAATTTATGTCTTTCACCTCATTTAGTAAATTTTCATTGTCTCTTCATATTCTTATTATTGTTTTGCCCCTCTCTTTCCACCTCTTCTTCTGGCACTCAAATTAGGTGTATATTAGATATCTTGATATTGTTCCATGTGTCACTGAGGCTCTGTTCACTTTTTTTTTTAAATTGGAGTATAGTTGATTTACAATGTCATGTTAGTTTCAGGTGTACAGCACAGTGATTCAGATATATATACACATATATATGTATGTATATTATTCTTTATCAGATTCTTTTCCCTTATACAAAATACTGAGTATAGTTCCCATCTGTTCACTTTTTTTTTTTTTTTAATTTATTTATTTATTTATGGCTGTGTTGGGTCTTCGTTTCTGTGCGAGTGCTTTCTCTAGTTGCGGCAAGCGGGGGCCACTCTTCATCGCGGTGCGCGGGCCTCTCACTATCGCGGCCTCTCCCGTTGCGGAGCACAGGCTCCAGACGCGCAGGCTCAGTGATTGTGGCGCACGGGCTTAGTTGCTCCGCGGCATGTGGGATCTTCCCAGACCAGGGCTCGAACCCGTGTCCCCTGCATTGGCAGGCAGATTCTCAACCACTGCGCCACCAGGGAAGCCCCCCATCTGTTCACTTTTGATTAGTCTTTTTTCTCTTATCTTCACGTTGGATATTTCTATTGGTCTGTCTCCAAGTTCACTAACTCTCCTGTTATGCGAATCTGCTGTTAAGCCCATCTACTGATTTGGGTGGGGGGGGTACTGTTTTTTTCAACTCTAGAATTCCCCACCACCACTTTTTTTTTAATAAACTTATTTATTTATTTATCTATCTTTGGCTGAGTTGGGTCTTTGTTGCTGAGCGCAGGCTTTCTCTAGTTGCCGTGAGCGGGGGCTACTCTTCATTGTGGTACGCGGGCTTCTCATTGCGGTGGCTTCTCTTGTTGTGGAGCACAGGCTCTAGGTGCACAGGCTTCAGTAGTTGCGGCTCGCCGGCTCTAGAGTACAGGCTCAGTAGTTGTGGTGCACGGGCTTAGCTGCTCCACAGCATGTGGGATCTTCCCGGACCAGGGCTCGAACCCGTGTCCCCTGCATTGGCAGGCAGGTTCTTAACCACTGCACCACCAGGGAAGTCCCACACCACTTCTTAAAAATAGTTTCTACTTCTCTGGTGAGATTTCCTATTTCTTAATTTATTACAACAAATTTCCCTTTATATTATTGAGCATACTTATGATGTTTGCTTTAAAATCCTTATGTTCTAGGGACTTCCCTGGCCGTCCAGTGGTTAAGTCTCCACGCTTCCACTGCAGGGGGCAGAGGTTCAATCCCTGGGCAGGGAACTAAGATCCCACATGCCACACGGCCAAAAAAAAAAAAAAAAGAAAAGAAAAAGAAAAAAGGCATAAAAAATCCTTATTTTCTAATTCAATGTCTCAATCGTGTTGAGGTCAGATTCCATTTATTGTCTTTTCTCTTGGACAAAATTCACATTTTCCTGTTTCTTTGTATGTCTAGTTTTGACTGTATCTCGGACATTCTGAATGATTTGTAGAGATTCTGAATTATTTTGTGGTTCTCTGAAGAATCCTGATATTTCTATTGCAACAAGCAGTTAACTCGGCTGAAGTCAAACACCAAACTGTTTTTCCTTTGATGGGCAACAGTTGAAGTATCTGTTCAGATCTTTTGGATTTACCTGGACTGCCTGAAAACAGTCTCATGCACGCCCAGTTCAGGGGTCAGGTGATGATATGGGTGAGTTTATAAACAAAATTTAGAGCTCCCCTTTGTGATTCTGTCATTTCCTTACTCACTTTCCAGCTGCTGAGGTCACCCCAAATCCTGCTCTCAAAAATCCTATTTAAGTTTTAGCTTGGCCTGCATATTGGAGTAATAAATGTGATACACATGGGAAACTCATGCAGTGCCATTCCCCTTTTCCAAACAGATACTCCTCCAGTTCCTGCCTGCTTTTGGTTGTTCTCCATTTTATTCAAGCAGTTAATCTTCCATCTTTTTGATAGATTATAATTGTTACCACAGAAGGGTTGTTCAAAAAGGTGGTACTGTGAATGGAAAAAAAAAAAAAAAAAAAAAGGTGGTACTGGGCTTCCCTGGTGGTGCAGTCGTTGGGGGTCCGCCTGCCAATGCGGGGGACACGGGTTCGTGCCCCGGTCTGGGAGGATCCCGCATGCCATGGAGCGGCCGGGCCCGTGGGCCACAACTGCTGAGCCTGCGCGTCTGGAGCCTGTGCTCCACAATGGGAGAGGCCGCGACGGTGAGAGGCCCACGCACCGTGGTGAAGAGTGGTCCCCGCTCGCCGCAACTGGAGAGGGCTCTTGCACGAAAGCGAAGACCCAACACAGCCAAAAATAATAGATAATAAAAAGGTGGTACTCCTTTCCTTACCAAAATCAATGGTAATTCAATTGGGAGAGGTAAAAATGGTACTAGAAGAATTGGATATCCATATGAAAAAAGTGAATCTTAACCCTCCCCTCACACAAAAATTAACACAAAATAGATCAGAGATCTAAATACAAAAGCTGAAACTATAAATCCCAGAAAGAAAATCTTTGTGACCTTGAGGTAGACAAAGATTTCTCAGGACACAAAATGCATCAATCATGAAATTATAAACGGATAAACTGGACATCATCAAAATTAAAAACTTCTCCTCTAGAACAGACATCATTAAACAATGAAAATGCAAGTCTCAGACAAGAAGATATTCTGAACATGTGTAATTAACCAAGTACTTTTATACAGAATATATAAGGAACTTTTATATCTCAATAAAAAGAAGACAAGCCAGTTCTTAAATTGGCAAAAGATCTGGATAGACACATCCTGAACACTATCTGAATACCCAATGAACACATAAAAACATGGTCAATGTCATTAGACACCAGTAAAGTACAAATTAAAACCACAAAGAGATATAAATAAATATCCACTAGAACAGTTAAAATTCAAATAATTAATAGTTCCAAGTGTTGACAAGGATATGGAGAATTGCAACTCTCATACATTCCTGAAGGGAACATAAAATCATATAAATACTTTGGAAAACAGTTTGACAGTTTCTTATAAAATTGAACAATTACTGTGTGATCCAGCAATTCCACTTCCTAGGTACTTAACCCAAAGATTGCATACAAATGTTCACAGCAACTTTATTTATAATGGCTTCAAACTGGAAACAACCCAAATGTCAATCAACATACAAATGGATAAACAAATTATAATATATAAATATAGATATAGAAACACCAGGGAATTCCTTGGTGGTCCAGTGGTTAGGACTCTGTGCTTCCACTGCAGGGGGCACAGGTTCCATCCCTGGGTGGGGAACTAATAGCCTGCAAGCCACGCGGTGCAGCAAAAAAAAAAAAAAAAAAAAAAAAAAAGAATTTCATTCCATAGAAATACCATAATACTGATACACACTAAAACAGGAGTTAATGTCAAAAACATAATACTAAGGAAAAGAAACCAGATACAAAACAGTACATACTGTATAATTTCATTTATATGACATTAGAGAAAGTCAAAACAAATCTATAAAGTCAAAAAGCACATTAGTGGTTGCCTAGGGTTGCAGGGGAAGGGATAGAAAATGACTGAAAATGGGACAAGAGAACTTACTGGGGTAAAGGGAGAGAATGGGGAGGAAGCTATGTCTGAGAAGAACTGATCAAGAATTTTACAAAACTGCTAAAATATATCAAGCCATGATTCAACCCTACAAAAGGATAAACAGTATGCATTATTAAAAAAATATATAAGCCTAGGCACACCATATTAAAAGTACTGAAAATCAAAAAGGGAAAATCTTAAACAGAGTCAAAGAGGTAAGTTCCTTTTAAAGGTGTAGAAGTCAGTCTGATAGCTAACTTCTAAGGAAAATCAGTAAAGACCAGAAAACAATGGAATTACACCCTCAAAGGGATGGGAAAACCAAACTATCGATCCATAACTGACAAAACTATCCTTCATCAATGGAGGTGAAATGAAGACTTTTTTCAGATATATGAAAAATTATGAGAATCTGTCCTCAACAAATCCATATTCAAATAAATATTGAAGGGCATTCTTCGGGCAGAAGGAAAATGATCCCACCAATGGAAGCTAGGAGAGGAAGGAATGAAAAGTCACAAAAAAAGGTAAATCTACAATAACGATAACGTCTTAGGGGATTTTAAATACATAGAAAATTAAAATATAAAATAATAGCAAAATATGAAAACATAAGAGTAAATGTAAGGCAATGATAGATTTGATAAATCAAGAATATAGAACAGAGGGGGGAAATGAAATTATTTAAAAAATCAATCCAACAGAAAGAAAAAAAGAAAAAAAATGAGACAAATAATAAGATGGTAACTATCAAATCAATGTATTTTTAATTGTTAATATATTAGTAATTATATTAAATAAAGAAGGGCCAATTGCAGGGATCTGATTTCTAACCACTTGACTCTTCAGGACCCCAAGACCTCATCTCTTGAGGCTGTATGTCTCTAAAATTCAAGCCTCGGGACTTCCCTGGTGGCACAGTGGTTAAGAATCCGCCTGCCAATGCAGGGGACACGGGTTCGATCCCTGGTCCAGAAAGATCCCACATGCCGCGGAGCAACTAAGCCCATGCACCTCAACTACTGAGCCTGCACTCTAGAGCCCACGAGCCACAACTACTGAAGCCCGCGCCCCTAGAGCCCGTGCTCCGCAACAAGAGAAGCCACAGCAATGAGAAGCCTGTGCACCACAACGAAGAGTAGCCCCCGCTTGCCGCAGCTAGAGAAAGCCTGTGCACAGCAACGAAGACCCAATGCAGCCAAAAATAAATTAATTAATTAAAAAAAATAAAACTCAAGCCTCTTGATTACTGAGACCTGTATCTCCTTACTCTCAGTATAGCAGTTTGATCAGCCTGCAGCCTTATTGCTCTTTTCTTCCAGCACTTTGTTTCTGGACCCTGGGGACTTTACTTTTATATGATATATATATATATATATATGTTTGTAGGAGAGGGTATTTTAGGTTATCTTTTCCTCCATTATGCAAAAACAAAAAATCTTACCTACCCAGTGTTTTTCTTTTAATTTATGTCTCACCAAGCAAGCACAGTAGTTATCTGCATTTTAAAGTATTTTATTGCTAATTGCTGTAGGGAAATAGGCAGTGCCTAGCAAAAGTAATGAAGATGAAGAATGTATTAGGACAGCAGTGACAAATTACCATACAAACTGAGAGGTTTAAAACAACAGAAATTTATACTCTCTCAGTTCTGGAGATTAGAAGTCTGAAATCAAGGTAGCAGCAGGGCCATGCTCCCTCTGAGGACTTGAGAGAAGGCTCCCACTTTCCCTCTTCTTAGTTTCTAGTGGTTGCTGAAAATCCTTTGTGTTCTTTGGTTTGCAGCTGCGTGATTCCAATCTGTTTCCATCATCACATGGCCAGAATCTTCCCTCAGTGTGTGTGCTCTCTGTGTCTCTGTATTCAAATCTCCTTCTTCTTTCTCTTATAAAGAAACCAGACACCGGATCAGGACCCACCCTAATCCAGTATGACCTCATCTTAACTTGGATAAAATCTTCAAAAACCTTATTTCCAAATAAAATCATATTCACAAATAACAAGGGTCAAAGACTTAAACATGTTTTGGGGCAGGGGGGACACAATTCAACCCACACCAGAGACTGTCTCTAAATTTAAGAAGCTGTAGAGAGTTCTAATAATTTCTATCCATATTCTGCAGGTCTGGGTTTCTGGAAGTCCCTTGGGCCTCCTGTTTGCTTCATTTCTCTGCGAGTAGTGCTTTTTAAATGACCCTAGCACTCTGAACTTACAACTCCTATAAAGCTCTCTCTACAAAGATTTCTCTTTCCAGGTAACAGGCTTGATGGTGCAGTTAGAATAAATTCCTATCCTCCTTGAGGACAGGGATCAAATCTTTATAATTCCCTAAAACCAGAATAGGGACTGATACCAATAAACTAGAAACCATTCAAGTTACCCTCCTTTCAGCTGTGTTATCTGTTTCTCATGGGACCTCCTGATTAGGTGATTACCTTTTAACTGAGCTCCTCTCCCATGTAAGAAAGATCTCCTTATGGCTTTTCCTCACACCCCACATCCTTGTTTTCCTCCAAGACTACTTGATTGACTTCTGAGAGCAGAACCACTTTACAAAATATGCATTAGTGAAATTGTGTTCAGGTCATCATGCTTTACATTTTTGCTTGGTGTAGTATTTCCAAAGGAAACCACAACTTCTTTAAAAGAAGTTATACGATTACGACTTCATAAATGCAAATCAGTCTTCCCCCAACATCCTTTTCTCAATTGGTTGTTATCTATCCTCAGTGGTACATTTGCTACTGTGCTTTTTTTTTTTTTGAGAGTCATCAGGGCTTATTTTATTTCATTTCATTTTATTTTATTTTTTTGGCCGCGCATGTGGGATCTTAGTTCCCCGACCAGGGATTGAACCCGCGTCCCCTGCACTGGAAGCATGGAGTCTTAACCACTGGACTGCCAGGGAAGTCCCTGTGCTCTTTTGTAAGGAGAAAAATTTTACCTTATTTATTCCTTCCAGGTTCTACCTCCATTTTGTTGTGTCCTTTGCATTTTCTTATAAAAATTATTTGAAATATTCTAAAAGTAAAAAATCAAGTAAAACTAACTCCTATATACCTATCATACAGCTTAAGAAATAACACATTACCAAATATAGCTTAAACACACTATAAATTCTTCCTTAATGACATTCTTCCTCTCTTCCCTTCCTCCACTACAAGTACATACCACTAGTTATCTCCACAACTAATTACTATCTGGAAACTGATGTTTATGGTCCCCATGTTCAATTTTATACTTTTAATAAATTATATTGTGTTCTATAACATATTTTTAAACTTTAATTTGGTATTATACCTGCTAGAGATTACTCTGCAATCTTTTTTTTTTTTTTTTGCTCAAACTATGATTGTGATGTTCATCATATTGATCCATATTTCACTTCATTATTTTAATACCTTCTTCACTTTTTCATTCTGAAGGTATGCAACCATTTCTATACTCATTCTTCTACTGATGGACATTAAGTTAGTTTCCAAGTATTTGCAATTATAAACAATGCTGTTTGAATAACCCATAAATGGATCACAACTGGTAGTTTTTTCCCTTTCTTTGAACAGCTTTATTGAGATATAATTCACATACCATAAAATTTGCCTTTTAAACTGCACAGTTCAGTAGTTTTTTAGAATATTTACAACCTATGCAGCCATCACAAGTATCTAATTGCAAATATTTTCATCATCCCCCCCAAAACCCCATGTCTACTCAAAAAAAAAAAACCCATACCCACTCCCCATTCTCCCCTGTCCCAGTGCCTGGCAACCACTAATTTACATTCTGTCTCTGTGGATTGCCTATTCTGGATATTTTAAGTAAAGAGACTCATACAGCATGTGGCCTTTTGTGACTGGCTTCTTTCGCTAAGCATACGTCCTTCAAGGTCCATTCATGTTGTAGCGTGTACATTAATTTGATTGTAGTGATGATTTAATGGGTGTATCCATATGCCAAAACATATCAAACTATGATTTAATTATATGTAATTTGCTGTAGTTAATTATAACACAATAAAGCTGTCCAAAAAATAGACAAAAGATTTTAATAATGCTCCACCAAAGAAGATATACATATAGAAAATAAATATATGAAAGATGCTCTACATCATTGGTCCTCAGAGAAATGCAATTAAAACTACAATGAGGGAATTCCCTTGTGGTCCAGTGGTTAAGAATCTGCCTTCCAATGCAGGGGATGTGGGTTCGATCCCTGGTTGGGGAACTAAGATCCCCCATGCTGGGGGGCAACTAAGCCTGCATGCCGCAACTAGAGAAGCCCTTGTGCCACAACAGAGACCCAGCAGAGCCAACATTAAAAACAAAATTTTTTTTAAAACTACAGTGAAACATCAATACACGCTGATAGAATGGAATGGAATAGTTAAATTTAAACTACTAACATCATCAAGAGGTGATGTGAATGTAGAATAACTAGAACTGTCATGTGCTGAGGAGAGGAAAACAAATGGAAGAGCCACTTTGGAAGAAAGTTTGGCAATATTTTAGGATGTTAAACATACACTTATCATATGACCTAGTAGTTTCATTCCTAGGTAGTCACCCAGCAAAAATAAAGATCTACGACCTGTAGGCAAATGGTTACAGCAGCTTTATTGCTAATAGCCAAAGCCTGGAAACAACCCAATGTCCATTAACTGGCTAATGGATAAACAGATTATGGTACATATGTATAATGGAGTACTACTCACACAAAAAAAGGAATAAACTACTGATACATGCAACAACGTAGATGAATCTTAAATGCATTATGCTAAGTTAAAGAAGCTAGACATAAAAGGCATACTACAGAATTCCATTAACATGATGTTCTCAAAATGCAAACCTATAGTGGCAGATATCAGATCAGCAATTGCTAGAGGATAGGTATGGGGTCTGAGAATTGATAAAGGAGCATGAGAGAACTTTATAAACTTACAGAAATACTCTATATCTTGATTATGGTGGTAGTTTACCACTGTTTACATTTATCAAAACTCTAAGAACTATATTCCTAAACAGAGTGAATTTTACCATATGTAAATTAAGCCTCAATAAAACCGACTTTTTTAAAAAAGCAGCAGCCAGGAAAAAAATAAAAGACATTACATACAGGAGAACAAAGATAAGAATGACTCCAAATATCTAACTAAAAACCTCCTCTCTCCCTGGATCAATAGACTTTGACTTGCTGGGAGCCGGAAGGGAAGGTGAGGGCTGGGTTTGGCGGTCTTGGAGCGATGCAGTTTCCAAAACAGAAAAGTCTCCAAGACCCAGATCTTCAGACCCTTTGAGCCACCGACCCCGCTGATAGTTCTGGACCCTTTGCCAAAGAAGTGCACATGTACACAAAGTTTTGTACTCAAGTTCCTCTCTCCTCCACTTCCCTACGCTCCAGTTCATCCCTGGATCTCTGCTCCCTGGGCTGAGGGTTTAGACTCATTAAAGGCAGTCCATTCACTCACATCAATTCTGTGACCCACAGGCCGTTGTCACAGTATCTTAGCTCTGGAAGTTTCTCAGAAATCACCTTGGTTTACCCCTTCATCTTAAGGAGAAGCTTATGTTTTAGACAGGAAAAAAATTGCCTGAGGTCACATAGGGAATTAGTATTTTTTTGGCACAAAACGTGGTTCCTTTAAGATTAATTTTGCAGGTACATTCTCGCACATTTTCTTTTGGGTGCACACAAATGCCCTCATGTGCTTCCTCCCATGTGTTCTGTTTCTTTGTCTGTCTTTTCCTACTCATCTCCTGCGTTTTCCTGTCCAAAACTGATTGTCATTTTGGGTCCAGTTCTCAGGCCTCTCCTTCTATGGTCACATGCCGCTACTCCCACTGTTCTCAAAAAACTTAACCTCAAGCCCCAAGTGAGGTTGAGGTCAGAGCTGACTCTAAAGAGGAGTGGAGTAGTGGGGATTGATGCTTTGGAAGATGTGGAAGAAGAGACAAGATTCCAAACATCTAGGCAAGGAACTGGATGTGACAAAGGTAAGGAAGGAAAGGGCCAAGTCGGCCATAATACAAGACATGAGTCACACCTTTAAAAAAATATATATTAAGGGCTTCCCTGGTGGAGCAGTGGTTGAGAATCTGCCTGCCAATTCAGGGGACAGGGGTTCGAGCCCTGGTCTGGGAAGAACCCACATGCCGCGGAGCAACTGGGCCCGTGAGCCACAATTACTGAGCCTGCGCGTCTGGAGCCTGTGCTCCACAACAAGAGAGGCTGCGATAGTGAGAGGCCCGCGCACCGCGATTAAGAGTGGCCCCCGCTTGCCACAACTAGAGAAAGCCCTCACAGAGAAACGAAGACCCAACACAGCCATAAATAAAATAAATTAATTTTTTTAAAAAATTCTTAAAAAATAAATAAATAAAAATTTTAAAAATATATTAACTAAAAACATTTTCAAGTTAAAAAAACACTAACAGGGCTTCCCTGGTGGTGCAGTGGCTAAGAATCTGCCTGCTAATGCAGTGGACAAGGGTTCAAGCCCCGCTCTGGGAAGCTCCCACATGCCGTGAAGAAACTAAGCCGGTGCACCACAACTACTGAGCCTGCGCTCTAGAGCCCATGAGCCACAACTACTGAGCCCACGTGCTGCATCTACTGAAGCCTGCGTGCTCTAGAGCCTGTGCTCAGCAACAAGAGAAGCCACCGCAATGAGAAGCCCGTGCACCGCAACGAAGAGTAGCCCCCCCCTCACCGCAACTAGAGAAAGCCTGCGTGCAGCAACGAAGACCCAATGCAACCAAAAATAAATAAATTAAAATAAAATAAAATAAAGTAAAAAAAAAATAGTATGAAGGATCCAAGGGCCAAGAATAAATAAGGCAAAGAACAACTTGGTATAGGGAGTAAGGGAAGCAGTTAACCTATTGGATATTGCCCTATTTTAGCGCTAAAGTAATTAAAACACTGTTATATGTGCAGAGCTAGACACATGCAACAGACTAGAAAAGCTCAAAAACAAACACATATATATTGAAACTATATGGGAACATGACATTATCCAATTGGTGAGGAAAGGATGTCATATTTCAGGGGTTGGCAAAGTTCTGTTACGGGCTAGACAGTAATATATTAAGCTTTGAAGCCCATAGAGTCAGTCTCTGTCACAACTCCTCAACTCTGACATTGTAGCACAAAAACAGCCAGACAACAAGTAAACAAATGGATGTGCCTGTGTTCCAACAGAATTTTATTTACAAAAACAGATGGTGAGTCAGATTTCGCCCATGAGCCATGGTTTTGCAAACAGCAACGGAACAATGAAAAAGTTTTAGTAAAAGCTATTTATCACATCATACACAAACTAAGTTTCAGGCGAACTAAAGTTCTAATGTGAAAAAAATAATGCTTGACAATATAAATTATATTCAGGACACGTTATTTTTTCACAATAAAAAATATTTTAATATAAAACATCCAAAAAATTAAGCCACATAAATTATTTTAACTCCCTGTTGACCAAGAATTTTATATGTATAACTGATTCACTTTGCTGTACACCTGAAACTAAATCAACTATACTCCAATAAAAAAATTTTTTAATTGAATATCAAATTGAACTCTGAAATAAAAAAGAATTTTCCTACTTTTTATGTTAACTCAAAAAGATACAAAATCTTATCAACTGTCTTCTTGTATGCCTGTGTGCCCATACCCTCATCTGTGAATGACCTTCCTATAACTTTAGAAAGCATTTCAGTATCTTCTCTAAAATTCTTAACTCAGTGCTCATTTTGAAGCTATGCTACTAATGTATCTGAGTAGGATCCTATGGGGCCTTCCCAGCACAGATTCTCCCCTCCCCCATGTCCTCCACCTGCCTCTTGTTTGTAGAAAAGCTTTAGCCTCCTAGGCCTTCCCCAAGTCCCAAAGAACAAAATTTAATCAGAAGTGAGAAAATACAGAAACAAAGGAAAACAATCAAGCAAGATCAAATAATAGTTCAGCCATAAAACAAAGTCAAGGACCTTTAGTTCCTCCTTAAGGGCTATAGATAATGTTCTGAGCCATATCCTTCCGCTCTTTTGCAGTTACTGAAACCCACACCAGGTGGAAGAAGTTAACTGCATGCTGACCCAGACCAGCTGGAACCAGAAGATTTAACGATATCGACTCCCAATTACCTCACCAACAACCAATTAGAAGAATGTCCATGAGCTGATCATACACCTGGCAACCCTCTCTTCTCATCCAGTCTTTAAAAACCTTTCCCTGAAAGCCATCAGCGAATTTGGGCCTTTTGAGCATTACCTACCTTGACTGCTTGTTTGGTGCCTGCAATAAATGCTGCACTTTCCTTCACCACAACCCAGTGTCAGTAGATTGGCTTTACTGTGCACGGTGGAGCAAATCCAAGTTTGGTTTGGCAACACCAATACAACTGCTTCAGCCTTCTCAATCCCCACTTCCTTGAGAACTACAAGTCTTAAAACAACTCAAATTAAATGACGGCCATTTTTTAGAAGTAAAACACTTAGCTGCTTTGGCTCTTTAACTACTTCTACTTTTAAAAAAAAATAGAAATAAACCTCTAGAACTGGACTGAGGTCCTTCGGATATCCATACTTCAAAGGGGACTTTAAAACTCCCTGAAATTGGTATAAAATTTCTATGCGTCATATTCTATAAAAAACTCCAAGGTTTTCTTGGTTCTTCACGGGGACTATGACACACACACACACACACACCCAAGTTAAGAACCTCCGTTTCCAGAGGCTGGACATCCAGAATATGAAGTTGAATTATCAAACTGGAAAGAAAGTAGATTTTCATAGTAACACAGGGGATGTAGGAAAAGATGTCCATTTACACTGTAAAACTCCTTAAATGGTTCTGACCTCAATTTGAAATTCAGTACGTGGGGGCTGGGTGGGGGGGAGTCAGATCATAATAAACACAGAAATTAACGAAAAGAAGTCTTTTCTACCAGTGGTTGTTTTTATGTTTTGGATCAAGCCTCAAAGTTTGTACTCCAACAAACCTATTGGCTTTGTTCTGTTTTATGGTCTAGACAGTATTCATAACGCCAATACGAAATGTATGTCTCAACAGGGTCCGACCAAGAACAAAATAATCCTTTTTTCGATATGAATCCATCCTCATTCAGAGTCAACAACTGGGACAAGAGCTTACCTTTCTGTAGCACTTTATACCGCGCTTCAAGTTGCTCAGGAGTCTTTTCCACACTGTCAAGGGCAGGTAGAAAGTTTCTGACAGTGCTGGTGATGCAGAGCCGGATATAATTACGAAAGAGGTCGGGGGGAGTCAAGTACGCTTGGGGGAGGTGTAAGCACGACAGGGTCGGAGGGTTGCTACTGGGGAGGGAAGGAACTGAGAGACACCTTTCGGGAAAGAAGACGAAAAGGGAGCGTCAGGAGGAGCCTCCCTCCAGGGGCGACAGAAGAGGGGCGGGCGCTTTGTCTCTGAGACGCGAGGAAAACGACGTGAGAGAAGAACCTAGAGGCTGCGAGGAAGCGAACAGAGGGGCTGCCTCAGGGAGGGAAGCAGCCCGGCTGAAGCCCCCCATCTCGAGGCGGCTTGTTTGACTCAGCGTCCCTGCACCTCGGCCGCCCTTATCGTCCCTCTCCCCTCAGGGTCACTCACCACCAAGTTTGTTGGCTCCAGCAAGACGCCCAGCTCCATTCCTCACCTCACGAACTCCCGGCGCCACAAATTCAAATACGAGTTCCAGAGCCCCGCAGCCCGGAACCTCTCCCAGAGTGAAGGACGGATGGACCAATCGAATCCCGGCTGGCTACAAATATACAAGGCGGTGGGCGGGGCGAAGGGATGGGGTGGGACCAAACAGCGTTACCACGACGACGGCTTCGGGTGGGCGGGCTGTGGTGACTTAATGGCCAGAGGGCGAGACTCGGCGGGAAAAGCGGTTTTGTTAGGTGGTCCAGGTGGTTTGGGGCTGAGGCTGTCTCCTCAAGAGTAACCGCGGGCCTGTGCTACGGTCACGCCACCTGCCTCCGTTTCCTTTAGCCTTCTCTCTCACCAAACGATTTTCCTGTCCAGTTATAAAGTGCAAGCTGTTTCCCCAAGGTAAGCGTGTAGTACCACCACCCCTTGTTGGGTAAGGGGTAACGGAAACTTGAGTCCACTTTGTCACCCGGGGAGCGGGTACTAAAAACAGAAAAAGGTGAAAATTTGGATTTCTAAACATTTAGTAATTTCTTACTGTGTGAATTTTTACTGTATCGTGCACATTTAGTAGTCTTTAAATATTGGGTGCAACTTGAGTTACAATTAAATTTACCATTCTAGTTCTTTCTGACCCCCAAATTCCATCTGACCGGTTAACGAACAAAGACCTGAATTTTTTAATTTTCTGTAACAGTCTCAAAGATTCTCTACCTTAAGTTCTTAATCTCCCCGAAATCTGAAGGCGGATGGTAAAATGGGCAGGTGCTTTGAGTCCAAACCGTTAGAAGAATCAAACTAATTCAGCTGAGGCTCCTCCTTTCTTAGATCATCACTTGAATCTAAAATAATTGAAACCAGATGCCGAACATGGTTCAATGTGTATCTCATTCAATGCTGATGTCACAGAAGTCTCATTTATGAAAGAAAGTAAACATTGTTGAAATGATGGGGGAGAAATAAGGCTTTCTACAGACAAGTAGTTCTTAGGAAAAAAAAAAACCTTACAGCTTTGAAACACATCTTGTAACAAACCACAAAGTTGTTGTTAAATTCTTGTCTCCAAAATCTAAAAGAAAACTTCAGCAGAACTTACCAGCTTATCAAGAAGAATTTCTTCCTCTAGACTTAAGGCAGAGAAGCATTTATGAAAGCTTAGATCTATATGTGTTTAGATACCTACCAACCCTTTTCTTAAAATTCCATCTTCAAAACCCCCTGCTAATGAACCAGCCAGCTGCATCCTCATCTGGAGAGTCAACTGGGGAAAGAGTCCCTTCCAAACTCTCTCAGTTTGTTGACAAAATTCATTTCCTTGAAGCCATTTGAGGTCCCATTTTCTTGGCAACTGACAAAAGGGGACCATTTTTAGCAACTGGAGACCATTCTCAGGTCCTTACCAAATGACCTGTCATAAACAGTTCACTGTTGTTACTGTTGACTTCTCAAGGTCAGCAGGAGAATCTCCCTCCCACTTAAAATCTCTTCTAATGGCTTTTAAGTCCACACATGATTAGGTCAGACCCACTCAGAATAACCTCCCTGTTTAGTAATTCACAGTCAGATGATTAGGTACCTCAATTACATCTGCAAAATCTCTGCTATATAACATAATACTTGTTAGAATGACAGTCCATCATATTTACAAGACTCAATCACAATTGAAGGGAGGGGTTTGCACAGGGCATATACCCAAAAGGGAGGGACTCTTAGGGGTCATCTCAGAATTCTACCCGCCTATAGCTCCTCACTTGTGTCCCATAGATTCTGATCTGTGGATTGAAAATAACACTCCATTTTCAAAACTGTTATAAGCTTTAAGTGAGTGCTTTTCACTCAGAAAAAAGTACCACCAGTGTTATGTTCACATTGTTAAAAAAAAGAAACAACAAGCCCAAACTGAGTCACTTGTGCTAAACCCACGTCAGCAAATCAAGACTTCATAGCTAACCTAATTGTAGTTTCAGCTTCTCCCAGGAATGTGACTTTTAACTAATTAATCTGGAATTACCTGATCAGCTCTGGTGAGGTAATCTGCATGATAAACAACCCCCTTCTCCCAAGGATGGTGACATACCTGAACCTATCTAGTTCCTTCCCAGCCCCCTCCCCTTTCTGCCTATAAAAGTCTTTGAAGCTCTTTGAAGCTCCTGTCTGCTAGATGGGATGCTGCCAGAGTCATAAATTGTTGAATAAAGCCAATTAGATCCTCAAATTTACTCAGCTGAATTTTGTTTTTTAACAATATGAATCCTCATTGGGTTCCACTGTGATATAGCCTTGTCCTAAGTCCCTGTCCAATGCGGAAGCTTATGATAAGGAACTCTGATGCATCTCCCTGTTACTGTATCTTTAGCCACACTGAATCAATAAAGTGCTTTTAAAATTTTTATCACGTAGCTTCAATTTCTGTTCCAGGATTTAGTGTGACACTTCAAAGCACTTGGAGGGGCTGCTTTCTAGTGGATCCATCTGGAGACCTGCAAGCAACACATTTGGGGCTTCTGCTGTCTGTAACCCAGCCCTCCAAGCTATCAGAGCATGATAACACATCCTGAGTCCCAAATGGTGGGGTGACAACCACTGTTGGTACCTGAGATTTTAGGTGGTAGTATAAGCAGGTAGAGTAGGGGGTCCCTGAAGAAAGAGTAACAGGCAAGGCTTTCTTGACATAATAGAAGCGGCCTAAGCTGTTTTGTGACCTAAATCTGGCCACAATGCCTGCCCTGGAACAGGTCTCAGTAATCATTGATATTAAGGGAAGTAAGGGAATGCAAGAACAAAGGAAAAGCAGTCAAGAAAAACAGTTCAACTATAAAACAGAGTCCTAGTTCCTCCTCAAGGGATGTACATAACAATCTGATACGGTTTTTGAGTACTGCAAGAACTAAGGTCCCCACCTAGGAGGAGGATGGAATGATGACGTTGACCCTCGTGACTTCAATCAACTAAAGCTTGGACTCTGTCGACTGTGGCCCGAATTCTATGCTGAATTCTCCACTGCTCAAGCCCCTTCATGAATACCCATGTACCTTTAGCTTAAAACTTCCCCAAATTTGCTGTTGGGGGAGACACTGCTTTGGCAGAGATCACTGGTGTTCTACTTACTTGTTGCAAGAAATAATAAATGCTTCCTTCTCCCTAACTTCGGCTTGGTTGTGACTTTTGGCTCAATACCCACCAAGAGGTGAACCCACTTTTGGGGTCACAATAGACAGATTATTCTGTTTTTAATTGCAATTTATTTATGTGTTTTAGAAATATATATATATCACTATTCAAACCCATGATTATAGGGCATAAGCAAGGCTAAAGTAGGAATTTTAAATTTTTTTAAGTTCGTTGATTAGAGAAAATATTTTTTAAATAATAGTACAGGTGGCTAGGATATGGCAAAAATCAAGATGGTGTTACTCTAATTTGGGAATCATTGGCATATGAGAAACTGGCTGGTGACTAAGCAGTGGATTCAGTAGATATAGAATAAATTATGCTAACCGAGTCAGGCTCCAAGAGCCCCTTCGTTCTCAGGAACGTGTACAGAAGCCCACCATGTTCCAAGCCTACCACGTGCAGGCAGTGGAGTGCATGGTATTCAAGCCTACTAAGCAGGCCTCAAACCAAACCCATACCGTGGGGGTCTACAAGCAGGAGTGTGATGGGAGAAGGTGGAGCCTTGTGGGGGCGTGGCTAATCCACCTGCGGATGCGTGCGGGGGCGTGGCTGGAGAGGGGCGGGTTCTAGCGGCGGAAGGCGGAAGTCGGTGCAGAGTCACCTGATCTGAGTAACATGGCCGCTGCCCCTTGATCCCGGCAGGTGCTGCCCGGGAGCGGGTCTCGTGAGCTGTTTGGCGGCCAGGGGCAGGTGTACGGAGACTGGGTCCAGGCCCGGGTTCCGAGGCGGCGCGCGGCGGCGGAGCGAGACAGGCGGCCCGGGGCGGCGTGGTCCATGAGCCGGCGCCGGAGGCAGCGCGGAGCCGCAGACTCCCCTAGCCCCGGCGCGGCCCGGGCTGCCGCGGGCTGAGGAGTCGCGGGGCTCCGAGGATCGCCCCGAGCTGCCACCATGAACCCCGAGAAGGATTTCGCGCCGCTCACGCCCAACATCGTGCGCGCCCTCAATGACAAGCTCTACGAAAAGCGGAAGGTGGCAGCACTAGAGATCGAGAAGTAAGAGCCGCGGGCACCCGGGATGGTCGTGGAGAGCGGAGCCGGGACTCAGTCCTGGCTCTGCAGGGGTCCCGCTCCTCCGGGCAGCTCCTCACGCCTTTGCAGCCAGTGTTGCTACTCCAGGTTTCAGGCCCTTAGGGCCGTGCTTAAGAGCAGGAGATTGGCAGTCCCAGCTTTGCTTCTGACTGTGTGACATGGGCCAAATTATTTAACCTCCTGGTACCCCAAAGGGGCTGCCGTGAGAACGAAGGGACGAAATGTATGCGTGGTGCTTTGCACAGTGCCTGGCACATGGTGCCTGGCACATGGTCCGTCCTCAGTGTGGTCTCCATGCAAACGAGCAAATCAGAGAGTGACCTCTGATGGGAGGGAGGTGGGAAGCATGAGAATTTGCTAACGATGTTGACCTGCCTCATTTCCTACCCAGCTTCTGAGAAGTGAAAGGGACAGTAAGTTGACCAAGTGGAGAAATCAGCCAAAACCTCAAGGCTCAGAGGGCTGTTTATCTCTGTCATATCACGCTTCTCTGCAAGTGAAAGAAGGAATTATTTGTTCTTGTTTTTGCAGTCTTATTACACGTACAGTAGTACCCTCTTATCTGTGGGGGATATGTCCCCAGACACGCAGTGGATGCCTGAAACCTTGGATGATACGAAGCTCTATATATACTATGTTTTTTCCCATACATACGTTTGTATGGTAAAGTTTAAGCACAGTAAGAGAATATCCTAATGACCGGCATCACCAGCATTGCACTTTAGGGCCATTATTAAGTAAAATAAGGGCTATTTGAACATAAGCACTGCGATACCGACAGCCGATCTGATAACCCAGAAGCTACTAAGTGTGTGGGTATCATATACAGCATAGATATGCTGGAGGAAGGGATGACTAATGTCCTGGTGGGATAGCACAGGATTTCATCTCACCACTCTGAACTGCATACAGTTTAAAACTTAGAAATTGTTTATTTCTGGAATTTTCCATTGAATATTTTCTGACCTGCTGTTGACCATTGGTAACTGAAACTGGATAACGGGGTACCACTGTATTTGTAACCATGATCTGACATTTTGCTTTTTTTTTTTTTTTTAATTACAAAACAAGGTGTTTAACTGCAAACATTAAGGTTTTTCTGCTGTTATTTTACATTTGTATTTTTTTTTCCAGTCAAATCGTTGTGATAAAGTCTGGTGGGTGGGTAATTTCAAAAGAATAGAAAGAGGCAGGCTGTGAAAGAATGCCAGTCTGGGCGTCAGGAAATATAGATTGTAGTTTTGCCCTGTCTAATAGGGTAGCCACTGGCCATGGGTGGCTATTTACGTTTAAATTATTAAAGATAAAATAAAAATTTTATCCAGTTCCTCAGTCACACTGCCCATATCTGACATGTTCAACAGCCACATGTGGCTGTCAGCTGCCATAATGGACAGTGCAGATTTTAGAACATTTCCATCACTGCAGAACGCTTTGTACAGCTCTAGTCTGTTGTGTGACACTCATTCTTTGACCTCCAGCAAATTCCTTAACTCAGGGTTTCTTAACCTCAGCACTACTGATATTTTTGGACAGATAATTCTTGGTTGTGGTGGACTGTCCTGTGCATTATAGGGTTTTTAGCAGCATCCCTGATCTTTACCCACTAGACACCAGTAGCTTTCTGTCACTTGTACAACCAAAAATGTCTCCAGACACTGCCTAATGTCCCTTAGGGAACAGACAGTCACCCCGGTTGAGAAACACTGCCTTAACTGCTTTGGGTTTTAGTTTCCTCCTCAGCTAAAGGGTTTGGATTTTACTAAAAAGGACCCTCCCATTCAGCTCTGACATCCAGTATGTCCAGAACCACCTAGCTGCTTCTCTCATCAAGCACCACTTTCTTTTTTTTTTTTTTTTGGCTGCACCTTGTGGCTTGCAGGATCTTAGTTCCCCGACCAGTGTCCTGTTTGTCCTTCCTCAGAGTATGTGTTTCACAACTTGCTCAGGGACAGAGGGACTTATTTGTGCTTCACCTGGGAGCTTCGTAGTGTCTCTGTTTATAAAGACACTGATCCTATTGGATCAGGGCCACACCTTTATGACCTCATTTAACCTTAATTACTTCCCTTATAGGCTCTATCTCCAAATACTCCCACTAGGGTCGTATGAACCAGGGGCGGGGGGGGGGGGGACACAATTCAGTCCATAACGTTGATCATTTTAAAAAGTGATCACGTGTAAAACGCTGTCTGCCTTATTTGGGGGGAGGAGGATTTGGCCCTTGTACATCCCTCATCTCATTATTTTGCGCAGCTGCCCTATGAGCTAGGTAGTGTTACCCCATTTCACAGATGAGGAAACAGAGGCTCCTTGAGGGTAAGTAATCATCCCAAGGTTTCACAGCTAGAACCTGGATTGAAAACCCAGGTTCATCTGTCTCAAAAGGCTTCCCCATTACAATGAATGGTTTTCCCTTCCAAAAGGGAGACATATACTTAATAAAATGTCATACTTGAACACCCCCATGGTAGTTTTAACTGCCACTTTCTGTTTTCTGGAACCCATCTATCTGCTCGGGTGGCAGAACCAGTACTGCATGGGGTGCTGGAGTGAGGGATTAAAATTCCTAATAAGAAGAGGGTGTTTTATCTTGATGACAGGCCTCTCAGACACTAAAGACGCAGAGGCGGATGCTTGGCTCGACTGAAGGACCCCAGACTCTAGACTGTCAAGACCGGGCTGTGTTAGGTGACCAGGATCTGACGGCTGACTGTGTGAGCCTGCTGTGCACAGTCCTGGAGAGCCTTCACCCCACAGCCTGGCTCCAGCACGCCCGCACAGCTTCTCAGGGATAAGGCCCCGAGGCTAAGATTCTAGAATGGCTGTGGCGGGCTTTGCGGGCCTGGGTGTCAGGGGTTATAGTCCCTGATGAGTCCCGAGGACGGGGTTGGTGACACCCCAGGCCCTGCTCTCCGGGAGAGTCTAGCGTGGGGGAGAGACGCCAGCAGGCACTCTGATAAGTGCGGTGGGTGCTCCCTCACTGCGGTGCCGGGGCCCTCACTGCCGGCTGGGAGAGATGATGCCCTTCGTGGTGACCAGGGATGGGCTCACTGGCAAGTCTCTGGTGTTCCTGAACTTTGAGTTCCCAAAGCCAGCAAATGGAGGTGCCCAGGCGCTGCGCCCTGAGAACACCGAAGCCGAAGGAGGGGCTCCAGGATCAGAGCTCCTGAGGGATGAGTCCCTGCCTGCTGGGGAAGGCAGGGTGGGGAGGGTGGCATGGGGAGCAGGGATCCCTGGGGCTCTGTGATCAGATCAGGGTTGAACTTATGAGTTTGACCTAGCTCTTTGGAGCCTGCCACCTCTTTAGGGAGACACTTTTATTACCAAGTGACTGCAGGCAGATTTTGGAGTGTGGGTCAGAATTCCACCCAGCAGATTGCTTCATCCAGGGGTCACAGACTGGCAGCCAGGGGCCGTGTCCTGCCGGCAGACCTGTTTGGTTTGGCCTGGATTGCAGGGTATTTTAAATCAAGAAATTTCACAGTGAAGTTCAGGTTTCTGGCTTCTATTAAAGAATGGGAAGATGTGGCTCTGTGCGGCCCACATTCCCATGTAGCAGTAGGGGACCCAGGGGCCCACGCTCTTCCCCCAGCCAGGACATGGGCTCCCCAGTTTGCTTCCTGTGTTGGCAAGTTCACTACAGCCTGTCTTAACTCCCTTGGCCTTCTCACTTGTGTCTCCTTCTTGGCTCCTGTAAGCATTTGAGTTTGTGACCTTGGGTTTAACGTCTGTGTGCCTCAGTTAACTCATCTTCAGAAAAAAATTGCACATAGAAAACATTATGCTAAGTGAAAGAAGCCAGTCACAAAAGGCCAGGTATTGTATCATTTCATTTGTGTGGATTCATAGGCAAATCCACAGAGACAGTGTAGATCAGTGGTTGCCTAGGGCTTGGGGGAGGGGGCTTGGGGGAAATGGGGAGTGACTACTAATGAGTACAGGTTTTCTTCTGGGGATGACTAAAAAAAGTGTAAAATTGATTGTGGTGACACTTGCACAGCTTTGTGAATATACTAAAATTCACTGAATTAATTGTACATGTTTAAAGAGTGAATTTATGGCATGTGAATAATATCTCAATTTTAAAAAATAAGAGTGCCTGTAGGTTGTGTTACAGTGTGAGGGAAGCACTTATTCAGTGGTCTATTGTCACCTGAGATCCAAACATGCCTCTTGCTGTCTCCTTTACAGTTTTTCCACTGATTATACGCAGTGGATGCTCAGTATATTTTGCTACTTAACTAACTCTTGGGCCTTTTCAGAAGCTCTTGGGCCTTTCCTCAGAGGCAGATGTTCCGCTTTTCCTGTTCAGTTATTGGAGAGTAGTGAGCAAGTGGAAACCAGGTTACTTAAATGCTCAGCAAAGCAGATGGAGGAGACGTTTACCTGCCAGATTCTCTTTGGGAAATCGCTGCCTGAATATGTTGCCTGATTACAGCGTGTTACATAGAGAACTGGGATGGTTCATTGGACTTGTCAGGAAAAAAATGGCAGCCCGAAGTCCAGGCTGAAATTTTTACAGCACAGGAATAAACACAACTCTGGATTATCTTTCTGTCCTTCTTGGAGCAAGGAGCAAAGCAGGTTCTCAGTCAGCAGTTAATGAATGAGTATGATCTTGTTTGGTGTGTATAACATCACAGTTTGATTCTGATTTTGCACTAATACTGTTACATGAGCATATGCAGTGCAAAACACATTATGTGCATTATTTTTTTTAATTCTCTAAAAATAGTACAAAGCCACAGCAAAGACTGTCTCCTCTGAAGACATAGGAATGTGCGTGCAATGGCTGAAACCTCTGCCACCTCCTGGCCGGGCCATTTGGACATCAACAAATGAAATGAGATAGGGCTAAATGAAATAATGCATGTAAAGTGCCTGGCACCCAGTAGGCATCCAACAGGTGGGAGCTTTGATGTTTGAAGAGGGGGTAATGTAACATGTTAGATTTCAGACCTGGTGTCAGAAAAATCTGGGTTTGATTTCTGCACCTACCATCCATAAGTTGTGTGACCTTATATGTTTCGTAACATCTCTGAGCCTCAGTTCCCCCCATCTGTAAAATGGGTATTATAGTACCTAGCTCCGTGGCTTATTTTAAGGTTTAAATGAGAGAACGTGTGTAAAGCATCCACCACATTACCTAGCATGTAGTAAGTGCTCAGCAAGTGGTTACTTCTTTCCTGCCTTAATGGTAGAAAACCAGCCCTAGACCTTCATTTCAACATCTCAAGTATGTACCTCATCTGTACACCCGTGTGTGGCGGAGGAATGCTTCAGAGATGTCTAACACTAGACAGTGGGGAAAATGCATGGAGAAAGCTGCACTTCAGTTGGGGCCTGAGTTCTGCACGAGGGAAGTACCCTCTGTAATTGGGTGTGTGCACTTTGCAGCTGACGTGCTTTAAGAAGATGGGCGGGAGGAACTGGTGTACAGTTGAGGGGGCCTGGGCTTTGTAGGTGCCAAGGTTCAGATCCTCTGTGACCTCAAGAAAGGGACTTGGTTTCCCTGAGGCTCTGTTTCAAATCTAAATGGTGAGATGATAATAACTACAGAAGGAGGTTGCTGTGAGGAATAACCAACCCCTGGAATACTTAGAGTGTGTTCTTGGCAAGTGGTCAGCTCCCCAGTCCTCGTGCAGCCTGTGGTGGTCCCCAAGCTGCGTTACAGAGGCCGAGGGGCCCAGTGCGGGGCTGTGGTTTGGTTGCTGAGACGAGGTCCCAGGTTCTCCTTGGGTGAAAGACACATCCTGGCCTGTCTGTGGCTTCTTCTCAATCAGGGACAAGGTAGTGAGTGTGGCACTTTGTGAAGCTGAGAGCAGTGTCGAGAGCTTGGAGTTGGCCAGCACTGGGCATTGTGCCTCCTTGGGAATGGGTGTTCCTGCCACCCTGCGACACCTCTGACTAGTTGAGAATGGAGGCTCTGAGCAATCTCTAGAGGATACTTCGTCAGCCAGAGTTCTTAGAGGAACGAAGCAGAGATCTCTTCTCTGGGACATAGAACAGCGATGCATGTGACCCTAATGTCAGCAAAGGTCACTGGTATTTGTGATCATAAGTTTGTGGGCCAAATATTAACTTCAGAACTAGTTGAGATCCCCCAGCTGTGGCTCAAAATGTGGAGATGAAAGAGGAAACGGGGTGTTCTTTTGAAGAGACACTAGCCTGGAACTGGGGGCGCCCGGATTTCAAACTTCACTTCCTCTGCTTCCCTTTGTAGTTGCTTTTTCTCTCTGCCTGTGCCCTGTGGAGAGACCAGGTCCTGCTGACGGGGGCTATTTGGGGCACCCCCAAGGGGTTGGTTCACCCCGAGGCAAACGCATGTCAAGTCACATCCTGGCATCGGCATCTGTCCGCAGCCACGGCCCTGGGGACCTGGTCCTTCTCAGTGTGCGTTTTGAGATCCTGGTGATGGTGTGCTTTGTTCCTCCTAACTTGGATTGTAAACTAGGGGTTAGGCCCGTCCCAGTACAGTTCTGATTTACCCAACAGGTTAGGTGTAGATGAGCAGGCCACCCCTTGTCACCAGTACGGCAGCGTGGGGCTTTGCCTGTGTTTCCCTACAGCTTGCCCTGCGGGCCCGCCCACCTGCACAGATGGGTCCCTGGGCAGATGCTTACTGATTCCTCACTTACTGTGTGGGGAGCTCTAGATGCAGGGAGAGGGCTGGCGCTCAAGAGGCAGAGGATCATGGCACCAGTCTGTCCTCAGGGACGCTGGCAAGGAGCTGTGGAGCTAGAAACGTGAAACACGTGAGAAAGAACCCGTGGCATTCGATGGTGCAGTGCTGGCACAGACTGCGGGGTCGCCGAGTCCTTCAGCGTCCAGAGGAGGAGTGGTTCTTCCTGGGATGGCCAGGAAAAGCAGGGGGTTGGATTTGAACTGGACTTTGAAGGCTGGCTAGGATGTGGAAGGGAGCGGGAGCTTCCCCACAGAGTGGAATGGACAGGAGGTGTCCAAGGAGTAGCATAGCAGGGCCCAGTAAGAAGCCCTTACTGGAGAGGAAGGTTGTGCTGGGCGGCTGAGCAGTGAGACTGGAGAGGTCAGCCGGCCCTGCCTTGATCACCCTGACTGTCAGGCAGAGAGCGTGGGCTTGGTTCGTGGGACAGGTCTTCCTGCTGTGGCCCCAGGGGTGACCCACAGGGCCAGGCCCAGTGCTCTAAGAACGGATGGTTTTGGTGAGAACATGTTCTCAGGGTTTCCCCTCCACAGGGAACCACTGTTTGTCATTGTCTCGCTCTCCTGGACACTGATAATATTCTTCCTCCAAGTGCAGATAGAGACTTGGGGTTCCAGGCCCTCGGGAACTGAATGGGCCATTGTATTGTAGTGGCCTGGGGTGCCCTGAGTTGCGTCCTGGTAAGATTCGGGGTTGGGGGGCCTTGCAGCTGGTGTAGAGCGAACGGGAATGTCGGGGGGTGCTGAACACAGTTATTCCCCTTGCCCATCTCCTCCCCCTTCAGGAGACCCTGTTACACTTGCCCGCTGTCACCCGACCTTAGTGCCTCATTCCTCATGCTCTCCCACCATTTGGTCTCTGTCAGCCTTTGCAGTCTTCAGAGTTCCCTAAACGCTGTTCAAATCCCTACCACCCACCGCTGCAGATCACTCGTACCTTCCGTGGCTGCTCACGGCCACCAGAAGCAAAGGCCACTTCCTTTGCCAAGCACGTGAGTGGGCGCAGCCTCTCTGGCCCTGTCACCCACGTCTCCTCCACCTGTGTCCTTTGTGCTGCCAAACCAAGTGCCTCTCTCCTTCCTCTGAGCCTTTGTTCATGCTGTTCCCTCTGTCTGGGCCTCCTCACCCTGAATGAACACCAACTGATCCTTCAGAGCCCCTTTCAAAAGCTGACCCTCATGAAGCCACACCCAACTCCCTCCCCACCAAAGCTGCCGGTTGGGCTCTTTCTCACCTGCCCCCTCCTCACCTTGCACTGTCCTCACCAGAGTTTTTTTCTGTTTTGCACGAAAGTCCTTGAGGCCTCTCTTGTTTCCCCTCCACGGGATTCTGGCAGAGAGCCCCTCAGGGGCAGGGAATGTGTCCCCTTTGCCGTCTCTCAAGTGGGGAGGAGGGCCCTTTCCGGTGGCTCAGGGACCGTTTGTGACCTAAAACAAGGAGACAGGCGAGGAGGTGGTTGAGGCTGGGCTGTGCTGCTGGCAGGGCTGGGTCTCCTTTGCTGCCCTGCTGGAGCCTCATGAATGTCGTTACTCCCACTCTCAGGGCTGCTCTAACACGGACGGAGCAGAAACACACACGGCCTGGCTTCCCCAGAGGCAGCGCGGTCAGAGTCCCCGGGCAGCCTGTCTGGGCAGGAGGGGAGGCACAGCTGCTTGCAGCGGCTTCGGTGATCCCCACGTCCTGGACTCCGCAAGAACAAGGGGACACAAGATCTAGATCTCTGTGGAATTTAGGAAACAGGCGTGGAAAACTCAAGCTAGAAAAAAGCCATTCTAGGTTTTTCAGACTGTATCCCCAATGCTGTGGGCAGTGTGAAATGTCAAACCCAGTCTCTTAGGATGATTAAAAAAAAAAGTTTGCTGCTGCTGCTGCATTGGCCGGGAATCGAACCCGGGCCTCCCGCGTGGCAGGCGAGAATTCTACCACTGAACCACCAGTGCTCCAGCTGTGAGCAGCTGTGTGAGCACCCCCCTTTAACCCCAGTCCCCCGTCCCCTTGTCTGTACGCTGATTCACAGAATAGAAGGCCACATCAGCATAGCTGCAAGGGCAGAAGCTTAGGCTCCAGAGCAGGAGAGAAGGCAGGAGGTTGTGTGTGTGTGTGTGTGTGTGTGTGAAGTTGATTTGCCTTCAGACGTCAGGACAGAAAGTAGAGCTCAAGTCGTTCCTTCTCAGTAGCAAAAAGCCCACTGAGACTCGGGGGACTTCCTCCTCTCTGAAGTGTGGGTCCTCCCATCCCGCGTTCACGTGGTGTGTTGAGCTGTTTTACAGCTCACAGGCTTCAGCACAGCTTCCTGCTGGAGACTGGCCAAGGCTGAGGGGGTGCAGCAGGAGTCCCCTTGCGGGGTGAAGGGCCCCACAGCCAGTGGTGCCTCTGTGGAGCACCCAGCTGCTGGTCATGCTCACGAAGCAGGGAAGTGTGCTCAGAGATTCGCAGCCCCCTTGGCTGCTGCAGGCCGGGCGTGGCTGAGGAGCTGGGTCCTGCGGCAGGATCTCTGGGGGAGCCTGCCAGGAAGAGGCCAAAAAGCAGCACTGCATTGGCCGGGAATCGAACCCGGGCCTCCCGCGTGGCAGGCGAGAATTCTACCACTGAACCACCAATGCTCTAGCTGTTCTCTGGTGCACCTGCAGGGCTTTTCTGAAGAGGCTGTGTCTGTCATAATAGTCAGAGAGCTCTGACACACCACTGGGCCTCATCTGGCTGGTCTGTCCTGTTTGAGAATACAGCGGGTTTATGTAGAGCCGTCCTTGCTGCGCCTCGTTACACTGCTTAGGGAGGGGGCACCTATGGAACTGGCTTCCTCCCGAGGCCCTTGGTTCATCCACAGCCCTCAAGCCCCCTGGGGTGGGCTTGGTGGAATCACATCCTATAAAGATCAAAGCCAGAGGCCCCTCACAGGCCATCTGCGCAGCCCCTTCCTGGAATCCCTGTCTCTGCTCCCACATCCGCCAGCTCAGGAGCCAGGCCTGTTTGATTCACCTGTGGCCACAGTCCCAGGCACAGGATAGATGCCCCCTACTACTTGCGGGATTGAATCTTTATCAAGCCCTGTAGTCCCCATTGAACAGCCTTTTTGCAGGAGTGGTCACAGCCTCACAGGACAGCACATTTATTTAAACAACGCTAATTACTAGCAGGTTCCTGACACCGAGCTGGAACCACACAAACTAATTAATACCTTTTGGACTTGACTGTCCTTAAAATTCTTTGAGCCAGCTTGAGACCCCCATTTATGCCATAGGTGAGCAGTGTACCTGCTGTGATGGGCACAGAGCAATTAGGCAGTGAGTCCAGGCAGCTACTTTGAAAAGTCTTTGACCTCTAGGCCTCCCTCGTCACACCTTCAGCTGCTACACTGGTCCTAGTCCCTCTCACTTGATGATGGGACAGTCTCCCCGTTCCCATCCATCTCATGGCTTCTTAAAACACCCTTTCACCATCTCTTCAAAACCCGCAAACATCTTCCCTGTTACCCATGATGTGAGATCCCTTCTCCTGAATCTGAGCTGCCAGGCCAGCTCATCCCAGTTGATTTCCTGCTGTTCTCTGGACCCCAGGCAAATTTGGCTATTTTTCTCTCCTTGCCTTTGCTTACACATTTCCTCCTGCCCGGAACACCTGTTTCCTTCTCTCAGGGTCCCTGCCTCCTCCGAGGTCCAGCTCAGTTCCCACTCCTGGGAAGATGTCCCTGACCCCCAGGCCGCAGCTCCCCAGTGGTTATCTGGGCCGCTCATGCCACCATTTGCCCACATGAGGCTTCTCACCGCAGAGACGCTGTGAGCCTCCGAAGGGCAGAGTGTCTTCACGTCCACTGGGCTCTGAAAGGAGACCCTGGTGCCTGACGGAGCTGGGCCTCCCTCTGCTCTCCTCCAGTCGGGCGGGGCCTGCCTTGGGAGCATGCCCCCAGGGTGACCACAGGCGCTGCCTCCCTCAGACCCCCTCTCCCTGCTAGCATCACCCCCCAGGTGGGCACCTTGCCGGCGTCTCTACCCTTCCTGCCCTCTCCCCTCTCCCTGCTGCTTCCCACTGCCTCAGCCATATTTCAGGCCCCCCTTCCTGACCCTGGTAGCTGCGGTGTTCTCCCTTGGAGATATTTCAGTCTCCTTCTGTCAAACCAGCCCACCCCCACCCAGGGCAGCCTCTCTGGTCAAAACATAGACATAAATATGTCACCCCATTGCTGGAAACCTTTCACCGGCTCCTCTTTTCCTTTAACTGTCCCCAGCCACCCCTTCCACACACCGGACTCCTCACCCTTCCCTAAATACACCGTGTCTTTTCGGGGCCCCCGCCTTTAGCCAGGCTCTTCCCTGTGCCTGAGGTTCCCTGCCTTCCTTTCTCTACCTGGAAAATGCCTGTTAATGGTACTAAGATCTGACTCAGAAGGCACCTCCCCGTCAGCCCAGGGACACTTCCCGTGGCATTCTTTTTTTTTTTTGCCTCTGGCCACGCCACACAGCTTGCAGGATCTAAGTTCCCCAACCAGGGATGGAACCCGCGCCCTCGGCAGTGAAAACGCGTTGTCCTAACCACTGAACCACCAGGGAATTCCCATCCCCATGGCATTCTTGTTTCTGTGGTGTTGCTTGTGCCGTGTTGCTACGTGTGCTTGTTTGTGTGTGGCTCGTGCCTGTTGGACCTGGGCCCGGTTCAGCACCGTCCCTGGAAATGATGACACAGACACAGAGAACTGCTTGGGTGCATGAATGGAGAGCTGAGCAAGTGTTGAATGAAGACGGTGTATCATTGCAGTTTTGGGGCCCCAGCACAGCGTTCATGTGCATTCTCTCAGATTCCCAGAAGTGAGATTGCTCACCGTTCTTCATTCCGTGGTAGGCAAAGGGAAACGGAGACCCAGAAAAGGGAAAGGACCGTGACCCAGCCAACGCCTCCCAGTCAGCAGCAGAACTGGGAAAGCCCTGCCCCGAGATGCCTGACTCCCAGTTCCTCTTCCTAAACCGGTCATCTCCCTCCCTCGCCCCAGCCCCGGGCCCCAGGCTGGCAGCCGCAGGAGCCGCCTGATCCCGCTGGTCCCACAGCCCCGCTCTGCTCCCTCTCCAGGCTGGTCCGGGAGTTCGTGGCCCAGAACAACACCGTGCAGATCAAGCATGTGATCCAGACGCTGTCTCAGGAGTTTGCCCTGTCCCAGCACCCGCACAGCCGGAAAGGGGGCCTCATCGGCCTGGCCGCCTGCTCCATCGCGCTGGGCAAGGTGAGCCCTTCTCCTGGAGGGACGTACACACCAGCCAGGGCCTCGACCCTGACCCCCGAGCCCCAGCAGGGTGTTGCAGACTTGTGATTTCTTTATTGCCATTCTCTCCACATCTCAGACCTCAAGGCTGGCTCTGCGGCCTTGCACCCTGGGTCCTGAGCGTGGCCCCTATCCCAGGAGGCTGACTTGCAAAGGGTCTTTTAGCCCAGCCCTCACTCGAGGGCCTGAGCGTCTCCAAGGGAGCCGAGGGCTGGGTCCCCGAGGTCTGACCCATTCTGAGCTGCCTCTGCTCCTGCCCCATCGCAGGACTCGGGGCTCTACCTGAAGGAGTTGATCGAGCCGGTGCTGACGTGCTTCAATGACGCTGACAGCAGACTGCGCTACTACGCGTGTGAGGCCCTCTACAACATCGTCAAGGTGGCCCGAGGCGCTGTGCTGCCCCACTTCAACGTGCTCTTTGACGGGCTGAGCAAGGTGACCGCTCCTCACTCGACTGGGCTGAGCTCGCCCGACACACCTGACTTGACCTTTCGGGACCTTGAGTGCTGGCCTCCCTTTTCCCAGATGCAAGGGGAGCAGATAAGCACATGCTACCAGGGGTGCTTGTTGTCTGTTCAATCTAATGATATATTTTTTAGATGGGCTTGTAAATATTTATGTTTGTTTTTCCCCCACACCTCTATTAATTTATTTTTAGTGCATTTTACAAAAGCATCAGTCCACCACAAATTGGAGGGGAAAAAAACAGTCATTTGAGAGCACTGACCTCCCTTATAGAAGGTGAAGGTGGTGATTCCATAGTACAGACTGTATTTCCCCTGCAAGGAGAGCATAGCCCATAAGCTCTAGAAAAAGCTCTGCTTAGAAAGGCTTTGGGTTCCCTGATAGCTCATCAGCACCTCTCTCATCGTCATGGAGTTCTCCTCCCTGAAGTCGTTTCTAGAGGATCAGCCTCACAGCTGATCCGTCCCCTCCTCCAGGAGTGGAGAGAGGACCCAGCATTGTAAGATTGGAAACCCCTGAGGAAGGCCAACGGGAAGCAACCACCTGACTGGTGGCAGCAGGTCCCGGCGGTCCCTGAGCAGAACGGGGGTCTGCCACATCTCGGCGGCATTGCCAAGTTCCGCTTTACCCCCTTGCCTCCCCTGCCTGTCTTCCATCTGTGCACTGAAAGAGGTGCCCATGCGATGTTCAGGCTGTCCCAAGGCCTTTGATGTGGGACTTCAGTGGATTCCTTGTCTTATATATTGACAGTGACCCTCTCTCCACCTCTGCTCTCATAGTTGGCTGCTGACCCAGACCCCAATGTGAAGAGCGGCTCTGAGCTCCTAGACCGCCTCTTAAAGGTACTTGTACTTGGTCCCCACTCTTATTTTTAGCATCTGTTTCTTCCATCTGTCTGTACAGCTTATAAATTCTATCATTGGGATGCTCTTTGTAATTAAAAAAAATTTTTTTTCATTTACATACAGTTAATGGAATAGTATACAGCTCTTTGATGAGAGTATAGAGTTATGTCAATAGCAGGATCAAAATACAGAACCATTCTGTCACCCCAATGTCCCCTCATGCTGGCCCCACCCTGCCCCGAGTGACAGGGGCAGCTTATGCTCAGCTCACCAGGGCATTCGATCCGGACCACAGAGATGCAGGGTTTTGCCTTTTGATTAGTTCTCTCGACCTTGATTCCTGCTTCCAGTGCATCCTTTTTGCTGGTCCTTCGGCCTGTGTGAGGAAGGGTGCTCCGGGGGCCTCTCCTGCCTGACTCGGGCTCCGTCATCTTCCTCTATGTCCGCCTGACCCCTGGAGCCAGCCCGGGCCAGGGATTTAGCCAGGTCAGGCAGCCCCGCCCCCAGCAGGCAGCTCTCATGCCTTTGACCCACAGGACATCGTGACGGAGAGCAACAAGTTCGACCTGGTGGGCTTCATCCCCTTGTTGCGGGAGAGGATTTATTCCAACAACCAGTATGCCCGGCAGTTCATCATCTCCTGGGTAAGGTCCGGCCCCGCGACACTCCTTCTCCAGCCGTAACGAGCCTCTAGTTGAGTGAGGTCTGCTCTCTGGCTCACCTGGGCACTTCCTGTGGCTGCGGGGATGCCTGATTGTTATCCCTCTAGGAGCCAATGACACCAGATAATCGGAAAACACATTTATTCAGCTCTGCTCCCAAAGCCCATCCCGTTTGCCTCTGAAGAGGATGTGGTTCCTTCCTTGTCTCTGGAAACACCCAGATTTACCTTTGAAGCCAGCTGTGCTCCTCCAGCTGTCACACCTCTTCTAGCCTTGCCCACCTTTCCCATGGGTTTCCTCCCGCACCCCCTGCCCCGCCCCCAGGCATCTGAACTGCCTTGGGGTTAAATTGCCGTCCCCTGCCCATTGAACAGAAACAACAGCTACTAGCACCCCCTCCCCCATGGGACACCCGCAGTGCTGTGAAAAGATGCCTCAGCAGGACCCCTTCTCACTGGCCAGTCCGGAGGATGGGCGAGGAGATGCAGGTTCTCTGGCTGGTGACTTTCCCTGATGGTTTCCTCCCCTGGGGCAGATCCTGGTTCTGGAGTCCGTGCCAGACATTAACCTGCTGGATTATTTGCCGGAGATCCTGGATGGACTCTTCCAGATCCTGGGCGACAACGGCAAAGAGATTCGGAAAATGTGAGTGGAGGAGGGGAGGGGCAGGCGGCTGCAGGGGCCCCTCGGCGCGAACGCATACCCCACACCCAACCGACAGGCGGCGGCAGGAGAACACGAAATTCACCGTCCTCTTCCTGGCTCGTGTGCTTCCTGCTTTGAGGAGCTAGGAGATCATCCACCCCCAGCCTCTGAAAAATGTCCATCTGACAAGCGTATCCCACAGAGCACAACAGAAATGGCACTGGTGGCGGCTCCTCTGGCTCTGGCTGCATGAGCTATTTCCTTTCTCCTTTGCTCATTGGTAGGTGTGAGGTGGTCCTTGGAGAATTCTTGAAGGAAATTAAAAAGAACCCCTCCAGTGTTAAGTTTGCTGAGATGGCCAACATCCTGGTGATCCACTGCCAGACCACGGGTGAGTGTGTAAAGT
Source organism: Balaenoptera musculus (assembly GCF_009873245.2). Lineage (NCBI taxonomy): Eukaryota > Metazoa > Chordata > Mammalia > Artiodactyla > Balaenopteridae > Balaenoptera > Balaenoptera musculus. Next base: position 47,031,799 of record NC_045803.1, read on the forward strand.
CCCCAAGGCCACCACCACCTCCTCAGAAGCACCTTTCTGTCTCCCCATCTCAGAGAGAGTCCTCATGGGAGTGTGAACCAGTGTGACGGTGGGTCCTGGAGCGGTGGGTCCTTGTGGGAGAGATTCTGATTCTGTCAACATGGAGGCCCTTTCACTTGGTCTGGCCCTAGAGGGGAATCAGATCTGGAGGCCTTCTTGCTGGCAGGCTTGGCATTAGCACTGTGAATTGAAATGCTTGGAGATTGGGGTCGTGTATCTCTTTGCTTCTACTGAGTATCAAACCACCACAAAATGCAGTTACTTCACATAGCAGTCCCTTGCTATTGTCCTGAGTCTTCGGGTCAGCTGGGTGGCCCTGCTCCCTTAGGCCAGGCTCGGCTGGGCTCAGTCATGTGCCTACAGTCAACTGGAGGGTCGGCTGAGGTGTCACTCATGGTCAGTGGTGTCACTCATGTCTGGCTGTTGCCAGCTGTCACCTGTGGCAACAGGAACAGTCGTTCCAGGTGTCTCATCATCCAGTGGGCTAGCCCAGGTGCATTCATGTGGCATCAGTGGATTCCGAGAGACATGATAGACGTGAGCAAGGCCTCTAAGGCCTAGGCTTGAACCAGGCACACCATCATTTCTACCACCTTCTCTTGGACAAAATAGCAGGGCCAGCCCAGATACCAGGAGGGGGGAAGTAAACTCCAGCTCTTGATGAGAGAAGCCGCAGAGCCCCATTACGGGGGAGTGGACACAGGAGGGATAGAGAATTGTGGCTACTCTTACAATCTGCCGCAGGATTGTAATTCTGTGTCACCCTGGTACCTGTATGTTCCTTTGGAAGGAAAAAGCAAGGGCGAGAGTATTGGTGAGGCTAGAAGCTGTGCCAGCCCTCAGGTGCCCTCCAGTTCTCCAGTCCCATCTGTGGGCATGGTCGGTGGGAGGAGCACTCTGGCTGCTCATGCTGACCCCCTGGAACCCGCCCATTCCCCTTCCAGACGACCTGATCCAGCTGACAGCCATGTGCTGGATGCGGGAGTTCATCCAGCTGGCCGGCCGGGTGATGCTGCCCTACTCTTCTGGGATCCTGACCGCTGTCTTGCCCTGCCTGGCCTATGATGACCGCAAGAAGAGTATCCTTCACTCTGGAGAGAGGAAACAAGAGCAGCCCCAAAGGGGGCCATAAAGTTGCAGGACCCTGGAGTGGGGGATGGGGGCTCCCTTAGGATCCATCATACCTCCACATTTCCCCAGGCATCGAAGCAGCAAGAGGTGGAGCTGAACATGGACAGGGAGAACCAGGGCAGCACCAGGGACATGGCGCTAAGGCCGCCATCCCCAAACCTCACCTGGTTACTTACAGATCTGGAGAGGCTCTCCCAGGTCCCAAGGCGCCAAGTCTCTGAGCTCACACTGCCCCACGTTGGGTGGAAGAAATCCTGTTGATGAGAGGTCCACCAGGAAGGGCCCCTGTGAGGAGACACAGGAGCATCTTGCGGGGACCCCAGCGTGGCAGGGAGGACAGGGACTCAGTTCAGCCTGGCTGGCTGCCCACTAACATAGCCTGGATTGGGCTGCTCCTTACATCAGTGGACTCAGGCATCAAGGAGGTGGCCAACGTGTGCAACCAGAGCCTGATGAAGCTGGTCACCCCCGAGGACGACGAGCCCGACGAGCCCAAGCCAGCGGTTCAGAAGCAGGCAGAGCCCAACCCTGATGACTCCTTGGCAAAGCAGGAGGGAACAGCCAGTGGTAAGTGGTCTCTGCCTCCTGCCCCTCACCTCCCAGGGAGGGCCACGGGGACCCAGAGGTTGTAGAACCTGACCTGGGGCCTCACTCAACCAGCCAGGGCTGCTTTCCATATCTTAACTCCTAATTCTAATAACAGCCCAGTGAGGTGGGAACTGCTGTTATCTTCATTCTGCAGATGGGCGCAGGGAAGATAAGTGCCACCACCAGCATCTGGCCGTCTGGCAGCTTTGAACCCTGGCAGTCTGCCTCCAGAACCCACAGCTCTTAACCCTTTCTGCCTCAAAGAGCATTAATGCTTTCTTTACTCTTTTTCTGGGTTCAGCTGTAGTCGATGTAGAAAGGTTTGGAGCATGGCAGGAGTATAGTCTGCACGGTTCACTTGAGTCTTGGCGGTAGACATCCAGTGACTCGGAAGCTGGCTGCCTTTCCTGTGCCAGTCATTCTTAGGGTGGGAGGGTTAAGGAAGCTCCAGCTGTGGTTTATTTGGTCCTTGGGAATTCTGCTCTCCTTCAAACTCCTTTAACGTTGATGTCTTGTTTATCCTTAACATGAAGAAAACCACTTTTATGCCGATTGGAGCCTGGAGTTTGACTCTCTAAATGTTTTCTAGAAGTCTAGACTTTTCTAATCTCTTGGACCTCTGTCGTCACTGAGAGGTCACCAATCGGCTCTGGAGTGATGTTCTCCTTTCCAGAGTCAGCCAAAGAGTAAACTGATGCAGAAACTACTCCGATCTTTAAGGCTAACAGACTGAGGCCTGGAACCTGCCCCCCAGAAGCCAAAAGAATTTCTCAAGCCTTTTCCCCTGTTGCCTTTCATCGGAGCAGAATGTCAGGCATGTGTGCCCCATGGGCCTCCTCCCATGGATTTGGCCGGCAGAATGGAGCAGCATTCCATGCTGGACCATCTGAGGTGTCAGGTTACAGCCGTGCCAGTGCCACTGTGAGCCAGAGCAGCAAAACAGCTGCGGGCAGAGCGGCATTCAGCTGGAGCATTGGTGGTTCAGTGGTAGAATTCTCGCCTGCCACGCGGGAGGCCCGGGTTCGATTCCCGGCCAATGCAGCTCATTTAACCTTTTAGACAGTTTTCCTAAGCATTCCTAAAAACAGCTCCTGGCTCAGGAGAATCTTATCCTAAATGAGGATACATTCAGGCAGCTTGCTTTCAGATTTTACTGCCTCATAAACAGCACTTCAGCAGATGCAGAGCTCACTTTATAGTAGTTCCCAGAGATGGCCGCAGCTAATTCTGGGGCTCCACATCCACTCCAGACGCACTCAGCTTGTAACTAACCACCACTTTACGAAGGTACCAGCAATCCAGGAGAGTCAGGATTTAGTTACTCAGTCCACGGGTTCATCCAGCCCTCCTGCTTACTCTCACTCTGACTCTGCTCCACTCTTCCAGCCTGGCAAAGGCAGGAACCTCCTGTCTGGTTTCCCTCCTCTAGTGCCCCTGTCCCCGACTCAGCCTGCGTTGTGTGTCCCACAGCACACCGCGTTCTCCACTGCACACCTCCGGGCCAGCCCCACAGTGAGGCCCGTCAGCCAGGCCCTCTGCATGCGAGCACACGCACACACACGCTTGTGCATGCACGTGCTTCTCCCTCTCCCCTCACCACGAGGCTTCAGGCAGGGCAGGCCCTGTTCGTGTCACACTGCTCCCAGCCCCCTCTACTTACTCTGGCTCCCCCTTTGCCCTGCCACTTGGGGGGTCCACAGTGCAGTGTCCTTCCTCCGATTCTGAGTTCCTAGGCGCTTGATGCACCCTCCCAGTTCCCCTCCATGACGTTACCTGATTGTCTCAGGTGTCACAAACTGGAGTCCACAGTCAGAACTGCCTGCCTGTGCATCCTGGCCCTGCTGACTTCATATCTGTTGCCCTTGGACAAGCCACTTGGCCTTTCTATGCCTCAGATTCCTTATTCATTGAATAGGGCAACAATGAAAACACTGAACCTATGTGTGGTTGTGAGTTTCGGAGATTTTTGCATGTAAAGCTCTTAGCACACGGCATAGGCCACACACTCCCAATAACAGGTGCTTTAGTGTCAAGTTGTTTTAATGTCTGTTTATAATGAGACCCACTACTTAGCAAGGTTGTCAGGGGCAGGGCTTTTGCTCATTTGTCTTTTATCATCAGCTTTGCCCAGGTGGTAATGGGCCCCTGATGGGTCCTAAATGAGGGATCAGAGAGGGTCAGGGATGGAAGTTCATGTGGTGAGTGAGGAACAGATCTATAAATACGGTTTCCAGTGGAAGACCGGTGACCTCCGTGGGTGAGCATGAAATGGAATCCACCCACTTGCAAAGCTTTGATGGGACTGTGTGTATCTGCACCCTCTTTGGACACTGCAGATGCAAGTGAATCAGACCCAGGACCTGCCTGCAAGGAGTTCAGGGACAGATCCTCAGATGAGTGATCGTGTGACAGCGGACGTGGTCACAGAGGACTGGGGGCACCGGGCCGGGCTTCGTGGAGGTTATTTGAACTGGATCTTTTCTTTCTCCTTCGCTTCCACTCTCCCCTAACCCCACCCTCATTTTTTACTGTGGTTATAAGAGAAATACACATTCCCTGGAGAGATTTTGGAAAAAACAGACATTCCTACTGGAAGAAGGTGGAGAGTAAATACATTAAATACATTAAATACGTTGTCTGGTAGATACCTTTGGCAGTGTGTATCATAACATTTAAGAATTTATCCTTAGGAAATAAATATAAATGTGGGTCAGGTTTTTCATCTTAACAAATGTTACTTTACTGTCATAATAAGCCTCTGGTGCAGGCAGTGGCGTTAGCACATTATACAGGTGAGGAAATGGGGGCAAAGGCAAGTGACCTGCCAAAGGTCACACAGTGAATGAGTACGAAAGTCAGGCTCAGACCCAGGCCCAGGGGCTCCTGAGTCTGGGAATTGATACAAAAGGGCAACCAAAGATGCTCAGCTTGCCTGGGTATCCCAGAATTGCAGAGTAAAACAGTGTCTCATTTTTACTCATCAACTTGGCAAACACTTTAAAGATTACTAATATCCCAGTGTGAGGCTTTGGGTGGGTTGGGGGGATGACTGCTCAGGAGAACATTCCTAAAGGGCAGCTTGGCGACAGCTATTAAAGCAGCAGGTGTCTGACCCTCCACCTCAGCAGCCCCCTCTAATGGATCCTGGAGAAGTGCCCACACCCATGCAGAAGGACGCAAGGGTGATATCTAAGACTGAAAATTAGGAAACAATCGAAGTTAATTTGAAGCCGGTTTCTGACATCCTATCATTTCATCTATAAATGCGTGTGTTTCCAAAAGGCAAGAGAGAGGGGGGCCACTAGCGGCAGGGAGCCCCAGTTGCTGCTCCCAGCTGGCCTGCCCAGGCTACCCCGCGTATCCTCCTCACCTTTCCCCAGGCCTGTTCAGGTCGACGGCGGGCGGCTCAGCAGGCCCAGCTGGCGCCCACAGCTCCTCCTGCCCCCTCTGAGCTGTGCCCTGTCCCGCAGAGGGCCTCTGGGACCAGAGGGGACAGGCGGCAGCTCGGAGCTTTTCTGTTCAGCATGGAACTCAAGGCCCCCTTTACGGGGGGACTTCGGACATCCATTGTCTGCAACTGGAGTTGCGCAGCTTGAGGACACAGTAGGAAGTGAAAAAAACAAGTTGCAGAAGATATACTCTGATCCAATTTATGTTTACAAAACAAAAAGTAAGACTGGGAAAAGACGAGAGGGACCCTTGCCTAACCAGTAAATTAGTGAGTTACCTGCCCATAAAGTAAGATTGAAGGTTAAGGAGAGAAGGCGGGGACTTCCCTGGTGGCACAGTGGTTAAGAATCCGCCTGCCAATGCAGGGGACACGGGTTCGAGCCCTCGTCCGGGAAGATCCCACATGCCACGGAGCAACTAAGCCCGTGCACCACAACTACTGAGCCTGTGCTCTAGGGCCTGTGAGCCACAACTACTGAGCCCACGTGCCACAACTACTGAAGCCCGCACGCCTCGAGCCTGTGCTCTGCAACAAGAAAAGCCACTGCAATGAGAAGCCCACGCACCGCAACGAAGAGTAGCCCCCGCTCGCCACAACTAGAAAAAGCCCGCTTGCAGCAACAAAGACCCAACGCAGCCAAATAAATAAATAAATAAATAAATAAATGAGAGAGAAGGGGGCCTTGCTTTGTTGTGTTTGGAATTTTTAACATAAGACTATGTGTTACTTGTATAATTTAAAACTTTTAAGAGGCCAGGGCTGGTACCATTTGAAAAACAATATAAATAATGATAGTTTTAATGTGTAACCCACAGAATAAAATAAATATGTATGGGTCAATGATGTTATAAATGAATGAATGGATGGATGGATGAATAGATAGGTAAATGACGGAGAAGGGACAGCTCTTCTATATAGAAGAATTCCAGTTAATAAATGTAGAAGGAAAGAGGAATATAGAAAATCACCATTAGTCAAACTCCATAGTACTAATTGTAGGCAACACCCACTGATGGATGATAAAAACAGAGGGGGAATGTTTGAGGGGAAAAAACTGGATATTTGTCTAGTCTTAAGTATCTTCCCCAAGATATTTATTCATTACAAAAAGAAAAATAGTAACTTTACAGGGGAGAAACCTGGTAGGCACTACCATAAATTGGGTGATAAGGTTAACATCACCAGTAAAGAGAAAGATAGACATCATGTACCCCTGATTTGATGTACTGAGAAGGCACATCACTTCAGAAGTATTTTTCCAAAAATGCATAGCCTTAGCCTAGTCATGAGAAAACATGAGACAGGCCCAAATGGAGAGGTGTTCTACAGAGTAACTGACCAAGGGTTTCAAAAGCATGTTCATGAAAGACATGAAAAGACTGAGGAACTGTCACAGATTGGAGGGGACCAAGGAGACAGGAGAACTAAATGCAATGCGGGGTTCCGGATTCGATCCTGGAACAAAGGACATGAGCGGTGAAATTGGATTAGGTCTGTAGTTTAGTTAGTAATACTGTATCAGTGCCACTTTCCTGGTTTGATCATTGAGCTATGGGTGTGTATAATACTAATATTAGGAGCAGCTAGGTGAAGAATATCGAGAATTCTGTACTATTTTTGCAACTTTTCTGTAAATCTAAAATTATCTTAAAGGGTTTTTTTTTTTTTTTAATTTAAGAAAATGGCCATCACACCCTTGTCTCCTCTAGTCCTCAGCAACCTCTAATCTACTTTCTGTCTATATAGATCTGCCTATTCTAGACATTTCATATAAATGGGATCAAAATATGTGATCCTTTGTGACTGCTTTCTTTCATCTAGCATAATGTTTTCAAGGTTCATCCATGTAGCATGATCAGTACTTCCTTTTTATTGCCAAATAATAGCCCATTGTATGGCTCCGGCACATTTTGTTTATCCATTCATCATTTGATAGACATTTGGATTGTTTCCACTTTATGGCTGTTGTGAATAGTGCTGCTATGAACATGGTGTACAAGTCTTTGATGTGGACGTAAGTTTTCATTTCTCTAGGAGTGAACTGGCTGGGTCATATGGTAACTAACTGTCTGGAGCCTTTTGAGGAGCTGCTGGACTGTTTTTCCAAAGCAGCTGCACCATTTCACATTCCCACCAGCAATGTATAAGGGTTCCAGCTTCTCCACATCCTCACTGTCACTTGCTACTAATATCTGTCTTTTTTATTTTAGCCACCTGGTGGGTGTGAAATGGTATCTCATTGGGCTTTTGATTTACATTTCCCTGATGGCTTATGATGTTGAGTGTTCCAGAAGTCACTTTTAACATCCATGGCCCTTGAACCAGCAATGCCTTCTGAGATTTCCCAGATAGGTTCAGCCCTGGAGACCCCCTCCTTGTGAGATCACTGTGCCTAAAAACCTACAAGCATGGGTACTGTCCAAAAGCTTTGGGGAATGAGTAGGCATTGGGTCTTCAGGGCTCCAGAGTTACATCCCTTTCCAAGAGCCAGAATCAAGGTGTCGGGGACTAGAGGGTCTGTGGGTCCTTGTGACAGGGGTCTTGTTCATTCTGAAGACTCCAACAGCCTTTATCATGATGCCTTGTTCCTCTTTCTTTCCCCAGGAGGGCCCGATGGTTCTTGTGACTCCACCTTCAGTAGCGGCATCGGTGTCTTCACTCCAGCCGGGTAAGTGGTTTGTTCTGGCCAGAGCTGTTTGTGGAAAGTGAGCAGCCTCAATCTTCCCTGGGTGCAGGAGACTGCAGCAAAGCCCTGAGGCAAACTTTGCTTGGGGCCGCTACTTGTGGGACACAGAAAGTGCCTGATGAGGGAGTCTGAAGGATACTAAGAAAGCCCACCCAACCCGATTCTGATGGACACATGGCCTCTTGGGAGGGATTAGAAGCTGTTTGAGGTGAGTAAATACAAGTTGTTAGAGCGTAGCTAATGCATGATGACTGCAAGGAAACACTTGCAGATGCCTTTGCCCAGCCCCTTTTGCTTGTCCAGGATAACACGAGGCTGATGAGACTGACCAGGGGAATGGCGTTCAAGGAGAGTCCAGAGCACAGGCAGGGAGGGTACATAGGCTGGGATGCAGGAGCTGTCCTTTCCCAGACTCCCAGGTCAGCTGTAATGGTGCAGCCTTCCACATGGGGGCAGTGCAGGCTGTAATGGTGCAGCGACGTAATCCTCTTCCTTGCCAGCCCCCGCCATACTCTGCAGGATGATGACATTCCCCTGGGAGGGAATTATCACCATTCTGTCCCTGTCTGCATCCCCTGGACTTGCCCCATGTCACTTTTTCCTTGGGCAGAATTGGCTGTGGGGCTGGAATAGATGGAGGTTCTCCTATAAGGGGTTTCTTCCCTCTGAATTCAACATTGAATGTGGACCCTGGGGGCGACGGGTCACTCATGAAGAGAAAATATACACTCAACCCCAAGAGACTCTCTTCTCAGACCCTTAGGATCTTTTCTCCTTTTATATCATTTTTTTATTATCTCTGAGGACCTTGTGGGTGTTTTCAAAGTGAATACTGATTATAAATGTGGACTATTCCTAAGACCTCTCCCACATTGTTCAAGCAAGCCAATAAACACTGTTCATTTATTGGTTTTTAGCTAGTCATCACACACATCCAGAGCCTGTGTTCAGCCCTGCAGGTTCCAAGATAAAGATACAGCCCCTGAATGTGGTCCCTGATCTTGAGGTTCTCCAGTGGGGAGGCAGAGAAGTAAGCAGGAAGTTCCTGGAAAGGGTAGTGATGGTTTTGCTGGGGGCTCACACGGTGTTGGGGGCAAGCGCTGGCGCCCCCGCTGAGGCTCGCTGGAACACTGGCTGACAGCCACAAACGCTCGGGGAGGCCTTCCGGGGCCCGGCTGTGCCCAACGCTTTGTGTTGCGTCATTAGGTTTTGCTGATGTTTAAATCCCGTGGGGTCAGTAGTAGCGTTACCTCCACTTAGGGCTGAGGAGGGACAGGAGGTCGGGGCTGTTGTGTGGAGAATGGATTTAGGAGGGACTCGGGTGGGTGCAGACCGGTCAGGGGGCCACCGCCACATCCCAGTCAGACGGGACAGAGGCTCCGACTGAAGAGGCGGCAGAATATGGAGGAAGTTGACAGATTTGAGATCTGTTTTGAAGGTAGAATTGACAGGATTTGCCGAGGGATGGGATGGCGTGAGAGGAGGAAAATGAGGGAAAGAAGAACTTCTAGATTTGGGGCTTGAGCCAGATCAGGGCATCCTGGTATCATTTCCCAAGCTGGGGCGGAAGGAGGAACGGGTGTGTGAGCGGGCCCATCGAGAGCTGGGTTCAAGGTGTCTCTGAGCAAAGGTATAAGACACTTCTGTTGTTTTTCTAGTATTCAATAAGAAGCCTTGGTACAAATTTAAAACGAATACAGATTTTGTTGTTTTTCTTCACTTGCTGGCCTTAGTTTTAGTCCAAGTACTATTTTCCTCGCTACTTTCATCGTCCCCCAGGAGCGGTTAAGGAAACAGGTTTGGATATTGGATTCCAGAACTCGGGGGAGAGGTCTGGATGGAGATGCAGGGGGACTGGCCTGTTCTGTAGAGGAATCGATTTAGTTCTGAAGGTCCTGGGAGTGAGTGGGGCAGACCTGTGGTTTAGAAGCCCCTCTGGCAGCGCCGGGGAGGATCGGTGAGGGAGGGGGCCAAAACTGGCAACAGAAGGGCCTGTTGCAGACTTGTCACTAACCTAGGCCACAGGGAGGGGATGACCATGCTCCCTGGGGGTTGGGGAGGTCCAGGAGGAGCAGAGACCAGACATAACTGACCACCCTGTGGAGGCGGGCACGACTCTGCTGCCTCCCTTGGGAGGCGGTGGTCCGTTTGCCTAAAGGAGGCCTTGGTTCCTGTGCTGCAGCCGGGAACCACCTGGCTGGAACCAGTGCCTTGATTTATACCCGTCATTCAGCAGCAAACACCAGTCCTATCTTTGAAATTAAAAAACCAAACGAGAACAAATTATCTAGTGCTTTGTTTCCCTCAAACGGAGGTTTCCTCGCGGCAGCTGCCGATCTGAGTCACTAGCTATGCCAGAGAGGAGGGCGGCCTTCAGAGTCGTGGAACCTGAGCCCGGCCCCCCACCCACTGGAGACGGCAGCTGAGGACAGGAGGGTGGGGTGCGTACTTCCGCCAGTTGGTGCTGCCAGAGGGGGACTGAGCTTGGGCAAGATGGCATCTTCCAGGGACACCGAGAAACATAACCCACCCTGTGGTTTTCCAGATGCACCGCTCGCCCAGGGCACTGCCCACGGGTGCCACTTTTACTAAGTTCAGGCCAGCCTAGGGCAGCGGCCCAACTGGGGTCCCCTCCCATGGCAGAGAAGCATCCCCCCCTGGCAGAACACTGTCAGCGAGGTGACACTCAATCTGATGAAAGCTCTGGGCCCTCTCCCTTATGCACAAAACTCTGAATACACTTTCAGGGGTTCAGGGATCTCCTCGAAGCCAATCCTTGCACCCCAGACTTTTTTTTTTAATCTTTAAATCCTCACTTGGACCTAAACACAAGGAGAGTAACTGCCAACCCAAGAGCATAAGCCTCTTCTCCCTCCTCATGTCCCCTCTGTCCCAAGATGCTGGGAAAGCCCCACGCGGCCCCGGGTGAACAGTAGCCACAGGGGAGAGCCATCTGAATGAGCAGGGGCTACGAGGTCATTGTAGTGAGGAAGGGCTCCAGGTACCGGAGGCTGGGTTCCTCCACCCTCCAGGAGCATGAGAAATGCACACGGAGCTGGAAACCGGACTCCCTGGGAAGGCAGGGGAAGAGGGATGGAGGCAGTGTGCTTGCAGCTGAGGGAAGGGTTAAGGAAGAATAGTATACACCTCTTTCTCTCTGTCCCTCCCCTTCCTTCTCTCCCTCTCTCCCTGTCTAATGCTGCTATGTGCACCAGGCACGTTCTTCATCACCGTGAATCCTCTGAGCTGTGGAATCCCACTGCCTGAGCGCACATCCTGACTTCACCATGCCTGGCGGTGGGGCCCTGGGCAAGCAGCGTAACCTCTCCCTGCCTCCGTTTCCTCATCTGTAAACTGGGTGTGATGATCTACTCACCCCATAGTGGTGTGGAGCTTAAATGAGTTAAAGCATGTGAAGAGCACAGAATGGTGCCTAGCCCACAGAAGGCACTTGACACACTTCAGCTACAATTATTATTACAAGAACCTTGTCATTATTCCCATTTTACAAGTGAGGATACAGGCCCAGAGAGGTTAACTTCCTGCCCAAAGTTACTCAGCTAACTAGGACCAGCTTGGAATTCAGGCTAGTAGGTCTGTCTGACCCCCAGGCCCACGCATTTGAGCTTCATTAGTCACAGTTGGAGAGTTGCAGGAGCTTTGCATGTTGGCCTGTGACCTGATACAGGAGCCCCAGACAGGCGTTGCCATGGGCACAAGCTTCTACTCTGAAGTCCTGGGCCTCACTGAGGACCAATGTCATCGGGGACATTTAGTACAGGTCTTCTGGTATAGCTGGCTGCATAAGGCAAGCAGAAAGATCTAGAAATCAGTGCTTCCCGACTTACAGCACCTGCTGATTGAAAGAATTAGTAAAGATCTTTTATAAAAAAACAACTTTGAATTCAGCAACAGTTCCCTTTTAGATTTACCTTTGTTCTAATTTGATTAGAGCTGTAACACATGAGTGCCATCAAAGGTTAGACATTACAGAAATAAAGTGCTGCTTCCCAGAGAGAAGCGCTGGATTTTATCACGAGGTATTAGAAGTATCAGAAGCCGTATTCAATAAATCGATATTTTAATAGCCACAGTAGCGCCATTCATTTAGAAGTCATAGTACATATACTTGTAAGACCTTCATTATGAGATGCTTTATGAGAAAGCGCTCCGTGAAAATGGAGTTTTGGAGACACCTTGAAATAACTCAAAAGCCCTCAAGAGTGACTAGTCTAGAGTTTTTGGAACTGGTGCAGAAATGTGTTTTAAACTGTGAGTGAGCTCCGTTCTGTTCTTTCTGGGTAAGGTAAGCCAGGGCAGAGGGAACGCACCTCCGGCTGCAGCCCAGCAGCGCAGGAGCTGAGCACAGGGTGCGGCGTGCCTGCTCTAGGAGGGGCCCGGGTTCCAGAGTCCCGGCTTCCCACAGAGCACGTGCGGAGCCCAGCACACAGCAGCCGACCCACCTGGCGTAGCAGCTGAGAGCTGCCCCCTCATAGGCGGGCAGGATCATCTATCCTCCCTTTCCCTGGTGCCCTGGGCTATGCCTGCTTCCCATGGCCTTCACCTCCAGCCAGCCAAGGGAAGTGGGACCAGGGAGAGCATCTCCAGCTGAGGGAGTGAGTTCTCCATGCCTCATGGCCTCGGACAGGTCCCATACTGTCTCATCTGTGCATCAAAGGACTTTGATCATCTGTGCATCTGTGCATGGTTTATGTGAACCACGGGGCCTTTTTCAGCCATGAAGTTCTTGGTTGTTTGAAGCTGACCCCTGCCTCACACCATCAGTCCAAAGGTACCCGTGTCTGGGGAGGGCTGCTATGGGGAAAGACGGAGACTGTTAGCACACAGAGTGCTGCCAGTTTACACACCAGCTCCATGAAATCCTTCCTTTGTTATTTGGCCCCAACACAGTGCCACCTGAGGGAGATGCCATAACGGGCATCGATTTCTGCCCTCAGTAGAGATGCTTAGCTGGCCAGGAGCATCTCGGGACCACTGTGAGTTAAGGAGCCTGGCTGGCCGAGCGACTGTCTAGCCTTGGCATCTTGGGATCCTATTTGGGCCACTTGGATTTGGAGCGCCCCCCACAACAAGGATCAGCACCAGGCTTCCCCAGTGTCCTCTCTCGCGCGGAAATGATGTTGCCGTGGACTCTCTAGAGTGCGGCCCCTTAGGAGCCAGTGCCATGTGGTGGGGGAGGCCACTCTGGGCTCGGATGCTCGCGTTCAGATTGCCAGCTCCGCCGCTCCCCAGCTGTGTAACGTGGAGAGGTTGCTTAATGTCTCTGTGCTCTGATTCCCTCGTCTCCAGAATGGGAACAACATCGCTGCTGGCATAGGGCCCTTGAGGGAAGTAAATGCGGCTGTGCAGGTACAGAGCTCAGCACGATGCCTGGCACAGAGTATTTATCCAGAACATGAGTTATCATCGTTTTGAGCACCATCGCCGTCATCACTGTTATCAGAGCCGTGTGTCATCATGTCTCCCCTACCCCAGCAAGGTTCATACACCCCACTGGGCCTGAACTGCAGGGTGGATGGGGGAGCTGGGTTTGGCACTGCCTTCCTCCCCACCAGCAGGACACAGCTGTGCTAGATCAGTGCAGCCCTGAGCCCCCCAGGCCTCCCTCCTGAGGGCTGTTTCAGCTAAGAATGTGGCAGCGACCTGCCAGACATGGGGCACTCATGGCACCCTGGGCCCCACGTGGCAACTCCTGCTGTGGAAAGGGACTCACTGCAGACCTTGGGTTCACGGGGTCAGGAAAGAGCAGGCAGGGAAGGGGCTTCCGTTCATTCCCCACTGCTTTCCGAGCTCGCTTTGTTAAGGCCTTGGGCTGCAGGTAGGCCTCTGAAGTGTCTCCAGCCATGGGTTCCTGCCCACCCAAGGAGAGGAGCTTACAGAGCACCCCAGAAGGAGCCCAGTAGGAGGCCAGTGCAATGGGGAAAAGAGGAACTTGGAGATTAGACAGTAAATCCTGGCCATCGGAGGAGGGAGAGGAGTGTCTAGGAAATTGTCAGGGAAGAAAAGAAAATGCTTGGGAAGCCCTGGGATGGCCTGCCAGCCTGCCACTGCAGAGCCTGTCACACGTGCTGCCCAGCGTGTGCGCCGTGGTCCGTCTGAGCTGAGGGTGCTGAAGGCGTGAAAGACATGCTGGGTTTAAAAGACTCCGGACATAAAAAGAATATAATGTGCTTTATTACTAATCTATATATTGATATTTATATTGATTCTGTGTTGAAGTGACATTTGGGGTATATTGGGTTAATTACAATATATCATTAAAATTAATTTCACCTGTTTTCTTTCTACTTTTTAATATAAAACCAAAAAACATAAAATTCTATATGTGACTCGCATTATGTTTCTGTTGGACCGTGAGTGTGAGAGAGATTAAGAGATCGTCCAGGAGGCTGCATTTGCCACCCTGGACTTGTCTGTCTGTGAGGGAGTTTCCCCATCTGTCTTAGGCTACCAAAGAACCCAGATGCTTGAATATCCTCAGAAGACCCCAGAACTTTCAGACATATGGCTCTTGGGGAAATCTCAGTGGCAGCCCCACCCAGAGGCTCAGGTCTGCTGGGCCGTGTCACTCACACGCCCAGCGCCTCTAACCACCAGAGGATAAAAGTGCCCACTTGCACCCCCGAAACGAGCACCATGGGGAATCATCAAACTATATTAAACAGCAGTTCCGTATAGCACTTAACAGAGCTGAGATCATGCCCTTTAGGACTTCACTTCAAATGAGCTTCAGGAAGTCTGCAGGCGAATTGGGAAAGCATAGGCATCGAGTTCCTGATGCAAATGAATAATTGAGCAGCCTGGAAATACCACGAAAGGGAAAGGCCGTTTTGTACAGGCGAGCGATAGGGTCCCGCATCGGAGGGGAAAGGAGCCCCTCACTGACATCCTAAGGCCCTCTGTCCTTGCCGTCCCCATCCCTGACAACCCTGGCCAATGCCTGGACACCGTGCTTTGGGTAGAGGGCTAAGTGTCAGTGTCCCAGCAGCACCCAACCTTCCCGGGGCTGCTTGGCAGGACTTTTCTCTGCCTGGAGACCAGCAAGGCTTTGGGCCAGGGAAGCGGGGAGCCTGTGCCCCACTGGAGCAAAGGCATTCTGAACAAGCTCCATTCTGTAGGCTGAGGCTGTGTCACCTCTTCCCCGACTCAAACAAGAATGTTACAGCTTCACAGGCAACTCTCAAGGCCTCTCAACCAGGCCAAACGTGGTGCTGAGTGCCCTGGAGTGTGACGAGGTGAAGAGCCACGATCCCTGTCCTCACGGGAGAAGTGTTCTTTGTGTGCCTGGTGAAGGACCTGTTGGATTTAAGGGGTGTTACCGGGGCCATCCCCTGGACTCTCTGGACGTGGTGGTTTTGTTTTATCCACAGAGGGTCTGGACGTAATGCCCTGAGGGCGCTGAACAGCCTTTCAACCATGAGGTCTGCTAGGGCAGAGCTGGTTGACATCAGAGAGGTTTTCTCCGGTACAAGCCTGCTAGCGCTGGAAAGAGGACAAGGGGAAGCGGAAGCGGGTGGCTGCCCAGCAGAATGGCTTTCCTCCCCAGACGTGGTTGTCGGAGCTCCCACCTTGGAGAGGGAGGAGGGGAGCGGAGGGAGAGAAGCCCTCTGCGCGCTTTGCGCGGTGTGTGCCGTCTGCCACTGTCCCGGGACAGCGGGCTGAGCGTGCGTTCCTCAGTGTGCGGGGCCAGGGTGCGGCCGCAGCTCTAGGGGAAGGGGCCTGATGGGCTTCAACCGGGCTCCTTCCTGGTCTCACCCACAGCACTGAGAGGGCCCCGGTCACCCTCCACCTCGACGGGATTGTGCAGGTGCTGAACTGCCACCTCAGCGACATGGCCATCGGGATGATGACCAGGATCGCTGTCCTCAAGTGGCTCTACCACCTCTACATCAAGACCCCCCGGAAGGTGAGCCGCCGGGCCCCTCAGCCCTCCAAGCCAGGGGGCTGCCTCTGGGTGGTTTTTGAGGGCCTGCCCGTGCTTGGTAGGATTTTGGTCGTTGCAGTTCTGGAGAAACCCTGACCAGGAGAGAAGTGGCAGATGCCTGAGGAGCCCTCGGTGTCTTGAGGGGGGTGTGGGAGGTGGTCCCTGCAGTGGGGGCGCTCACGTGGGTCCCTGCTTCTCTGCTCTCCAGATGTTCCGGCACACAGACAGCCTCTTCCCTATCCTACTCCAGACGCTATCAGATGAATCCGACGAGGTAGGTCACCAGTGCCCCTTCCTCTGTGCCCTGGCTGCCAGCCTCTCCTTTTGATGGGATTGTGTAGCTGAGGGGTGCTCATTTTGTTGTTGTTGTTCTCGTAAATCAACACCCCTAAAATCACCCTATTCCTCCTACCTGGTGAGGTGCATCCATTAAGGGAAAAGCTGTTTACTGCCCTCAGCTTTGGGAATAAGGACTCTTTCTTTGTGGGTCCTTCTGAAGAGCGCGCTGGGTCAGGGCATTGGCGAGGAAACCAGTCCGGCGGGGAGCTCCTTGTCCCTGGAAGGCCGTGGAGAGTGGTGATGGGGAGCCCAAGGGCAAGGTCCAGCCCGCCTGGCTGCCCAAACTTGGGCAAGTCACTGCCCGGCTCCGCACCTCAGTTTCCTTCTCTGTCCGGTGGGTAGTGACAGCACACGGGGTTGTGAGAACGAAATGACCCACGAAAAATGCTGTGTGCTGTGCTGGGCACCCGCTAAGCACTGAGGGAGCGTCAGTTGTGATTCATTTCAGCTGGACTCCATTTTGACCTCTAGGTTGAAATCGGACCCTGAAGCTTTGCGTTTGTTGGGGTCACCAAAAGTTAAAGGGAGAGGCTGGCCCCGTCCCAGGCAGCAGGAGTAACCCCAAATGGGGGGGCCTCAGAGTGGGGCAGGGGGAGCAGGACCCTGCATCCTGCCATGTGGGGGAGGGCCTCTCCAGCCGCACGCCTCTCCCCACGCCATTCCCGGCAGCGTTCTGTTCCGTGGACTTCCTCACCAGGACTCCCCTGCTTCCCAGCCAAGGGGCAGGATTTGTCGTTGGGTGTTGCCATTTGCCGGGGTAGCATCCCTTCCCTCCGCCAGTACCGGCTCCAGGCTGTGTGTTGGCCGCTGGCGGCCCGCACCTTGACCCGCCCCTCTCCTCCCCTCTTCTTCCCTCCTCGGGGCTCCGGGCAGCTGTGGGCTCCGTGAGGCAGCAGGCTCGCGCGCACCTGCAGACCTCCCAGCTGCCCAGCGGGAACGAAGAGCAGACGGGCTGGAGCGGTGGGAGAAAGAGGGAGAGGGACGTGGCTCATGACTTCCCGTGGCAGGAGGCACCTCGGTCTTTCCCGGGCTGGTACCAGGCTTGTGTGGAGCCCAGGGCAGCTGTCCTGCAGCCTGACTTTGCTCCCCTGAACCTGAGCTGAAGAGAGATGCAGACAGGCAGGTGTCCACCTCTGGGTCCTCTCAGGGTCTCTGCACTTCCAGAAAACCCAAAGCGGGTGGTCTGGGAGTCTGCCCGTGTCCCCTCCTGCCTGTCCACCACACACCCGCGTGTGCACACACACGCCAACCCCCTCTCTTTCCCCCACCACCGCGGCAGTGCGAGGCCCAGGTGGACATGGCCCAGTTCTGCCTGAGTTAGGACTGACTCACTGCACAGTCACGGCCCTCATTTCAATACAAAAAGGGAGAGAATAGCTTTGCTGATTGGTTCCTTCTCGAGGACTGCAGTGGAAGCAGCTGAGTTTTCAGTCCTTTAAATGGAGTTGTTTAAGCCCATCCAGCCTTCTTTGCTCGCGATTGGTCTTTGCGTGCGTGTGCATTTGAAGGGAGCCAGAGGAGACGCAATCCATGAAATGGCTCTGTTCAGGTTGCGGCTGTGGGAGCTCGATTTGCTGAAGTGCCAGATGTTGTGGGGCTTTGGGGCCCGTCTTGTGGGCCTGCGGTGGGGAGAGGATTGCAGCTGCTCCTGGGGACAGTGACCGGAGGGGGGTGAGGCGAGAGGGTGCTCCTGGAACAGCCGTGAACGTCCCTGCTTTCCCGTCTCTCCAGGGGAGGGATTTAGGGACCTCAGTATCAGTGGCGAGTTGTGATTTTGCTGCATCCTGGTTCTTCACCAGAATCACGTCCCAAATGGCCCCTGCCGAATCTGGTGACCTTGAGAGGGTACAGTGTACTTGGCAGTGGAAATACAGCCATGAACAAGACAAAGTCCCTCTTCTCCTGGAGTGAGCTTCCTTTCCAGGGTATCTAGGAAGTGCTGTCTGTGAGAATTTCCCAGTATTTCCTGGGATCAGGCACAGCCCTGATCTCAGATTGGAGCTCCCTGGGGTGCAAGACCCTGAAAGGCCATCCAGTCAAGTTGGACCACAGTCAGATTGGTGGGGAGAGGCCCCTTCCTAGGGAGGGCTTCACAGAGGCCCCTCGCCAATGGAATTTAACTGTGGCCCACCCTGCGCAGGGCCGTACATCCAGCCTGGGGCCTCAAGGCACAGGTTAGCCCATTTGTAACAGCTGACTTGTGTGAGGTCGTTACAGTGCCAGGAACTGTGCTAAGACCCCTTAGGTGTTGTATCTAGAGAAAGTTCAACAGTTCTGTGGGGGAAATACTGTTATCATTTCCATTTTGCAGTTCAGAAAACACGGCCGAGGGAGGTGAGGTTAAGCTGCACACAGCCATGGAGTGGTGGAGCCAAACTCAGAACCGGATCTGTTTGACTCCAAACCCCATCCTCTTAGTCGCTTAACCACCATGCCTGTGTTTCACCACCTGTGGCCCTGACCGCCCACATCAGAACCCCAGCTCATGTTTAGTCGTATCGTCATCCCCATATGCCTTTTTCTCTTGTTCCACAAGTTCTTGAGAAGAGTTCTCTCAGTCTGGTGTGGAGAGGGGTGTGTGAATTCTGAAAAAGTTCTCCCTCAACCCCCTGACCCTTTGTCCACTTTTCTTATTGATCTACAGTAGCTCTTTTTATATTGGGGACATTCCATTTATCATGTATGTTGCAAGTGTTTTTCTCTCCCAGGATGATTGTGATACACCCATGTGCCCATCACCCTTGGTGAGAGCCACTGGCCCCTGGGGGACAGAGTGTACCCAGGTGTTAATGATGCAAGAGCTGGGCACAGGGAGGGGCAGAGCCTCAGAGACCTAGCTCTGCCCCCCACCACCATGTTCCACAGTCCCCTTGGCACGTGGCCTCACTGGGGTGTCTTGTGTACCATTGTTTCTCTGTCCGCCTCCCCTTCCCCCCGCTCCAGTGACAGCTTGGTAGTCCACACCCGTCTGGCATCCTCAGGTTGTCTCTGCTTTTCCTTATTCAGGATAAGCGGCTGTTTCCTCAGTACCGCCTGCTTCTTGCAGACTTTATCTGAAAATCCCTTTTGTCAGAAAGAATTTGCAGGTGTCAAATTAATATTCTTGGCACTAGAGTAGAAATCCTCCCATTAGCTGGAGATCCAATGACTTGTTTTTAAGCGAAAATGCAACCCCGATTCAACAGTGCAGAATGCGTGGCACGTGCACAGAGCTTCCTGCTGGACCCTGGTGGGAGGCGGGGCTGCTTCTTCCCCTGCCCGGAAGATGCCAGTTGTCGGCTGCCTCCCGAGCCTGCAGCTGCCGGGGCGGGCTCTGCCCGTGAGCCCGCAGAGGACAGGTCTTCTCCATGTTCCTGATGGTGCGGCTGGCTCAGTTGCAGGGGGGTGGGGGGAGGGGGTGGCTCCGTGATTCCTCATCCTCATCTTACTCTCAAGCACAACTGCCTCCTAACCGGAATTTAAAATCCTCAGCGGGTGGGGGGAGGACTTCCCTGGCAGTCCAGTGGCTAAGACTCCTCTCTTCCACTGCAGGGGCTGTGGGTTCGATCCCTGGTCAGGGAACTAAGATGCCATGCGGCACAGCCCAAAAAAAAAAAAAAAAATCCTCAGGGGGTAATGGTGGGTACGTGTCACTATACATGTGTCCAAACCCACAGAATGTACAACCCCATGAGTGGACCCTCATGTCAGCTATGGACTTCAGGGGATAACCATGTGTCAGCATAGGTTCATCGAGTGTAACAGATGCTGTGCCGTGGTGAGGAAGACTGATAAGGGGGGGTGCTGTGCGCGTGCAGGGGCAGGAGGTACGTGGGAAATCTCTGTACCTTCTGCTCCATACTGCTGTGAACCTAAAACTTCTCAAAAAAATAAAATCTATTTTAAAGAAAGAAATATGTAGAATTAAAAATAAGAAGTCTCAGTATCAGAAGAGACCTGGAAGGATGTCTGGTGCCCCTCCAAGGGAACGTAGCGTCCCAGACAGCCAGCCACCAGACCTGAGCTTGAATCTCAGGAGCTCTAACCCCTCCTCACCATGGACCACGGGCAAGAGCCTAACTGCCCCAACCTGCGCAAAGGGCCAGTGCTGTCTGCACACGCCTCGTAGACCACTGTTTAAAGGGGCAGAGCAAAGCTCCTGATCTGATCCTGGCCCTTCCTAACAACCTGGGCATCACCCCACGTTCTTTAGGGGGAAATTGGCATTTCGCTCTGTTGAACTCTTCTGCCCAGGAGCAGGGCCTGTCCCCATTTGGGTCATCTTGTAAAGCTTCGAGGTCCTTTTTGTAGGTCTTATTCATTATGAAGTTTACTCTGAGTATTTAAAATTTTGTTGTGACTTTGAGGGGCATTCCTTTCCGGTAATATTTTTTTTCCCGAGTGACAGTGCAGCCCGGTGGCCAGGCTGTCCAGGAGTCTGGTCCTGGCTCTGCCACTTAATAGTTGGTTGGGGGATTCGCTGGCAGTCCAGTGGTTAGGACTCCGCGCTTCCACCGTAGGGGGCACGGGTTCTATCCCTAGTCAGGAACTAAGATCCCCCATGCTGCATGGCGGGGCCAAAAAAAAAAAAAAAGTTGGTTGCCCTTGAGCAAATTACATAGCCTCTCTGAGCCCGCTTTTCTTATCTGAAAACCGAAAGTAATGGTGGAACCACCCACCCAGGTTGTTGTGAGGATTAAATGAGATCGAGAATGTCAAATGCTCAGCACAGGACGCAGCACATGTAAACACGTGGTAAACGTTAGCTCCGACGCTGGTTATAATTTCTGTGAAAATGGCAGAGACACGCACTGAAATCAGGAAGATGGGCTCCATGTTTGCCCCATGTCCTTCCTGCCTCAGTTTCAGCAGCAAAAGCCAGAATGGAAGCAGGTCTCTGTCCTGTTTCCCTGCCTGTCTCTAGAACCACACAGGCCCTTTGCAGATGGCCAGAGTAGGTGGTTGGGGGTTCATCGTCCATTTCCAGGTCACAGAAAAACCAAGAGGAAGACAGTGGGCAGCAGGACCGGTACCCCATCCTGTGCTTTCTCCCCCTCTATCAGCCCCCCAGCACCCCTGAGATAGCACTGCCCAGAGTGGGGAGCCCATCATCAGTGGGCTGTGTTGCAGTGTCGCCGGTAGAGGGGCTCCCAGCTGGCTGCCCCGGGTCCAAGGAAAGGAGGAGAAATGGCATCAGCAGCAGAGGACCTGCACTGGGGCCTCTCACTGCCACAGCTTCTTGCTGATTCCATTGAGATCCAGAGGGGCACACCTGCTGGGGCCACCAGAGGCAGCCTCCCAGAGGCTTCTCAACATCTCGGAGCTGGGGTGTCCTTAACACCTTAGAGCAGACATTCTCAGTCCAGGAGAAGTCCCCCCTCTTTCCCCTCCCCTAGTTGCAAAGTAACTATGAAGAGAAATTGTGGATGGGAGTTTATGGCTTATGTGTTCAAATTCTAGAAAATTTGGAAGGTAGGTTAGTGAGGGCATTACTCACGGCAGTGGTAGAGTTTCTAACTCCGGAATCCATCAACTGCATGGAGAGTGTGGTCTGGCTGTCGCACCCAGTGGGACATACAGCCATGACTAGGAGGCGGGAATAGTGGGGGGATAGCTAGACGGGTCTAAGAAGTGATCTGGGGGCATCTGACAAAGGTAGTTAAAGTCCCCCATGGGAGCAGCGATGTACCCCAGTCCAGAGTAGCCCAGCGCCTTCCCTGTCCTCTACCCCATGGTGCATCTCAGAAGTGTCCAGACCTGTGGGCGGGAGCGCAAGAGCTGCCCCGCCCTCTGCTGAGTCCTGAGGGAAGGGGGGCCGTCAGCTCTTCTCTCTGGTGCGAGACTCGGCCCATCAACCCACTCTGTGTCGGGGCGCTCGGACCCTCACCAGCAGGGGCGTTACCAGGGAACAGACACGACTATATTTGAGGGTGGTGGTCTTTGGGGGACGGGGAGAGGATTTCATTTGTTTTCATGGTCCAGATCCCAGGAGAAATGGAGCGGGAGAGGTTCTCAAATCTCTCAAAAGAGAGAGCTCTGCGGGGCTACGCTGAGTCGCCCCAAAGAGAAATGGGCCGAGGCCGGTATCAGGGATGAGCAGAGCGGCTCCGGGGCTGTGCGGTGACTGTGGGCGGTGCTGCTCCTGACTGGCGGCCTGAGCCCAGTGCCCCGGCGCAGACTTGGGGCGAGGCTGCCTTTGGCTTCTTCTGCCTCGGGGAGCAGCAGCCCTGCTGTCCCATCATGTCCCTTTCCCTCTCCATCCCGCATCCCACCCAGTCCACGGAAGCACTCCCTCAACTTTTCCTCTCCCCAGGAGCCCTTGTCACTATGGTCTGGCGGGTCGGCCAGTTGGGCCCAGGGATTCATCTCTCTGCTGTAAAGGGATTTAGTTGGTGGCAACAGAGCCTTCCGCGTTGGGAGAGGCCCCAAACCCAAGAGCTGTGCCCTGAGGGTGGTGGGGAGGCGCCAGTCCCCATGGGTTCCTCTTCTGACTCACGTTCCAGCATAACGGGCTGTGCTCGCCTGCCCTTGAGAAGGAGGACCTTCTGTTGGAAATTGGCCATCCCTCAGTGTCTGCCCCAGAAATGAGGGCTGCCACTTTAGAGGCCCCTGTAATTGACAGCAGCTTAGAGAGCCAGTGATGGCCTGTCTAACGCCCCCAGCACTGGCATCCTTTGGAAACCATGGTGGTTGCTGTGTGCCGGATGCCACGTGTCTGGGAGAAGGAGAGGCAGAAACCAGTTTATAGGGTAGTTGCGCTGGTCAGAGTGCATTGCATCTGTTGTCTTAAGGAATCTGCCTGGTGATCTTGGAGTGGTTTTCATTATCCCCAGTTTGACATAAGAGGAAATTCAGGCGTGAGGAGGATAACTTGCCCAAGGTCACAGTGCCAGGAGCCAGACTTGGAAGTCAGCTCTGTCTGATTCCAGAACATCTAAAACCCCACAGGAGGTCTGACCTCGCTGCACAGTGGGAGTGCCGCTGAGATAGGGTGTGCTTTATTCTTCAGTCTGGATGCACTTGACTTTGACCTGCCCCATCGGGCTGCCCCGGGGCTGCTCACCCACCCACCCAGGGCCCCATCCAGAAGGAATGGGCCAGTGGCGGGGATGGCTGAGGGGCGGTGTGGAAGCAGCCCGGGTGAAGACAGGAGGACAGGCCTCGGCTCCACGCTGCCCCCTCTCCCCGTGGGACCGGGCAAGTCCATGGCATCTCCTCACCTCCGTTTCCCTCCCTAAAATGCGGTCGGACTGGATCGTGCTAGTCCCTTCCAGCTCTGACTTTGTGTGGTCCTGACTCCACTGCCTGGAATACTAATGCGGCCTGCTCAAAAGTGGACAGTCTTCCGTAAGAATGGGGCTTGTTTTTCCTTCTCATCTCCTTGCCTCAGTTTTTATTTCACTCCAATTTTCATTCCATCCACTCTCCAAAACAAACAAAAACAACCCCTCCACCACCCGCCCCCCGCTTCAGTTCCGAAGATTTCTTTATAGTCAGATCACACGATCAGGTCAGATGCCAGCCCGGAGAACCGAGGGGTGAGATGTCAGGGGCCAAGAACTTGGTTCCTCTCGCCGAGAGCCCACCTCACATGGAGAGATGAGCTGGGCCACAGCACAGACAGCCGGAACAAGGAAGGTGTGGACCCTCCCCTGCTGCAGCCTTCCGGGGGCTGGTCCACTCAGCTCTCCCTGGGGCTGACCCCGCGGCTTCCGTTGGGGGCTTTGGAGAGAAAATGAGAGGAGGGGAAGTAAAGAGCAGGGAGAAAAGCTGTGACCAGCAAGGCAGAGACACAGGCCTCTAGTCACAGGCCACAGGGACAGGTGGCCCCAGGCCCCCACGGCCCAGCAGAGGCACCGGCCGTCAGCGCTAGAGGTCCTGGGAGGTCTTCTGCGGTGAGCCCTTGACGGCAGACGATTGCCGTGGAGGGGGGAGGGGAGAGGGGCGCGTGGTCTCAGCCCCAGAACAGCCTGTGGGGAGGCCTGCTGCTCTCATCTTTCCATACCTCTGCGCCGTGTGCTTTCACTGCCCCACGTCAGCCTCCCTCAGGTAAGGGGGGACCCACAGTACCCGCCATCGGCCGCCATCACCTGCTCTAGGAAGGCAGGTTTGTGTGCCGGGAGGGCTTTCAGTCTTTATCTCTGTCTGGATTCCCTCCACTGGTGGGCAAGTGAGGAGCCAGAGCTGCACCGTAACTGGAGCACCTGGGTTGGGCAGGGGGCTCCCGGTGAAGGCGAGGGTGGACCGAGAAGGGCGGATGAAGGGGAGGTTTGCTTTCCCGAAGCAGGGCTGGGCGGCACAGGAGGGAGTCCACAAAGGGGAGCTGGTTGCGAACCGTCTTACCCTGGGCAGAGCTGCGGGCTCCCAGAGAGCCAAGCTACAGGCCGACTGGCCTCCAGGGATGAGCAGACCCCCTGCCCCAGCCCACCTCTCCTTGAACTCAGGAAGTGATCAGTCACCTCACCTAGAAAGGCCGAAGTCCAACAACCCAACAGAAGTCCCACAGGGAGCCACGCACACCAGGGCCACTGTCAGAATCCTCTGGAGCTTTTTTTTTTTAATAGGTTGTTTGTTTGTTTTGGCTGCACCGTGTCTTAGTTTCAGCATGAGGGATCTTCGTTGCAGCACGCAGGACCTTTAGTTGTGGCACACGGGCTTCTTAGTTGCAGCGTGCGTGTGGGATCTAGTTCCACGACCAGGGATCGAACCCAGGCCCCCTCAATTGGGAGCACAGAGTCTTACCCACTGAACCACGAGGGACCCCTCTCTGGAGCTGTTTAAAATCCGGCTGTTTGGGCCTCAGCCCAGACCGCCTGAATTGTTCTCTGAGGTGCAGCCTCGTGGCCTGGGCGCTGGTATTCTCCACAACCCGCAACGATTTTGATGCTTGTCTCTGGTTGAGAACAGATCAGCCTAAGATCCTGTTGGGAGGCTAGGGGCCAGGCCCCTAGCTCTCAGCCCTGATGCCCTCTCTCCATAGCCCTTGAGGTGGTGGCCAGGCCAGGGGCCCTGTTTTTACCCGACCCCCACCCCACTTGTGGCATCTTCAGAAGTCAAAATTTCTCCCAAGATGTGTGTCGATTTTTTCTCCTCCAGAGATGGCCAAAGCTGAATCAACTAAATTTCCCTGACATCTTCCTGTTGGCAGTGTGCAAGGCCCACGGATGGGGCGGGGAGTTCTGGTTGCTAGAGATGCTGAGGACAGGAAGTGTACCTAACGCTCACTCCACGCCAGACCTGTGCTGGGCATCACCCAACAGGCGTGGTCTTAGTCCATCTCCACAGCAGCCCCTCGAGGGTGCGTTCTGCTGTGTCCCCACTTTACTAACGTGGAAACGGACTCAGGGAAGTGAAGTAACTAGGTCAGGATCTCGGCCTGATGCTCCGTGAATCCACGAAGCCTTATTTGTCACGTACGCCGCCCACTCCTCCTGCTCATCAAGGCCGGCCGGGTCCCCGTCTGTGTCATTATAGCACCCTGTGCCCTCAGACCCTCTCACAGCCCTTGTCACACTCTATGAGGACAGAGGCTGTGTCCGGCACATAGGAGGCGCCCAGACACGTTTCATGAGCAAGTGAAGAGACAGGAGGTGGGGCAGGCGGTGAGCTGACCCCACTGCGGCCTGCCCCACCCCCCTCCCTCCCTTGCTGGGGCCTGGTTCTGCCTCCTCGGACCAGAGCTGAGTGGCCTGCAAGCACGCTGAGATTAAGTGGAGACCTGGCAGTGGGCAGGAGACCGGGGAGCCCCACGCTGCTCTCCTGGTTGCCATGGACTGGTGCCCCGGAGACAGCGGCCCTCGGCTCATCGCCTGGTAACTGAGCTGTAACAGTGTGCGCACTGCTCCCGAGCTGCCCGCAGCGTGGCCGGCCCCTTGCCTGTTCCCTGCCTGGCTCACGGGGAGAATTTACCTCCTGGAGGCGCACCTACTGGTCAGGGCCTCTGGGATGCAAGTGAGCGATGGCTGGCTTCAGCAGGAAGCCCTGGGAGTGGGAGAGAAGGGGTTGTGGGGGGGGACCGGTCTCCAAGTTATCTCACCCCAGGCTGGCCTTTCCCTCCTCTCCCCTCAGACGGATGGAAGCTGGAAGGCTTTAGGCTGCCAGAACCCACGCTGTGCTGTCACTGTGGAACTTCATAAGCAGTAGGTGCTGGCCTTTGGCATGTATGGCACATTTCAGACTTCACTAAGAGCAGAAGAAAAGAAAGAAGGAAAAGAAAGCAATCCTGATTCCTAAGGCCATGCTTCAAAGTCAGGCAACAAACCAGGATATAATCCTTTTTTTTTTTTTTTAAGTTGTTTTTGCTTTACTAAGGCATACAGGGTTTTAATCTGCGTAGTTTTCTCAGTGGGAAAATAGGTCTAAGCCTAAGCAGTCCTTCTCCCCCACCCCCAAATCTAAGTGTTCTTTTTGGCAGTGCTTTCCTTGCTTGCTGCAGAAGGCAGGGCTGCAAGGCTGCGGGACCCGCCTCCCAAGAGCGCTGGGCATGGCCTGCTGTGACCCCGCTGCAGAGGAAAGCTTTTCTGGGAAAACCGCTCCCTCCTGGGCTGGGTTGGGCTGGGCCAGGCTGGAGCCTGGTCGCTGATTTCTCCAGCCTAGGTTTGCTCTGTGTCCAGGGCAGGGGCTTCCAGCCCCAACGCTGGCTAGTGCCAGGTGCCGTCACCTAGAGCTCCATAGTTTGACTGCTGCGGGGCCTGTGGAGATCCTTTGACCCTCCCTCAGCTCCCCCAGGGGACCCTTCCTGGGGACGGCAGCCTGCGTTCCTAGAGTCAGTTCTCCGGCTGATTCCACCAGCCGCAGGAGCCATCCTATAGGTGTCAGGAACTCAAGAGGCCTTGGCCTGCTGGGCTGTACCCCTTGTGAAGGAAGGGGACAGGCTTCTGTGTGGAAGGAAGCAGAGGGCCCCAAGGCTTCCTGTGGATGCCTGGCCTCGGTGCCTCTTCATTAACTCTTAGCTCCACTTCCCAAGAATAAGGAGTGGCCTGACCTGATCCCGCTCTCAGGCATGGCCCTGCGGCCCCACTGCTCTGGACAGAGGCATCAGATGGCTGTGGCCCGCAGATCTCAGCCTCCAGGACCTTCAGCCTGAATTCCCCTCTCCCGCCAGCCCAGGTGCATCACTTGGAAACTACTCTTGCGGCCTCCTCCTGGCCGGGACTGGAGAGGGCCCACCCTGTGGATTTCCTTCCCTCCTCGTGGGACTGGAAGGCGGAGCCAGTTGACATCTGGGGTCTAATCAGCCGACCAGTGGCCTAGCCAAACTTTTGACAAAGCTTCTTAGAGATAAGTGGGTAGAGAAATGGGAGGCTTTTCCAGCCATCCCCTTGGCAGAAGCTATCCAGAAGCATCCATCTTCCATTTCCTGCCTGGCACTGCAGGTCAGCAAGAATTTATTCAATATCTGCTGAGTGCTTCATCTGGGACTTCATGTTCGGGAGTCTTGGTAGGAGGAGAGGACGGGCCTGCAAGCCTAGGGAAAGCCTTGACCTTGCAAAGCTCTGGGTCTCCAGCTATTCCCAAGGTGGCGAAGGAGCAGCCGGAGCTCCTCGGGGAGAGAGAAGGGAGCCTTCCGCCCCGAGGGGTTTTCCAGGGCTGGTCTGTGGACAGGGTGTTGGGACAGAGAGCGCCTGGAGGGACCAAAAAGGAAAGGAGGGAACAGTCACCGTCCGGGAGACTGTCCTTGGCCTACTGGAATGCAGGGGGTGACAGCCTGCCGTGGCCCATCCAGACGATGACTCCCCTCCCACACTGAAATGTGCCCTTTGCTGCTGTCAGGTCACCTCCTAGAAGGAAGGCCTTTCTCAGGAGTCCCGTGGCTTCCTTACTTTGCTCCCCAAGCCATGGAGGGTGTGACACCCCTTCCCCCTCACCTCTGCCGCCTTCCCCTCAGAGTTGCTTTGTCAAATGTTTTCCTTACCCAGTTGCCACCGACCCTTTCACTTCATCGAGGGCCAGCTCACTCGGGGACCAGGGACCAGCTGATGTGCCTTCCCCACCCCCCCCAGCCCGTTGCCATGGTAACGGCAGGCACTCCTGCTCCTGCAGAATATTGCTTTCTTGTAACCTTTTTCCCTCCCTCTCTTTCCCCCCTTCTTTCTCTCACACAAAAAGAAAGCACAAGTGTTTTATATTCATTCTGCGAAAAGCTGTGTAGTGCATACGAATTGCTGTGGCTTCCTCCTGCTTCTCTGAGCCTTTCCCGTCCTCAGAGCCAGGACCACAGGCCAGCGCAGGCATGGGCCCAGCCGGCCCGCTCTCTGGAAGGGGCACTGGCTCTGCGTTTCTAGAGGCCGAGCAGTGCGTTTATAGCTCTCGGCCTTTTGTCCAGGCCGTGAGCGTGATCGAGGCTGCTGAGATCGCCGTGTCCTTCTCCCCGAGCTTCCTGCCCTCAAGCCAAGGGCTGCGAGGTCTCCAGGGGAGTAGAGCGCTAACACCCTGGCTGGCACAGAGACGCAAAGCCAGGTGCAGCTGGAGGGTGGCTCCTCTGCGGTCTCTGTCGCCCTGTCCCAGGCCCCCTGTTGGCGTTGCCCCCTGGAGCCTCTCCTCACTCCCCAGGCAGACGCAGAGGCCCGGCCTAGGCCTGCGTCAGGGTTGTGGTTCCGTAGCCTCAAGTCCAGCACCTGGACTGAGAGGTTTTGCTGGTCGGCTGGGGCAGAGCCAGTGGCTGGACTTGATGGGCCTCGGAACCAGGAGTGGCTCCCCACCAACTCCCCACTCTGCTCTTCAAGCCACTCCTTGCCCTCCATTTTGGTAGCCCCTTTCAAGCCCCTTGCTCTGGAGGCTGAAGGAGATGATGCTGTGTTCTCTGACTCCCGCTTAAAGGGGCTCCCACTGTACGGGACAGGAAGGACGTTGTGTGCGCGTGTGTGTGTGTATGTGTGTGTACAGCAGACAGTGGGGATGTCTGTTGGCTCTAGCCCCCCGGGGACCAGAGACAGATCTTGAGGAGTGGCCGGGATTACCGAAGGAACCTGTAGACGACATTTCCAGCTTTAATTGTGCAATTGAAGTGTAATTTGCATTCATTTGCCATTTGGTGTCAAACTTTCTAAAATAAGAGAATTCAAAATGCGAAGTATGCAGCTTTGCTGGCTGTGCTCTCCAGTGGGGCAGGAGGAGGTGTACAGAGATGGGCGATGCAGATTCTCTTCGGTGCAGAGATGAAATCTGAAGGCCTCGATGTGTGCGCCGCCGTTCCTGCCCAGTCCCTGATCCAGGGCTACTGACCAAGCTCAGCTGTGGTACCAAAAACCTCAGCACAGAAGTAGTACGTGAAGTATCTCCTGTAATCTTCACAACAAACTTGCAAGGGCGAGTCCCCATGGGCACATATGAGGAAACTGAGCCCCCCACATCACCTGCAAAACCAAGTTCAGACCTACCTCTTTGCCTGGGTCCTAGCTCTTGACGACCTGCTCCTGCCTGTGGCTTCCGCCTGATCTCTGCACCAGCCCCACACCCCACTCCGGAGCTGGGCCGAAGCTTAGTTTCCTGGAATGTGCCACGGGGTCTGGCCCTGTGTCCATGAAAGGCTTCTGCTAGTTAAGAGAATGCTTTGCGTGCCTTCCTCTAACCCCTGGTTCCCAGGCAAACTGGGACCCAGGTACTTCTGAAGCCTCCCAGCCCCCCTCAGGCCGAGCTGCTGGCTCCCGTTGCACAGGCGATGCCTTATCAGTGCGTCAGGACCGCCCGTCTCCCCCAAGGTCACTCTCGTCCGAGGCAGGGCCCAGTTCAGCCTTGCAGCCTCGCATCTCCTCCAACCAGCACAGGCCCAAGCAGTAGATGCCGGGGGGGGGGGGGAAGGGTTGTTCACTGGTCCACTGGTGAAGTTCACTGGTCCAGGGTCAGGCGGCTGAAGAGCAGGGTCAAGATTGGAAGTCAGGATTGTGACCACAAAGCCCTGTGTAGCTTATCGGTCTCCGGTTTGTGGACTAGAGCTGGCTTTGAAGTGGACCCCCTGGTGCCCTGAGCGGCTGCCTGTATGTGAGACTGAAGACAAGTGAGGGCATTACCTCCAGTTGGGAGCGAGGACAGCTGCCTCTTACAGCCCAGCCTTGGGGCCACTCACAGGGTGGGGACATCTCACGGGCCAGGCCTCTCAGGCAGGATGGTTCTTCCCAAGCATCTTTTCTGTTAGGGAAATAAGTACCTGCTGGACCTGGTGTGGGGCGTTGCAGCCCTCATGGGGGTCAACATCTGGCCGAGCGCTGGCCTGGCCCCAGCTGCCTTGCAGTTTTTCTCACTGACAGCATTCGACCACCAGGATTTGCTGCCCACCTGTGCAGCCAGACCTGAGAGGAGTAGCCTGTGGTTCAGAGGTACGGTCGGCACGAGGGGTGCAGTGGGGCTGGCAGATGCCACGAGATGTAAAGAAACACAGGTTGCCCCCCAGCTCCCTCGGCTCCCCTGTGAGTCTGAGCCAAGTGTGAGATCACGGGGAGTCAGTGAGGCCCCGCCACCCCGAGCTGTGGGCAGAGCAAGAGCGGACTGCTCTACCAGTGCCCCTGGGTTGGGAATTAGGCTGCTGGTTTGGGGCTTTGACTTCTTTTTTTTTTTTTTTTTAATTTTATTTATTTATTTATGGTTGTGTTGGGTCTTCGTTTCTGTGCGAGGGCTTTCTCTAGTTGTGGCAAGCGGGGGCCACTCTTCATCGTGGTGCGCGGGCCTCTCACTATCACGGCCTCTCTTGTGGCGGAGCACAGGCTCCAGACGCGCAGGCTCAGTAGTTGTGGCTCACAGGCCCAGTTGCTCCGCGGCATGTGGGATCTTCCCAGACCAGGGCTCGAACCCGTGTTCCCTGCATTGGCAGGCAGATTCTCAACCACTGCGCCACCAGGGAAGCCCTGACTTCTTTTTTTTTTTTAAGATGAAATTCACATACCATAAATCTCATCCTTTTAAAGTATACTACACCCCAGAAAGAAACCCCTGTGCCCCTTAGCAGTCACTCCCCCGGCCCCTGGCAACCACAGCCTACTTTCTGTCTCTACAGATTTGTCTCTTCCGAATGTTTCATATAAATGTATTATATGTGACCTCTTGCAACTGGCTTCTTTCTCTTAGCACGTGTTTTCAAGGTTCATTCTTGTTGTAGAAGGTATCAGAACTTTGTTCCTTTTCATTGCCAAGTAGTAGTCCATGGCGTGGATATGCCACATTCTGTTTTATCCATTTATCAGTTGATGTACGTTTGCGTTTGTGGTATTGTATATATATATATATATATATATAGTAAGAAATATATATTTGGTCTTCCTCGTTTCTGGCACAGAGGTTCTAAAACTGTTGTAATTTCCTAACTGATGAGAGCAGTAAAGATGTCTTTCATCATCCACCTCCAGGAAGAGGAAAGGGGCTGAGATTGAATCAATCACCAAATGCCAACGATTTAATCAGTCGTGCCTATGTAATGAAGACCCCATAAAAACCCACAAGGATGGGGTTTGGAGAGCCTCCAGGTTGGATATTCAGGGAGAGTGTCGCCCCTGGAGAGGGCATGGAAGCTCTGTGCCCCTTTCCCCATACCTTGCCCTGTGCATCTCTTCCATCTGGCTGTTCCTGAGTTGTATCATTTTATAATAAACCACTGGCCTAATGAGAAAAATGTTTTCTGAGTCCCGTGAGCTGCTCTAACAAATTAAACCCAAGGAGGGGGTTCTGGGAACCTTTGATCCATAGCCGGGCAGTCTGGTGACAGACAGCCTGGACTTAGGATTGACATCTGAAGAGAGCCATCTGGGGGGCAGTCTTGTAGGACTCAGCCCCCAACCTGTGGGATCTGACGCTGTCTCCAGATTAGACAGTGGCAGAATCGGGTTGCATTGTGGGATACCCAGCTGGTGTCGGAAAATTGCCTGGTGGTGTGGGATAATGACATACATCAGAATTGGTGTCAGAATCTTAGGGCTGTCTCCACTTTCTAGCTATGATGAGCAGTGATGCCGTGAGCTTTCCTGTGGGAGTTTTTGTGTGA
Source organism: Balaenoptera musculus (assembly GCF_009873245.2). Lineage (NCBI taxonomy): Eukaryota > Metazoa > Chordata > Mammalia > Artiodactyla > Balaenopteridae > Balaenoptera > Balaenoptera musculus. The sequence continues at coordinate 47,063,927 of NC_045803.1, forward strand.
ACATGTCATCAGCCCCCTTGGGTAAAACACTAGGAACCCATAACTCTGTTTAGCTGTTTGAGGCACAGTTGGCTCGCTGTTCCCTGGATGGATGTGCCAGATGGAGGGGCTACTCCATGGTGCGGCGCTGCACCATTGCTGCTTTGCTGCCTGTTCCCCCATCCACCTCCTCCCTCTGTGTCTTCTTTCTGCCATTGCTGCAGTAGGCAGCCTTCTGGGGGCCTCCCTTGATGAAGCAGAGGCCTGGGCCTCTCTGCTTCCAGGCCTAGACCCCCCCAGGCCCAGGGCTCTTGGCCTGGGCATAGGGGCCACCCTTGCTCCTGCCGTCTGTCTGGGTTCTTAGCAGACACGACTTTCAGCCAGCACGGATCCATTCCCTGCAGGCCGAACAGTCAGAATGTTCTGAAATCACGTACACCGATGCACGGAAGGGCAGGCGAGTGTGGGTCTGCCCGCCAGGCCGTGGCAAGGGCAGGTCTGACTCATCTGCAGCCCCAGCACCCAGCACAGCGCAGGGCTCAGGCAATGCTGAGAGTCAGCGGAGAGACAAAGGAAAGGACGAGGTTGGACAGATGGGAGGTGGCGTTTGTGTGCATGAGTTCCATGTCCAACGTGGATGGGGCCGGGGTGCGGCAGGGTAGGAAGCAAAGCAACAGGTTCTCGGGGAGACTGCGTGCCAACCACACCGTGCTGCTGGGAGAGATGGATGGGCCAGAGCTGACAGAGAGGACACCGGGAGGAGAAGTGACAAGTGGGGCAGGGTAGGAAGAGGCACTGGCATGTTACTCGCATTGAGACAAGAATCGCCTTCAAGCTATGGAGAGAGGATAGTAGCATTAGCTTTTATTTTTTAGATAAAATTTGCCCATTTAAAATATACAATTCAGGCTTCCCTGGTGGCGCAGCGGTTAAGAATCTGCCTGCCAATGCAGGGGACACGGGTTCGAGCCCTGGTCCAGGAAATCCCACATGCCGTGGAGCAACTAAGCCCGTGCGCCACAACTACTAAGCCTGCGCTCTAGAGCCTGCGAGCCACAACTACTGAGCCCACATGCCACAGCTACTGAAGTCTGCGTGCCTAGAGCCCGTGCTCTGCAGCAAGAGAAGCCACATGATGAGAAGCCTGTGTGCTGCAACGAAGAGTATCCCCCGCTCACCACAGCTAGAGAAAGCCCAGGTGCAGCAACAAAGACACAACACAGCCAAAAATAAATAAAATATATAATTCAGTGGGTTTTGGTATATATACAAGGTTCTGCAACCATCACCACTGTCTAACTCCAGAACATTTTTATCATCTAACAAACAGCCCGGGAGTAGCCTTATTTTGACTATAGTCACCACGTCCATGGCTGGCCTGTCAAGCCACACACAGCCCACCCACCGGGGCCCCATCCGCCAGCGCTCTGCGTCACTTCCACTGGTTCAGGACTGAAGCCCTTGGTTGCCGTGGTAGGTTCTTGGCCTGGGCTCAGGCACAGTCATCCATCTATTGGATGGTGCCTGTTGGGCATCTACTGGGTGCTAGAGATAGTCTTGCGGGTACACCTGTGCTAGGACAGGCACAGTCCCTCTTCAGAGCACAGAGATGAGGGGGGAGCAGAAAAGGGTGGGCAGCCCTACCTGCAGTGTGGCAAGGGCTCTGCTGGAGGAGCTGGGACAGGTGAGTTACCGAGCTGCACACACACACACACACACACACACACGCACACACAAACAGGGTGCCCTACCCCCACCCTGGTGAGGCACCACCCTGCTTGCCGTTGATGCCAGGGGAGGAGCAGGAGGAGATGGGTGCTGTGCAAGGGGAGACAGCCTCTAAAGGTACAAGGGCTTTTTAGATCGTGGGGTCTCCCCTGGGGGCCTCTCACATCTTTGTATGAATGTTGCAGAGGCAGCCGAGAACTGAACCTTGTGTCTAGAAGTTGGAAACTGCTCCGTCCTGGAGACCAGAATTACACCCCAAATGTGGCGGGTGGCCTGGGGTCACCTCTGCAGAAGGATCTGCCCTGTGGCCTGGTGGTGGGCTGGGCCGTGGCCAGCACCCCCAGGAGTGTGGCCTGGAGGGCACTGTTGGACCCTTGCACAGGTCGACATCGAGGCCTGGCCAGCCCCGGAGCCCTGGGGCACACACCGCGCAGACTGCACCCTGGGGACCAGAGAGGAGTGGTCATGGGAGAGCTGACTCCCGGGCCTTGACTCCGGCTTCCTTCCTGCACTTGCCCCCGCCCACTGCCTGTCTGTGCTCTCATCGGCCCATGTCCTTTGCAGAACCCTCTTAGTACTGTTAGAGCCACAGTCTTGGCAGCTCTCACCAGCCCGTCGCCTTCTGCAGACCCCTCCCCACCCCCTGGAGGCAGCTCTCCATCTCCAACCACAGCTCAGCACGGAGGTCCTTGTCCCTCATCCTCTGCTTTTCTCCCCCAGGTTATTCTGAAGGATCTGGAGGTATTGGCAGAAATTGCTTCCTCCCCCGCAGGCCAGATGGATGACCCAGGCCCCCTCGATGGCCCTGACCTCCGGGTCAGCCATTCAGAGCTCCAGGTGCCCACCCCTGGCAGAGCTGGCCTACTGAAGACTCCTGGTGAGTCCTCCCCGGAGGGTTGCAGCCTCGGGGACCCTGGGAATGGCAGTGCTCAGTCTTGTCCTGGACCGGCTGGCCTTTGGGCTGTCCCTCTTTCCGCACCCTCCTGCCTCACACTACAGCAGCCCTCCACCCCTGTAAGAGACCTTCACAGCCCTTTTTCCTCATCTCCCTGCAAGTTTCGGGCTTTTGAGCCGTTGGCTAAACATAAAACCATCCGGGTCAGCTGACTGTCTCTTTCCCTGTGGTGGCGTCTCCCAGTCAGGAATCAAGGTGCTTCGGAGTCTTGGGTCTCACAGGTGGAAGACTAGGCAGCCGTTTCCTTCCTCGTCGAGAAGCTAAAAATAACATGGCAGGCAGCCCAGGCCGGAGAGCAGATAATTCAGACAGGATGTTTCCGGGCAGTCCTTCAACGTGAAGGTGGCCGTGGCGCTCCTGGTGCTCACCCCTCAGGGTCCTTCCAGACAGCGGGTGGCTCTTCTCCCTGCGCTTGTGTGACTCCCAGGTCCTCCCTCCCAGGCAGACGCCTCTTCCCTCCAGTGACACGATCCTGGAAAATGCCCAGGGATGCGACTTGGAAGGAAAGTACCCAGCGAATCTTGGGCATTTGCCTGGGGTGTCTCTTTGTCCCCTGAGCAGCTCTTGACATCTAGATACAAGGTCCTAGACCTCCTTTGATGCAGAAGCCAAGAGTCAAATAGATCTGGGGCCTTTCAGTGGCAGCTTCCCTCCTGCAGCCCCACCACGCTGGTCCCAGAAGGCGTCCCAGTACTCGGCCCTGAGGACACCTGCTTGTTGGAATTGGAGGTGACCTCAGGGCTGCCATTCAATCACAGAACGCCCATGCATTGAAGACATCTGCCTGATGACACTTGAATTCAAGCCCCTGCAGTGGGGTGTCACATAGGACCCCAGGCTTCAGGCTACCGCCATTGTGCACACTCTTGGGCCTGCAGCTGGTCCCAAGTTTCCAGCTGTTTCTGACCAAAGCAAGGAAGGAGTAAGGGGCTCTAGCGGCAGCCCAGCTTCCTTCTCTCGTTTCACAGGACACGGTGGTTTCCCTGCCTGTGAGCCGTTTCCTCTGGGCAGTCAGAGGCCATGGCTGGGAGGCTCCCACGTCCTGACCAGGAGACCCCTCGGGAGGAGATCCCTACCCTTTGTCCCACAGCTCAGGAGTCCATTCTCCATCCTGTGTCCCCAAGTCAGCACTTGGGCGTCAGCCTGAAGTCTCTGGATGGGCGGCAGGAGTGCCAGAGGTTGAGTGTGAGGCCAAGCCTCGCCGCAGGGGTGGGAGCCTTGATGAGGGGGAAGAGCAGCAGCTGAGGGAGGGGTTCCCGCCGGTGCGGCCAGGCCCCCAGATCTCCCTGCCCGGGAAGCAGTTGTCACTCATCCTCGGGGAGAAGCTGAGGCAGCATAGCCTCGGGCAGGGGACACCTTGTTCTCCCGGGACTGTCTGTGATCTGTCCCTCCATCTGTAAGGTATCTTCTCTTTTCCTCCCCGGCACAGAGAAGCCGATGGCTGTGAACCGCTTACTGGCTAGTGGAGGGATGGGCCAGGTCTGTGTTGGAGAGGGCCTGGTCCAGGGAGTTCCGGCAGCAAGCCCTCCGCTGCTTGGGAGCAGGGGCTGAAAGGGACTTGGAGGGCTAAGAGGTTGAACCCCAGCTCCTGGCCCTGTCAAGACAGGTGGGCCGCTAGGGAGCCCGAGGTGGCGAAGACTTGCCCCAGCTCACAAGGCTGTCAGACCAGCTCACAAGGCTGTCAGACCGGCTCACATCAGCCAGGGCCTCACCCCGAATTCATAGAAAACAAAACAGCCGAGTATGCCAGATGGGAAGAAATTCCATCCTGGAAAGAGCACCAAGGAAGTGCCTGAAGCACTTCCTTGGTAATGCTTCCCTCCTTCAAGGATACACAGCGCCAAGTGCCTGAAGCACTTCCTTGGTAATGCTTCCCTACTTCAAGGATACACAGCGCCATGGGCCCCGAGCTCTTAGCCCGAGACCCATGTGTGCCCTGCAGGGAGTGTGGGAACCACACGTGCGTGCTGTCCACAGCTGACCCCAGATCTGTCAGACGGGTCCATGGTTTTAAAAGGTCAAGCTCAAGGCGGTAATAGAAGAGCACGGGAAGCCAGAGCTGTACCCTGTCCCCTCTCCCGCCTCAGCCACCGTGGGGAGGGCACACGCCAGGCCCTAAAGGCCCCAGATCTGTTAGGATGGTAGGGGTGGCTGTGTGAGTCAGAAAGCGCGCAGGAAGTGCACTCATTCCTCCCGGCTGCTCTTTTCTCCCATCGCTTCGCGGGCGTGCGAGGGGGTCGTTCTGTCTGTTTCCGTCTGGCTGTGCACAGAGGCTGCGAGGCCAGCCCCTCTTCCTGTTTGGACACTGCCTTCCTCTGCTCTCCAGGGCGCAGCTCTGAGAACTTGCAGAGTGCAGAGCTGTGTCCCTTTAAGGTCGTTTGCCACCTTACCACCACCCCACCCTCCCCGTCCCTGTAAAGGCACTTTGGAAAGCCAGGGAGGTGGGGAGCCTAGCAAAGACGAAACCAGTGGTGTTTGTAGGGAGCTAAGTGGACCTGCCGTCCTGTCAGGTCTGTAAACTCGGATGGTGCAGATTGTACACAGCAGGAGCGGTGGGGAAGCCAGCCCATCACACGCCTGGATAGTTGCTGTGCTGGCCTAAAAGCGCCACAGCGGTGGTCCCCAGGGCCACAGGCAGAGTTGTCCACAGGGGATTTTGCTCTCGCCTGGCCTAGCATGAACATCTCTGGCTCCAGCACAGAGCGGCAGGGGCAGAGGCGGTGGTCTCCCTCCCCACCCCCACCACCCCGGCCTGCCCCCCTTCACTCCTGACCTTGGCAGAGCCCCGGGGCTGGGGAGAGGGCCACCTCTGGGGCAGTCAGGAGGGGAGCTGGCTGGGTGGGCGGCCCCGAGGGAAGCCTGTGGAGGGCTCCCTGTCTCCCTAACTTGTGTTTTGGTGAAACGACACGAAAACGACCGGTTGGGTCCCCTGTGACTTGGCAACTTTTGTGCCTTCTCTGTCTGGCTCCACATGGCTGGGGCCCTGCCAGGCTCTGGGGAGAGGGGATGGTGAGCCCCCTGGAGCAGGCCTGCAGTGGGGAGGCCCAGCAGGAGCAGGAGGGCTCTGGGATGAGTCCGTCATTGGAGACGGGCCTGGACATCCTGCTGCACAAGAGGGAGGCCCCTGGGCCCCGCACCGCAGCAGTGTGGCGATCTGGGACCAAAGGTCACCCCGGGACTGATGTTTGCCCCCAAAACCCAGTCTTCCTGACCTTCCCTTCCGGCCACAGGGCCCATTCTTGGGATAAAGCAGCTCGTGTCAGTGTGCCCTGCAGGGCTCTCTGGTCCCAAGCTCTAAACACATGGGCAAAAATGAACGTTCTGATTCAGTTTCGTTGCTTATAGCCCGGCCTGGTGTGACCAAGTGCAGAAATAAATTCTAGAAGAAACCCAGGAAGCCATCCCTGGTAGTTTCGCCAGTAATAGCGGTGACTGTAATATGCTGAGCTCTTGTTTAGGACTGGGCACAGTTCTAAGCACTTCTCACGTCAGCTCACTGAACCCTCCCCGTGGATCAGCCCTTGACCCTTATGCCATCTCTGAGGAGAGCACTGCTGTCATTCCCACCTGGGCTGGGGGATCATGGCAGCGGTGGTGCCGGCCCAGGAGCCTGGCCTGAGAGCCTGCTCTCTTCACCTTCACACTCAGAAGACGGCAGCACACGTGAACCCCACCCTGTCCAGCAGTGGTGGTCCAGCTTCCTCCTCTGCGTGCTGGGCTGTGGCCTCAGCCTGGCAGTTTTTTGGGGGGGTATCCCTCCTCTTCACAGTGACTTCAGGGACCCCATTCCAGCCTTAAGCCACCTCAGCAGCTCATTTCCTGCCCTTCTGCTGCCTCCCCCCTGGCCTGCCCTCTACTTCCTCCGGCCACACCAGACCATTTCCCAGCCCCCAGAAAGCCGTGCCAGCTGCCCTCTGAGCTTTAAACGCCCTTCTTCCCACACACCCTTTTCGGGCAGCGTAAAAGCACACAGGTGCTGGGGTCGAAAAGATCTAGGTTCACAACCCAGCTCTGCCCTGCCTGTCTTGTGACCTTGGGCAAGTGTCCTGCCTCGGTGCCACCTCTCCCTCCTCTGTAAATCGGGTGATGGGCCCCTGGGGGGCTCTGTGAGCGCTTGCATGGAAGGGGGTAAGATAAATGCCCTGTATGTGTAAAGTGCTGCCTTTGCTCCCATCCTTCTATGTTACAAGAGCTTACACGTGCTCCAGGCCAGCTCAGATGGCTTCTCTTCCATGCAGCTTTCCAGGCTATCCCAGGCCAGACTCCTCTCTACCACTTTGTTCCTTCCACCAGTCACACTGTGGGGTTCGCATCTGTTTCCCTCCTGGCCGTGACCTCTTAGACCCCTGAAAGTGCAGGTTATGGCAGCCTCAGCATCGCCTAGAGCTCATCAGAAATGCAGACACTGAGGCCCACCCCGGAGTCAGAATCGCATTTTATCAGGATTGCTGGGTGACTTGTGTGCGCCTCAGTTTGAGAAGCACCAGCTCATACCGCAGGGGCCTGCTGTACTCACCTCTGACCCCCCAGCGTCAGGTGCCCAGTAAGGGTCAGCACCCCTCTTTCAGAGTTTCTTAAATTGACAGAAGGAGCGGGTACCAGGACCAATCACCTAGTCCCCATTGTCGGGTCTGAGGCTCCCCTAGCACATCTGCCCAGGCCTTCACTTGTCCCCAGATGGAGAACCTGGCCCCCTCCAACCCAGGGCCCTTCCTGGTCTCTCCAGCGCCCCCTTGGCCCCAGCCCCTGCTCTCCCAGCAGGAGCAGCGCGGCCCCTCTCCACCGCCACGGTCAGCTGGAAGGTCCTCCCAGGCCCTGCCCTGGCCCATTAGCTTATCTCTTGCTCCGAACCAGGCAACTGGAAAGCCTCCTGGATTTGGGTGACTGCCCGGGGCAGAGGACTCCCTGGCTTTTCCGCAGAAAAGAAAGTTTCTGCCTTTTGGATTGGGTCCCGAGGGTGCCGTTGCTGCAGCATCTTAACCACCCTTTTGTCCACACAGCCATAGGGTTTGGGCCCTCTGACTCGGGGGACTCCACACCCCCTGAGACCCTGCTTCACGAGTGGCCGAGGCCTCCCTGTCTCCCGGCCCCTCTGCCCTGTGTGTAGGCTCTCCCTTCCCTGCTCGTCCCCCTCGGGTCCACACCAGCCTCCCAGTCACGCAGCCCACTCCTCAGCACTTCCTGTGCCAGGCACGGCGTCGCGCTCCTCATCCCCGCGAGGTCCACAGATAGGAACCGGCCCAGAGAAGGTGTCACATCCTCAGGAGTGCCCTGCCAGTCGGCCACAGGACCTGCATCTGAGCTGGGTCCCCGGCCCTCCCCCCTCCTCTCAGGGCAGCGGATCCAGATGCCCACTGGAGGGGCTGGCCAGGCACACGGCCCCAACCCTCAGGGGAGGTAGCTGGGAGGGCTGGGAGCGGAGCGGGGACCCTGCTGGGCCCGGGCTGGGCGCCTGATGTTTTCGCATCTGGTTTTGTTGAACTGTAACTCGCGTTGTGTATTGAGGCCAGAGCTATTTTTATCCTGACATGTGAGGCTCCTTCACGTCATAGCCGCAAAGCTCAATCCAAAACATCCCAGGGAAGGCTGTTTGTAAGACGTTCTGCAGATTCTCATGTCGCCACATCAGGTTTCACTTAGTAGCATCTGCAGGGCTGGCTCCCTGGCCGCCCACCCCCCGGCCTGGTCTTGTATACGGGGTGCTCCCAGCAGTATCTGTTGGCCCCTCGGCCAGCCGGTGGTCATGTGGACGTCCTGCCAGAGCCCACGCCTCTAAACCAGGAATGCCAGGCAGGCGGCACTGGACTGGTCCTCGGCAGGAGTAGGGAATGGAAATCCCGCTCTTCTCGGCCCCTCAAAGGGCGCCTCCCTCCTGAGACCCGTGTCCAGGTTGCTCCCAGCCCTCTCCTCACTTCCGCACCTCCTGGGCCCCCGGCCAGAACACCTCCCCGACCGTGCGCGGCGGGCCTGGAAGACCGTGCTATCAGCAGTGTCTCCTGGGTCAAAGCCTGCCAGCCCTGTCATCCCAGCAGATCCCCACGTTGGAGGGCGGGCCCTGACTCCGGGTGTCGGGCCCCTATCCGGCTCTGCCCTGTCCTAATGTGCCGGCAGCATCCAGCCCCGGGCCCCACCCGAGGGGGAGCTGAGCTGAGTAGGCTTTTATCGGCTGCTGAGAAAGGAGGCCGATTCCCAGCCGAGCTTGTCAAGCACGCAGACGGGCGAGAGGCAGAGGCGGCCGGTGGAGGCGCTGTGAGCTCCCCACGGGGAGGAGCAGACTGCGGCTGGGCAGAGATTAGTTCAGTTGGGAGAGGCCCATCACTCCCTGTAGTAACACTCCTGGAGCGGGTTTGTTCTCTCTCCACCCCACCTCCTCCTCCCGTGCCTGCAGCCTTGCCTGGAAACATCTCACAGGTTCTACCTCAAGCCAGCTGGGCCAGAAGGGCTGGTGAGTCAGAAAAGTGGCTGGTGGGGCCAGTGGGAAACTGAGGCGGGGAGGGACCGAATAGGCCCTCACCCTGTCCGTGGTGAGCACTGAGATGCGCCCCCTCCTTGCCCAGCCCACCTGGCCAGTGTTGCCCTACCCCCGCGAGCTTCCCAAGGCTCCCCGCCCTCTCCTGCAGAAGCTTCTCTCAAGGGCAGTGGCCCTGACCAGAGCCCGTTCTGGCGGGCGGGAGCCTGAAGGGCCCCCGGCCTCGGGCAGCTCCCCCGAAGCCCCCATCCTCCTAGTCTCAGCCTCAGGAAGGCGCCCGGCGCCCACTTCGGTTGCACCCGGCCTCCTGCTCTTCGCAGTCCTTAAACCGAGCAGCGGAAGCTTTCTCAGTAACCATCGCACTGTGAGAATGGGAGGCACTCGACATGGCTTCTCCCAGATGTGGCTCTGCCCCCTCCTACCTCCTAAGGGCCTCAGCTCCAGAGGCCGCCATGCGGGCCTGGACGTGGAGAGTCGATTGTGGGGCCCAAAGGGGGCTGTGGCTAAGGAGAGCGGCGACATGTGCAGAGCAGCCCCAGGCCTTCTCTTCTGCGGGTCTGTCAGCTGAGGGGTGGCCAGATCTCCCTCCCTGAATGTGGGGGGTGGGGGAGGGGTCCCAGGCGATCCCCTCTCCTCACAGCCTCCCTGCCCCCCAGCAGAGGACTGTGAGCTCGTCCCAGATCTGACATTCCAGACTATCCCCAGCCCTCAGCCGTCCAGTCCGAGACTCGGAGAACGGGAACCATTTGCCTCATGCAGTGCTCTGTGTTATGGCACGTTTGCCAGGGATAGCAGCCCCAGTTTATCGAGATCAGACTATGTAGGAAGCCCCAGGCCAGGTACGTTACATGTTTGTCTCGTTTAATGAGGGCTCTTATTGCCCCCACTTTACAGATGAGAAAACTGAGGCTTAGAGAGGGTAAGAGACTTGCAATTCTGGAGTTGCACAGCTAGTAAGCGGTTGAGAGGAGATCTGATCTGAACCCAGGTCTGATGGACTCCCAAGCCAAGCTCTAAAACACCATGTTTGATGCTTCCCACTGCCCCTGTAGGGACAGAACCACCCAGCACCCCTCCCCAGTGCCTGCCCAAGACACCCAGTCCCTGGAGACTGGAGACTTGTGGCCCCAGGTGGGGAGGATTTCTTTATGGTCGGTCCCCGTTTTGGTCCCTTTGTCCTTTGGAATCTAATCCTGGAAATGGGGTGGGACAGAGGTGTACATACAGAAACTAGAAGGGGACAGGGACCTAAGGAGTCATCATGAACGAGCACCCAAGAGAAGGCCGCAGGGAGCTGGGCTCCAGTCCACACACAGCTCCACTGGGGGGCGCGGGGGGAGCCTCTGCCCTCCAGCCAGGCCACCGTGGGGGCAGAATACACGTCCTCAAGTGTGGGGATGGGGACAAGGGGCTGAGAGGCAGCCAGACTGCCTCAGCAGCTGTATCTGCGGCCACCTCTTTGGAGATCAGCCCCCGCTGGGCCTGAGGTAACTCGATCTGTGAGAATGTGACACTCGATTCTGCAAACAGCCCCTCTGGGCAGGGAGCAGAGACTGTTTGCCATTCCAGAGTCACTCAGGACTGCCTGGGCCAGGCTCTTCTGGACAGGGACCCAGAACAACACACTGCAAACAACAAGAAATTCAACGAGGCCTGTCCTTGAACTGGCTTCTCACCCCGTGCACGGTTCACAGGAGCTGTAGAAGAGGCTCAGGAGAGAGGACAGTATTTTGAAGGTGTGGTTCCTGGTAAGGAATCCTCATAGAGTAATTCACAGCCAGGAAAAACAAAACAGGAAACACCTTTTCCAGTTCCCAACCACTCTTCCCCGTAAGGACCACGCGAGGACATAAGGAAGACTGAGTTCAGCAAAACGACAGAACTCCTGGGAGAAGGTTTTACTGCTGCTTCCTGGCATCTGATGAAGTCAGCCTGTAGGGGCTCCTCTGTAAGGCTCACTTGTAGTGCTCTGGACGACGGTTCCACACGTTCCTGTTTTGTGCTTTAGGCTGATGCTTCTGGGAGCTGATACTCCTTGCACAGCCAAGCTTGATTCCCAGAGACCCCCCCCCCACGCTGCCTGTTTCACTAAATCGTACGCTTTAAAAGGGTGAACTTTATGGTATATGAATTATATCTAAGTTAAACGGCTATTTTTTTTTTTAAATCAGATGTCCTGTTAATGCCTCAGGCAGATGGAATGAGGAGTCCTAACATCACTGACACCTCTTTCCAGCAGTGCTGTTGAGGTCATCATGTGTCAGAAAGGAAGGACGGGGGGAGATCCCAAGGGGTGTATGAACACACTACATTGGGATCACCCAGGCACTGTGTCAGCCCCGCCCTCGTCCCCTCCGCGCCGGAGGCCTTACAGAGGGGACCATGTGCAGGGCTGGGGCTGGGACGGGGTTGCAGGGACAGTGGGGTGAGGGCTGTATCTGGCTTTCAGTGTATTTTCAGCTGGTACACATAAGAGGGAGATCTCGAGTGCGCTTCTGGTTGTAAAGCCAGCTCAGGGTCTTCAAAGTACTACTCTAAAAGAGCGTCTTTGCCTGAAGATGAGGAAAAATCTCTGATTTCAAAACATTGGGTGCAGATGGAAACGCTTGGTCACATTTTGTCGGTGTGTGCTGTCTTCACCCTGGTGGCTGTGTGCATAACTGACTTATTCTTAAGCAGCGGCGGGAAGGGAGTATGGCTTCTGCCTTGCAGGATCTATCGGCTTCATGGACCATTGAGGTTGTGTGTCTGCCTTCTCTCTTTCTTCTCTTTGACTTGCCATTTGCTCTTAACCAGTCAAACAAAGCCCAACTGTATTTTATTTATTAGGATAATGAGTAAAAAAAAATTTTTTTTTCCAAAAATTTCTGGCACCTAGCAGCCGGTCTCACACGTAGGAGGTGTTCACTAAGTGATGGGGGGTCAGCTGGAGGGGTGGACAGGGAAGTGGGTGCTTTTTGCAGTAAGCAGAGTTGTATCAGCTTGTGCACACTTGTTTGGTCCTGGCTTTTTTGCTGCCAACGTGGCCCTTGATTGAAGGTGTTCCCTCATCCTGTTACACAGAGACTCTTCCCCCACCGTTTTGGCGTTGATAATTGTTTATATTCTGTGGACACGTAGAATAAATCCCGGCTCTGTCCCTTTCTCTATAGGTACCAAAGGCTTGGAGTGTTCTCCTTCGACTCCGACCATGAACTCCTACTTTTACAAGTTCATGATCAACCTTCTCAAGAGGTTCAGCAGTGAACGGAAGCTTCTGGAGGTCAGAGGCGGCTTCATCATCAGGTTAGCCTCCGCGTACCTTCTGTGCTCCCACAGCCTCGGCTTTTCATTCTCATACCATGCAAGGGGTCAAGGCAACCATTTTCTCTTCCACTCCTCTCTCCTCCTTTCCCTGACCTTTGAGCTCTTAAAAGAAACAAAGAAGGTTCCCCCTTCACACCAGGTTGCTGGTGCTACTGACATGGGTTAGGTCGATGTCACCATTTTTCGAACAAATGAAATCGTCTTTCACTTGTTGAGACAGCTTTCCTTGAGGCTAAATATCCTGTCATTGACCACTCTTGTGGGAATCTTCAGGGAGAAAAGGAGGTGAGCCAGACAGAGCATGAACCTGGCTGTGCTGGGTGCCCAGCTGTCAACACACCGTTTGGCCACAGCTGGTGGCAGCAGTGGCTCTGGCGGAGCCAGGTTCTTGTGCTGTGTGAGCCCAGCCCCGGACAGTCCCAGGGCACCAGCCCCAGTCCCTGGAGGTCTCCAGAACTGTCACCACCAGCAGTATGGCCAGGTCTGGCCCTTTGCCTCTTGCTTGGCTCCAAGGAGCAGGGTCACCAGGAGAGTGACCTTCAGGCCAACAGAAATCTAAAGGGGGCACAGATTTCTTCAGGCTCCCCACAAAGCCAGGCAGAGGAGTTTCCCAGAATAGTCTGAGTGACCCTAGATACTCTACAGCAGTGGTTCTTGGCCCTGACTGCATGTTAGGTCACCAAGGAGGCTTGAAGAAGAAGGTGATGGCTGGGCTCCACCCTGACCAGTGAAATCAGAACCTCTGGGGCGACGGAGGTTAGTAAAGCCATCCAGGGTGCTCAGGGAGCAGACTAGACTAATGTCCCAGGAGTTGGGGGGCTCCTGATCAGGGCCATCTGGGGGTCAGGGAGTTGAAGGAGAATTCCAGGCGGAGGGTCCACCCTGCACAGAGGCTTCAAGGCAGGAAGGAGGTTGGAGAGTTCATTTTGCTGTAAACCAGAAGGCGAGGGGGGAGGGGCTCAGCCGTGTGAGCTGGACTAAGGACTGGGGCCCTTACCCAGAGGTCAGCGGGAAGCCGCTGAATGGGCTTGAGCAGGGGGATGGTGTGACCAGATTGCTGCTTTTTTTTAATTATATATAAATTATTTATTTATTAATTTCTATTTTTGGCTGCGTTGGGTCTTCGTTGCGGCGCGTGGGCTTCTCATTGCAGTGGCTTCTCTTGCTGCAGAGCACGGGCTCTAGGCGCGTGGGCTTCAGTAGTTGTGGCTCGCAGGCTCTATAGAGTGCAGCCTCAGTAGTTGTGGTGCACGGGCTTAGTTGCTCCGCGGCATGTGGGATCTTCCTGGACCAGGGCTTGAACCTGTGTACCCTGCATTGGCAGGCGGATTCTCAACCACTCCGCCACCAGGGAAGCCCCAGTTTGCTGTTTTTACAGATTACTGTGCTGCTGGGAGAGAATGGGTGGATGTGTGGGAGACCAGGTGGGAGGCTGTTGTCCAAGGTGGCAGCTTGGTAGGGGGATGGGAAGAAGCAGTGCAGTGCGATGCAAGAATCAGTAAGAAGTATGTTGATTGGTGATGAATTGCATGAGGGAGGGAGGGAGGAGAGAGGGAGTTGGGGGGGACGGCCAGGACTGTGGTGTGAGCAGCAGGGTAGATAGTGGTAGCTGTCCCTGAGGTGGGAGCCCCGGAAGAGGAGCAGGGAGGGAAGGGTTTTAAATAGCTTTGGGAACGTCAAAGGAAAGACATTGAAGACATTGCTATGTCTGCCTCTCAAAGGAGGGATCTAGGCCCACGATACAAATCTGGAGGTTGATGGCAGTCATTCATTCATTCACTCTCTTATCCATTCATTCAACAGATATTTACTGAACACTGTGCGGGGTTCCATTCTAGATAATTCTACCTTGTGGATTTCACTCCTAGGGACTAAGAATGGTCAGTGGTCAGAGCGAAGGAAGGCCGCCCGGAGCCGGGCCCTTCAGAGTTCCAGTGTGCAATGGTTGGGTCTGGAGAAGCTGGGAGAGGAGGCTGAGGAGAGGGGCCCAAGAGGTAGAAGGAAGCAGAGGAAAGAGGGGGATGTCAGGAGGCAGCGAGGGGAGAGGAGGCCGGAAGAGGGCCGGCTGGAGGGCGTGGGGGAGCCTGCTGAGCACGGGGTGAGCTGAAGGCGTGGGAGACAAGGAAATGGGCGGAGCAGGCCCAGGGCTTGCCTGTGTGGCGCTGGCGGCGGGTGGAGGAGCCACGGGGCCCCAGCTCCAGGCAGAGGGTGGCATTGAGGCCACCCTGGGGAACAGCCCGAAGGGTAGAGTCTCAGGAGGGGACAGCCCTGCCTGGCCAGAAGGACAAACAGCAGGACCACGAGTCCCTGCCCATCGGGAGGAAGGGGCTTCCGATGGTCTAGACCCCCCAAAGGCGTCCCGGTGGTGGTGGGGTGGTGTCACCACCCTCTGCTTTCCTGAGCTCTCACAGGGCAGGGTTTCTCAGCGGCGGCACCGTTGGCATCTGGGGCCGGACAATTCTTTGTGGCAGCGGCTGTCCTGCGCGCTGTAGGGTGTGGAGCCGCGTCTCCAGCCTCGACCCGCTGGATGCCAGTAGCACCGTCACCCACCCAACTGGGACAATCAAAAAACGTCTCCAGACAATGCCAAAGGTCCCCTGGGGGGGGCAGAATCATCCCGGGTGACAGCCACGGTTACAGAGCGACAGAAATGGATTCTTATCGTCACTTGCCAAAAGAGGAAGGTTTCCATGGTTTTTTTTTTTCACATCAAGTTGGACGGTTGGGGATTGAAGAGACCCCCTACCAGGAAAATGACGGACTCTTCCCACACGAGTGACGGTTAGCTTCGTGCGGCTTTCCAAATTGTAGAGGTGTCAGCTCTTTTGATGAGCCCTCCTTGCCTGGAAGACTTTTAGGAAACCAGTGGAGAGAAAGGCCTTTGAAAAAGGAATTTGTAGCTAGTTTCCTCTCTGGAGAACTGGGCTGTAATGGGTTTTTCTATCCTCTGTCAGCCTCACGTGCCCTGTCAGGGGCCTGGGGAGAGGGCGCTCGGGGAGTCGGCACTATCCCCAGATGGCACCGGGCAGAAGTGCGGGCAGCGTGCGTGCGCATGGGTGTGTGTGAGCGTGTGCGTGGGCGCTCCCTCCGCCCGCTAGGGCCGAGGCTCCGTGAGCTGCTGCCACGTTCCCATTCACAGCCTCTAGGACAGTGAGGCTTCGCTTGCTTTGCAGTGTCTCCCAGGCATCCTAGGCTGATGAGAATCCTCATGTTGCAGGAGGGAAATGAGAGGAAGCCGCGTGCCTGCCTGGCTCGGTTGGAGCTGGGCTGCAGACCGCTGCACTCTGCTAATTTTGCAGCTGCCCCTCTGTCCCTTCTGTGAGAGCGTGCCGAGCCAGGTGCCTTGAGGAGCCCTGCGCAGCCTGCAGACCAGGACCGCCTGGCTCCCAGCTCCTCAGAGGGTCCTCCCTGCTCGTCCTTCTGGGGCTCAGTATCCAGCATGGCAGTCGCTCTCTGTTCCAGGGCTCACACTCCCCGTGCACCACACTGGGGCCTCAGTGGGCATGGCGCCTGGCCTCCAGGGCACGCCTCACTCCCACCCCGCACGGGCCGCAGAGGTCTCCTAGCCCTGGGCAAAGAACCCAGTGGGCTGGACAGAAGGAACCTGTGACTGGGCCCCTCACATTTGTTGTCCCTCCTAGTCCTTCGCTTCATTAGTCCAGCCTGCCGTTCCCCCTGAAGCAGCACCAGCCCCTGTCATTTCGAGCTACAGCTTCCTCTGGGCCACACCAGCTCTGTGGGGCGGCTACCTGCTAAGCCAGCGTGCCACGCCACCCAGTCTGGGTTCTCAGGGTGAGCACAGCCCAGCATCCGATGTGGAGGAGGCCTTGAAGACGTGTGCCTTCCTCCTTCCCGTGGCCAGACGGGCTGAGGCCCTTCAGCAGAGGTTCACTGGGGGCCCAGCCCTCGGAGTGTCAGCCTGCCCACCTGCCTTTCGTTTCATTTCCTTATTTTCTGCTGGTGGCTTTAAAGAGGAGCATAATAGTGATACATGCAGGCTGAGAAGAAGCCACAGGCCTGATAAGAAACACAGTAAATGAAAAACTTAAAAAAAAAAAAAAAAAAGAGAGCGAGAAGCAGGGACTTCCCTGGCGGTCCAGTGGTTAAGACTCCATGCTTCCACTGCAGGGGTCATGGGTTTAATCCCTGGTCGGGGAACTAAGCTCCCACATGCCGTGCGGCGCAGCCAAAAAAATTTTAAAAAGAGAAAAAAAACACAGTAAATGATTCTTAACCCCCTTCTTCTGGTGTTAAGCCAGCTATAAGTTGCTCCTCTTAACCCCCAAGATTGAGCAGAGAAAGGAAAGAGATTCTTCTGGCAAACAAATGAAGAGCCATTGTTTCTGTAGTAGTGTGTTTAGCTCAGGGTCCAGGAACGGCTACTGTCTATAGAAGGACAAAGGCATCCAGAGTTCTTGAGGACAAACGTCTGGTGGGGGGTCTTGGCCTTGAGGAAGATGCATGACTCTCCTCAGGCCCCGGGGTGTTTCCCCCAACTCGGCTTTCCCAGGCTGCACCTCCGTGGGGCGTGGGAGTAGGGCCCCCAACTCCAGCCAGGCCCCTGCGTGGGTTGGACATCCTCTCTGTGTCCATGTGGCCTCACTCTCTGGTGGGTGTAACAGTTCAGAGGCATGTTGAGTTTGGGGAAGCCAGTGACTCCAAAACCAAGCCAGACTTGCTGTGACCCACTCCGGGCCCAGGCCCTTCTCCCGGCTGCAGGGACTGAGGGAGGGAAGAGGGGGACACGGGCAGATGCCACCCCAGCCCTGCCCACACCCACGCCCCCTCCCCAAGGCTCCACAGGAGTCGGCAGATGCCACAGGCACTCAGGAGCTGGATTAAAAGGGGAGCTTCTCGAGTCAAACAGCCTTGGGTTCGAATCCCAGTTCCTCTAGTTTTTAACTCTGTGACCTGTTTCCAAGCCCGTTTTGCTTTGACTGTAAGACGAAGATAATTGTGCCTGCCCTGTCGTTTTGCGGAGAGGGTTACATAAGACCCTGCGTGTTACAGTGCTCCGCACGGCTTGGTCCAGGGGAGCTTGCTGTTCTGCCTCATGATGCGGCCTCGGCCTCCCACAGTGGTCTGTGGGGAGGGGAAACCAGAGCCGGGAGAGGGTGAAAGAATTGAACCTTCTGTGCCGAGAGCTGGCCCCTGAGCGCCAGGCCTGCTGCGCTGACACCCAGGGCGCCCACCAGCGGCCTGGCCCTGGCACCGCTAAAACAACTCGGCCCCAAGTGGGTGTTCGTGTACATTTCCCTCCTCTGGCCTCTCCCCCCGCCCCCCCCCCCACCGCCAGTGCAGACAGAACAAGCACAGAGCTTGTTTTCCCACGAACCGTTCCACTATACTCAGTAGAAAAGGAGAGGAGGGAGAAAATGCAGCCTCTTTGATAGACTGTGATATGAACTCCAGCGTAATCCAACAGCTGTGATCTTTACAAGGCCTGCTTCTGTGCTGGGAAGGCAGCGAGGCTGAGGACGCTCACGCTGCCAGCCAGTGCGGCCCTCTGACCAGCCGTCCTTCGGCTTAATCAGCTGTGCCTTTCCCCCTCCCCTTCCTCCCTGCTGCCTTGCAAAGAGGACTTGCCAGAGAATGCTTTCTTTTCAACGAGTGACTGTGCTGTGAACTCGAGGGCTCCATCCCCATCCAGCCCCGTCCATGGTGGCCGAGCACCCTCCCCGGAGAAAGGAAGCCCCCAAGATGAGGTGCAGGTGGGGGTCCAAGTGAGAGACGGGGGAGCCGTCACGAGGCTTCTTCCACGAGACCCCGACCCAGAGAGCCCCGCGATAAGGTTTCTGGTTCCTTCCGGTCCTCCTCTTGCCTCTGACACAGACAGGCCTGGCAGCCTCTCCAGTTCAGCCAAGGCCCAGAGTCCCTAATATGCACCCCTGCTAAGCCTGCCCTCCCCTCCCCCAGTGCCCCGGCTTTGTGTGAGAGCCCTGTGTTGGGGGCGGGCGAGTGAGGAATTGATTGGCCGCTAAGGTGGGTGGTGGGGCTAGGAAGCCCCTGGACTTGTTTTTAATTGCAGGGCGGGAGTGGGGCACGGTGGCTCAAGAGAAGAAGCTCTCTTTCATGCCCTAATTGGGAAATTCCACTTTGCTGTTCTTGTCTGTTCCTTGGCGGGGGGTCAAACAGCCCCTGTGGCTAGGGCAGCGAACGCCACAGATCCTTGCCGACCCCAGCTCCGCCCCCCTCGGTCTCTGTATCCACCCGGCCTCTGGAGTTCATCTGCGTCGGGGGCACCCCCTTTCCCCTGTCTCTTTCTGCGTGCCACCTTGCATGCCAGGGGGCATCGGTTGGGTCCCCAAAAGCCCATTGTGCTGGTGCTAATGAAAGATGAATCGAGTAAAGTGGCAAGACCCAGATCCCTGTTCAAATGGCATTTTAGAAAAGCAGCTTCGCTTCTGGCCCCCAGCCTGCGGAGAGAGCTGCTGAGAGGCCCCGCTCGGCTGTCTTCCTCTCGCCCCTTTAATGGATTGCGTTCATTTGCTCAGAATAAAAACAAATTGCTGTGACAGACACGCACCAACCTAAGTCTGTCTGTGGAAGCAGGCCCTGATCCCCCTCCCCAGAATGCAGGCGGATTTGGGTCTTTCATCAGTTGTAGCCGTGTTGATTGGGGTCCCCAGCTGAGGGGAAGGAGACAGAACATTGAACAGGGCTGGAGGGTTGCTTCGAGTAATTTCTTACTTCCCTCTCAGAAGAAGCTTCTCTTCCTGTCAGCTTTAAGTCAGTCTGCCCAGTTCCTTGTGTGAATCTTCTGGAGCCTTCCCCGGTCATTCTTCTCCAGGGGCCAAGGTGCTTTTGTTGAGATGCAGGACAGCAAAGGGAGTGAGTGGCAGAAGCTGCTTTGCACAACCAGCTCTTGGCTCTGATCTCCGAATTGGGACAATGCTGAGTACCTGTGAATGGCAGGGCAGCCCGATCTGACATGCCAGAGAAGATTGCCTGCAAGAAAGCCCTGCCCTCAAACGTGAAGAGATGTCCCTGGGAGGTGCAAAGTGCAGGCCGCCCAGAGAGCCCAGCCCGGCCCATGTCCATTGTTCCCTAATGCATGGCAAAGTGCCAGCATCCCAGCACCTCATAGAACCATCTGTGACCCAGGGGTGGCAGGGAGGGCTGGGGGCAGCCAGTGGCTTTGCTCTCTCTCCTGCAGGCAGTCCCCCTGCTGTCCCTGTAGAGCCTACTGTCATACACACTGACGCTCCCTGCAAGAACTGAGGTATTTTCTTCTGGAATATGGGAGCCACGTGCGATAAGCCTTGCTAGGCCAGGCTGGGATTAACTAGGTGCAGCCAGGCGGGAGGTGGGAGGAGAGGAAGTGCTGGCCAGAGGGACCCCCGTGCAGCGTGCTCTGGAAGTCTGGGGAGCTTTAGAGGGAAGTGGCCCCACGTTTCCAGGGTCCTCCCAGATCCCCTGTGGGCGGAGGGGCTGCTGATGGAAGCAGGGGCTGGAAGGAGGCCAGGGATCCACTCGCGTCGAGCAGGGCTTGTGGGAGGTTAGGGGTCACGGGCCAGCTGGGCACGGGGAGGCCAGGTGACCCACAGAGCCAGCCGTTTGCCCCCACGTCCAGGAGCAGCTGTGGTGGGGGGAGGACTCGGGAGCCATCCCGCACCTGCTGCATGGGAGGCCTTAAAAGGCCTCCAAAGACTCCTCACATGGGTGGTGGCACCTGCGGGGCCCTTTCCAGCCTCCAGTTAAAAGCACTTTCTTTGTAGTCTATACACCCGAGAAGCCTCAGCTCCCCGGCCCTGTTGCCAGGGGCTGAGAGCTTGACAGTGAATTTCTTTCTGAAGCTCTAGAGGTTTTGGAATCTGCAGTTGTCTCTGGACCTGTTTATACTTTACCTAAGGATGCCAGGAAACTAGCAAAGCTTTGACCTTGGTAAGTCAGACAGCTGGGTTAATTAGCAAGTAGCTGCTGGGTATCATAATGTAGCAACTTAAAATATCGTCAGGTTTGGAATTGGCCCCTAGAGGTCACTTCCATCCTCCTGCCTCCTTGGAGTTGGGCTGCATCCGAGCCAGGAAAGATAAGTGGGCGTCCTTAGCTTAAAAGTGCTTTTAAACTCCTGGAACAGCAGTTACAGAAATGTGTCCTGTTTGTCGGTCGTAGAACGTGGTTCTCAGGAAGCTCTTTACTTCATCCTTTTTCTTTTTTTTTTTTTTTTTTTTTGCTACTTCATCCTTTTAACCCAACCTTTTCACCGTGGGTGCCCTGGGAGGCCCCTGTGTGGTCCTCCCCCCTCTCTCCCCACAAGGGTATTCTTTTAGCAGGTGGCCACAAAGATCACAGGCACACGCGCACCCACTTCCCCCCGCCACCCCCATCGTCAGAAAAATAACACAGAAAGGTTTCCATCACATGCGGTTTGTGAAAGGCCGTCAGACCAGCTGCCCCTTCCACATGGAAGGAGAGTTCCCGTCTCTGAGCGCGTGTGATGGTGACACCTTGCAGTGGCCCTGGCCTGGGGGGACCTTGGCGCTGAATTCAGCCTCAGACGGTGAGCACAAGCCCACGTGAAGTAGCGTACAGTCCATGGGAAAGGGTGCTTTGTAACCCGGGCTGTGAGGGCCCACGGAAGAGGCCCTTGGGATCTAAAGTGGATAATGGAACTCTCTTTACAAGTATGCAGCCTCAGCTCCCAGGAGAGCATGGGCTTTGCGTCTGTTGCTGTCATCCTAAAATCTTTGTGTCTCTGTAGCACCAGAACATTTGTCCCCAGCTCCCTCACCCCATGTCTTAGGACATCTCCATGGGGGTGCTGTGTACCATCTAGAGATCCCAGAGCTGAGGTTCTTGGTTGTCTTCCAGACTGGGTGCTGGAGGCCATTTGGGAAAACTGCCCAGTTTCCAGTCTGGACTTGCTTTTCCTCAGCCTCATTGGAAAGAAGCTATGTTCTCTCGTGGCGCCTCCCTTTTGCCCAGAGTCACTGACCCACAGAAAATCCCCACCAAGACCCGTCCTGATGTGCCCTCCTCCTCGTCGTCCTCTCCCAGGGCTCTCATCCTGCTGCCTGTCACCTCTCAGAAGTGAGACACCGAGTAAGTCTGCGGATCCTTCCCTGTCTTCCTTCTAGGCCCCGGGCCCTCCAGACTCCTGCCCGGCCATTATCCTGTCCCATTTCTGGTCTATATTTAGATTACATAATCTCATTGGAACTGCCTGGCACTAGGACAGTGACTTTCTTGGTCTAAATCTCTGTTTTGACTCTTGCTCAAGAGGACAAGTCTCCCCCCCACACCCAGATCATTTGTTTTTCCTTCTGGTTTATCACAGTTGCTCACATCACCCACATTGGCCTCTCTCTGTCTCTGAAGCTGAGCTGAGATGGATTTCAAGTACAATCCTGAGTCATCTCTCATTTTTTTCTAGTCCTCTGTCGAGCATCCCGTGCTGTCTGTTTCGAGCCTTGCCTCTCCCTCTTCCCTTTCAGAAGCCGCTTTCCTAAGCGTGAAGTTTTGCATCTCTTTCTCCGTTTCCACCGGCCGCACCCCCTGCCCGGGCTGCGGTCACGGTCACGCGCCGCAGTGCCAGCTCTCACACGTGACCAGTTTCCCGAACATGGGGCCATCTGAGCCTCCTTGTTTTGCTCCCCCAGAGAGCTGCTGCTTTAGCCTAATAATGGCGCTCGTGTCTCCACTTCACCCTCAGCCTTGTCATCAGTAAACTCGTGGCCTCCTGTGTCCCCAGAAGTTCTGACTTGTTTTCTGCGCCGTTTTACCATCTCTTTGGCAAAACCCTCTCTCTTTCTTAACCACGTAAGCTTAACACTTTTTGCTTCAGTGCCCCAGATCCATCTTTTCCTTCTCCTGATCAGGCCACCATGGCAGCCTTTCCTCCCTCCATGCCCCAATTTCCACAACGCCTTTTTTGAATCTAAATTGTGTATTAACAACATACTATATAAAAGTACACAAATCGTAAGTGTACTACAGTTCGGTTAGCTTTCGCTAATTGTCTACATCCATGTAACGAGCACTCAGATCAAGAAGTAGAGCATTTCCAGCACCCAAAGGTCCCTTTCATGTCTCCTCCCAGTTACCACCCCTACCCTCCTCCCCAAAGTAGCCACTGGCCTGAATTCTAACGCTGTACAATCGTTTACCTGGTTTTTTGTTTTGGTTTTGGGTTTTGGGTTTTGGGGTTTTTTTTTTTGTTAACCTGGTTTTTTGAACTTTATATAAATGGAATCACGTAGTTTGTGCTCTTTTACAAACTGTAAACTTTCTTTTGACCCACCTCGTGTTTGTGAGGTTCACCTGTGTCCCATGTAGCAGTAGTTCACGTTTCTGTCAAGTCCCCCACTGTGTGAAGATGCCGTGGCTCATTTACACATTCTGCTAGTGATGGGCATTTGGGTTATTTTCAGTTTGGCACTATTGTGAATAGTGCTGCCATGAGCATCCCTTCACATGTCTCCTGGTGAATATACGTGTACGTTTCTCTCAGATAATACCTAGGGATTGCTGGATCAGGGACCATACATGTGTTTAGCTTTGATCGATATTGTCTGAGCTGCACCAATTTCCACTCTCATCCACGGTGTGAGAGTTCCCGTTGCTCACATCCTCACCAACACTTGATATCATCGGTCTTTGGTTTTAGCCTTTCCTGTAGGTGTGTGGTGGTATCACCTGTAGTTTTCATTTGCATTTCCCTGAAGACTAGCAAAGGTAAAGAACTTCTCATCACTTTTTGCCTTTTGCAATGAGCCTGTTCCAGTCATTTCCCCATTGGGTTTTTGGTGCCTTTCTTATTGATTTGTGGAAGTTCTTTACATATTCTGGATGCAAGTCTTTCTCCAATGTGTGTACTATAATTATCTCCTCCTACTCCGTGGCATGCCTTATCACCCTTTTAAAAGTGTCTCTTGTTGAACAGAAGTTCTTTATTTTTAATGTAGTCCAGGTGACCAGTTTTTCTTCTCAGCAATTTTCATGGTTTGTGCTGCTTTTTCAGGGGATTAGGAGCTCATGAAACTAACCATAAAGCTGCCTGTTTCTGGTAAGCACTCCCAGTGAGCTGGACACTGAGTACAATCCACCTAAAAAGGTATTATATCTTCACTCTGGACGGGGTCTTGGAGACCACCTAGCCCAGCCTGCTTACGCAAAGATTCCCACTCCCTCTCCATCCCCCCACCCAGCTAAATCCCAGGGGCTTCTGGTGCAGCCAGGCCAGTGGAGGTCTGCAGCCTGGAGTTGGGAACCGCTTATCTAACTATGGTGGTCAGCAGGAGGTGGGAACCCAGGTCAAAGGCACCAGTACGAGCAAGGGGGCTTGACTGGCCTGTGTAGCCAGACCAAGGCGGAGGGCTGCGAGGCCCAGGAACCCAGCATCTTCCTGTGGTGCCGCCTGTCTTCTTGGCCTCTGTTTGAGGTCAGCCTCACTGCTTTGGTCTCTTCCGGGGGCGGAGACGAGGTCACCACATCACGTGGCCATCATGCCCCTGCTGTTTGTGCTCCGGGGGAGCTCTGGCTGGTTCCCATGGGGTCATGTGTCCCCTGTGGTAGGGGAGGTGGTGGCAGGGCGCTGCAAGCAGCAGCCCTGACAGAACCCCAAGTGGAGTGGGGAGCAGCAGCTCTTCAGAGGAAAGGGGCTCCCACGTGGCAGCTTTCCTGAGCACAGTTTTCTCGTATGAAAAATGGGGACGGTCACCATCGTGATCTGCTGATCCTCGGGAGGTTAAACGATGTTACACAAAAGTACTCAGAAGAGTGTCTTGCACCTGGTAGCTGTGCAGGAGGTGTCCCGGTAGCGACTGTGACAGTCATTGTGAAGAGAAGCATCCACCCTCTCTCTGTGCGTGTCAGAGTCAGGAAGCCCGCGGGCGGGTGGGTTGGCGGTCCTGGAGCTGGCCTGGCCCCCGTTCACCCCCTTCCCAGGCCCTTGCCGCTCCCTCAGCCTCAGCTCCTGGAAAGCAGATGCTCTGGGGTTGACTGTCACTTTCTCTTGTTTTCTAGGGAAGAGTAAGAGAGAAAGCCATTGAGCAAACTAAGACTTGCCCCCAGGCGTCCCCCTTCCTCTGCCCTTCGCCCCCCACCCCCCCCCCGCCAAGACCCCACCCTGTTCAGAGCTGCCCAGTCAGGACTCTTGAGCGCATGTGACAGAAAACCAATTCTCACGCTTATGTTGAAAAAAATGAAGGTGCTGTGTAGTCAGGGACCAGGATTGGCACGTCCGCAGCTAGCACCCTCCTGGTGTCCTCAGGCCTCCGTCTCACCTGCTCGCCTCCACAGCAGGCTCTTCTCCCTCCTCTGTCAGCCCCGTGCCCAGCAGGCCGTCTGTCCCGTGACAGGACAGCCACCCCCAGCTCTCAGCTCACTCCTCTCCCTCAGCAGCCAGCCTTCAGCCGCGGGGCTGGGCTTGAGTCTCACTGGACCCGTCCCTGTGCCCTGATTGTTCAGGACGGGATTGTGTGCCCACCCTCCCGCGCAGGAGGAGCAGCCGTGGTTCGTGGGAAACTGGGTCTGAAACCAGAATCCCAGGCTGTGGACACCGGGGAGGCAGACACAACCAGCACCCACCCTGTGGTCAGGTTCAGTGCTGCCCGAAAGGGGGTGCGAAGCAGGCCCCACTGAGGGCCCACCACGGCGGCAGTGGAAGGAGAGACACTCCCTCTCCACTCTCCCAGCAGCCAGATTCTCCAGGAAGCGGGGCAGGGGGAGGGTGGAGCTGTGTGTGCGCCCCAGTGACCTTCCCAGAGACCACCGCACAGGCAGGTGGGGAGCAGGGCAGCCTCTGAGGAATTAGGCCTCCAGCTCATCCCTCCTCTAGGGCTTCCTTCCTTTTGCAACACCGCACCTTGCCAGAGACTAGAAGTTGTCTGCTGTGTCATTGTGTGTGGAGCTGGGGGTTAGACTCAGACCCAGCCCCTCCCAGCACAGCCACTCGTGCCGTCTCCCCACGCATGTGCTCCCAGAATGGTGGCCCCAGGCCATGATCGAAGAGAGACCAGGAGAGTCTCGGTCTGGAGTTTAGGCTCAGTTCAGAGTGGCCAGAAGGGACCTTAAGGGTCAGCTGAGGTCTTTCACACAGGAGGGAACCGAGGCTCTGATTTTCCCCGGTAAATATTTACCTCGCGCTGCCCCGTGCCCCGCCTGGGCTAGGCTGACGCGGGGACCAGCCACCACAGTCCACAGGCGGGACACTCAGGTGTAGCAGGAGCACTGGGGGGGGGGGCAGGGAAGAGCTCAGGCTAACCCAGACGGGGGACAGGGGTCAAAGGTTCACTCCCCCTGGTTCATTCCGTGGCTGTTCCTGGAGCGCCCGCAGTGTGCCAGGCCCCACGCCAGCCCTGGGCGCACACAGAACCGAGAGCCGGTTCCTGCCTTCACCGAGGTGGCAGTCTGGTGGCATAGGCAGACAGACGACGAGTGACTAAGAAATGTGTGCCCCAGTGTTGTGATTCCTGCTCTGGAGGAACTGCAGGGACGGGGGTGTCCTCAAGTTCGGGCCTGTGGGCCGGGGGGTGCCCGTAGCTTCAGCAGAACCAAGAAGCTGTGACCTGGATCCGATGTTTTCTCAGAGCATAAAGGTGCCCTAGTTTTCCCTCTCCTCAGGCTCAGCTGAAGCTACGCCAAGAATTGGCCGTTAAAGGCTGCCTGAGCTGTGGTTTGGAGCCAAAAATCTATAGAGCCAGTGCATTTGTGACCTTGTTGAAAATGCTTACTGAGGAAAATCGGGGCGTGGGGGTAGGATTTGGAAGTTAGGTGGTTGGTTTTTTTTCCTTTTAAAAAAAAAAAAAAAAGAATCAGTTTGGCCGTCCTCACCCGCATCCCTTTCCCTCTCTGCACAGCCCCTCCTGGGATGCCTGACTCCTCCAGCCCCACGGCACTCATCCCTCCCGTTTGTCCACACCTCCCCCATCCCCAATCCCTCTCCATCCCCTGTGCTTCAGGAATGAAAAATACCAAGTGGGTAAAATTAAGGAGCCTGGGTATAGCCCTGGAAATTAGGCCACAGCTGTCAGGCCAGGCAAGAGTCCTCGCCTCTGAATTGGAACTGCCGGTAGCAAGCGCTCGGCCCCTCCCCCGTGAGGATGGATAAAAATCCCCAGCTCCGCCCTCCCCTGGGAAGGGGCTGCTGCCCTGCCGGCCTTGGAGGGCCAGGGAATGCTGTTTGTCGTTGAGCAGACCTGTCCCAGTGCCCGCCCGCTGGGCCACCGCAGCGGGCAGAGCGCACCCCTGCCCTCCCAGGGATGGTCACAAACTCGAGTAGCGATGATGCTCTGTGGGAGCACATGGGGTTGGGGAGTGTAGCCCTGATGGAGGGGTCTGGGGAAGCTTCTGGAAAGAGATGCTGTCTACCTGAGCCATGAAAGATAAGGAAGTGCTGGGGGTGAGGGTGGGAGGAGAAGGTGCTTCTGATGTAGGAAGAGTCTGCTCAGAAGCCCAGGTGCCAGGGCCCGGGCAACCCCAGGGAGCTGGGAGTGTGGCTGGGACCAGGCCCAAGCAGCCCTGAGGTATTCCCAGCGAGCCACTGAAGGGCCTGGGCAGGTTCAGAAAACTCCCTCCACCTGCTGTGGGCGTGCACAAGTCCTGAGAGGCACCCCGACACGTGGCCACCCTGGAGTCCTTGGGATGGCACTGAGCCAGGGGGACTGCAGGGCCTCATGAGGCCACACCTGAGGCAGCTGGTCCCAGAGCCCCATGCCCTGAGCTCCAGCGAATGGCAAGGAAGTGGGGCCCAGGGCTCATGGTGGCGGGGACACTTGCTCGCTGTCTACAGCTGTGCCATTAGCCTCCTCAAACAACAAAGGCTGGTTAAGGAGAGGCTCAGGAAGCTTGCCTGACAAGGGCTCTGGCTGCTACATCATTTTAGAAGGTTCAGTGGTGCTGGGACCCACAGTGTGAGCAGATAATCTGGACTAAGTTTAAAACCTTCTGGAGGCTCCAGACATCCCTGCCCTGACACGTTTGGCTCTTCAGCCAGTTAATTCCAGGTGCCTGTGAATTCAGCCAACTGGCCTCAGCTGTTCCCAGAGAGCAGTCAGCTTTTTCTTTCCTCCCACGTGAGCTGGTCCACTTCCTGACAGACGAAGCCTGCCTCCTTTGAGCCCTCTCCGGAACGGGACCCCTGCCCACCTCTGCCGGTAGCCCCTGGCCCTAACAGTTGGCAGGTTCCTGGAGTTACCTCACTTCCTTCCTGCCCTTGAAGCCTGAGCAGCCGCCCCAGTCCAATTCCCTCTGCTTCTCCCGGCACCCCCAGTAGCGTGGTAATTGGTTTCTCAGATCTTCAGCTGTGCACCCCGTCTGTGAGTATTTCCCAGTCCCCTGACCCTCCGCAGGAAGACCTGTGATCTTACTGCTGTGGAGACCCCACGGGGAGGGGGCCGTGGAGAAGGGACTGCGCCTCCCTTTCTGCACCCCTCCCGTTCCTGTGCCCCACTCCTGCCAGTGAGGCCTGAAATAGCACCAGCACCGCCACTTTCTGCCCCCAGCCCCACCGCACAGCCCAAGGTCACACTCCCCTCAGGATGGGGTGCTGGGCCCGGTGTGATGGAGCAGCAGCTGCCCGGTGATATCTGTCCCCAGCTCAGCTCCCGAGATGAGTATCTGTAATTACAGCTCTTGGAAGGTCACAGCTTTCGTTTCATTTTTGTGGTGTTTGGAAAAAAGTTCAAACGTCCCTTTACATGTTTAGTCTTCCCGAGCCAGCTAGGGGTTTTCTAGGAGAGAAAAGACAGCCATCAGAGATGTGCCCACAGGCCAAGCATAATGGCAGCGGAGAGTGGGGGGCCTGGGCTGGGAGAGGAGAGGCGGATAGACCTGGACAGGCGTGAGCGCCCGCGGGGCTGGGGAGGGCGGAGGGTGGCACGGAGCCGCAGCGCTGGCTCACCCCCAGCTGAGCCGCCTCTCGAGGGCCACGAGCAGCCTCAGAGGCGGCCACCTCCCTGAGATGTCATCATCTGAGTCCTGCAGCGATGGTGCCCGCCTGCCGTCTGCCCAGTTCGTCCCTGTTCCTCAGCCTTGACTTGGCTCTGACCTTCCCCTCAGAAAGGGCATCTCTAAAGGCAGCCCCCAGACCCTCTGTACTTAAAAGCGGAAGAAGGTGGTTGCATGAGACAAAAGCGATTTAAGTAGCAGCCCAGAAGGGAGGCCTCCCCGTGCGAAGCTGTGATCTCTCAGATCTCACCCTGCCTGGCTGCATCGCACGCGTCATCCCCAGGCCCTCTGTGCGAGGCGGCCTTCTGGCTCTGATGGAAGATAGGGGCTTCACCTCCATTGACGAGACTTCGCTGTTCTGCCGGGATTCTATTTCAGGAGAAGCCTCCCCTGTAGTAGGCACTCCTGTCTCAGAGTGGAGCCAGGCCTTTTCTCCCAAAAAGGAGTATTATGCTAATCACTCCTTGCAAACAGGCAGACTTTGTAGGAGGTTTGCCTGGTTTTAGATGAAACCTACGCCTTTGAAGCAAAGAGCCACCGTAGCTAAAAATATCATTTCCCGGCTGTTGATCCTCTCATTTGTAAGATGCTTGTTTCCATTGTCAGATCTCCCCTGCTCCGTCTCTGAGATCTCCATGAGGGAGTCCAAGATGATCCCCAGATGTGTAGGTTTCTAAATGATTTCTGTATTATTTAAAAAGAAATTTTAATCCATGTAATATAAAAATTGAAATAATGCAGAAGAATGTGCTGCAAAATGTAGAAGACCCTCCCCACCCCTTCCTCCCCAAGACGTAGCCTCTACTTTCAGTTTCATGTATCTCCTTCCAAACCTTGTCTTTGCATTTATAGATGTATAATTCTGTTTGGTTGTGGTTAAGGTTGAGGTTTTCCGGCAGAGGATTCCAGACTCAGAATTGTTCTGCAGCTTGCTCTGTTTTCACTCACTCACACGTCACCCGTCATTCGGCAAGCGAATCTCCGTCAGGATCCCAAGCTCACTGGGACACTGCCCCCTCTAATCTCTAGGCCAAAGCAGACCGGCTCAGGGTCACTCTCCCTTACCGAGGCCTCCACATCAGCGATAAGCTCCATCGCCCGTTTTCTGTGTGCAGTATCCAGACTCTGCTCGACGGGCAGTGAGTGGCGTGGTGATGGGGTGCTGGTGTGTCCCCAGCAGGCCCCTTGCCTGGCACAGCTCTGCTGGGGGTCAGAGGGCGGCCTCTTCTGTGACCAAGACCTGGGATTCCTCAGGCACCTGCAGGACACTGTCACGTCTGGAGCCCTTTTTCATTCTCGTGCGTTTAATCCGATAAAGATTTCCTGGGCTGGAAAGGGGCGTTCGGATGAAAAGCCTATTTCATGCATCTTAAATTTCCCTGAAAATGACTGATCACAAAAGGAGTTTTTTCAGCCTCCTGACAGGATGGAGGAGGGTACCAATAAGAGAAACCCCCCTTCCATTTGGCCACGAAGAACTAAAGGAGTCCCCTCCACGCTCTCTTTGTCCATCCTTTCTGCTGTTGACCCTTCCGTCCTCCCAGCCCTTTCACTCTGATCTCTTCACATTGTCCAAGAGACTCAGCAGTGAGGCTGCTGTGATATTTGCTCTTTGTTACCAGCAGTAGGTATTAGTGTTTCACTTGCCGTTCTGTTTTCTGACGTTTATCTCAGTGCCCTTTAAGTGGGCACTTGTAAAGAGCTACAGAAAACAATCTCAGTTCATAAAATTCCATAAAACTCCCAGACTGAAGATGTGAAGGCCAGAAAGGCACTAATCAGTCTAGCTCCTTAATTGGAGACTGTTATCTCCTGTGGAAGCCAAATGTAGCCAGGAAGACGGGAGAGGCACATGCCAGAGGGGGCTAGAGCTGAGCTTCCTCCCCCAGGGCCTCTGAGGCTGGGAGAGGAGACGCCGCCCGAGGAGATGGCCGTGCAGTCCTGGGCAGGCAGAAGTCTGGCCGGAGAATTCATCTGTTCTACCCTTTGAACAGCGCAAGTCAGGCCTGTGCACAGAGGGCTTAGGACCCTAAGGTGGAGACGAGGCAGAAATGCAGGGAAAACCAGGACCCTGGCTCTGGGGAGGTGAGGGTGTGGTTGGGAGAAGGAAAGCAACGGGCCCTTCACCAGAGCTCCGAGGCAGAGCCCAGCCTCTGCAGCCCTTTGCGGCTGCTGGTGAAGCCTCCCCATTTCCACACGGAGAGTGGCATCGCCGGGCTTGCAGCAGTGGCAGTTTGGGGACAGTGGTTCTCGGTCCTGACTGTGAAGCCTGTTAGGAATACAAATCGCCCACTTCCTGGAGTATCCCAAACGGTCTTCGGGTAACTCCAGTGTAAGCCAGGTTCAGGGGTCTCTCAGTAAGGGGCTCTTTCTGGCGTGGAGGGCTCTCCTGGTTCTGGAGGGTCACTGTGAGACCTTCTGGGTGGGCAGGTACACTGGTGGAGCAAGAGATGGGCACTGAGACGGCCACCAGAGCAAAATGGCAGCCCCTAGTGGGAACTCTTCAAGGCACAGTAAATCCCTTGGCGGAGTCACCACAGGAATGTGAGATAGAAGTAGATCTCTGTGATCACCCGGCAGGACCCACACCACGAGGACAGCCCATTTGGGTGAAGAATTTGAGGAGGGGGACATTCTGGCTTTGGTGCAGTGACCACGTGACCCCTGGGCTGCTGGGCCCAAGTCGCGTGCCTGGCTTTAAGGGTAGAGGGGCAGAGTTATGGGAGCTCAGGCCTCGGCGTCTGGGCTCCACGCTGACTAAGGTGGAAGGGAGGAAGTGCTCACCGTCTGTAAGCGTTTGTGGTCGTATAAGCAGCAGCAGGGAGTGATCCCTTGGCCTGGAACGAAGGACTAGTTTGGGAATAATGGGATGACGTAAAGGAAAACGTGAACAAAGCAGCTTGGTAACAGGAAGACTGTTGGGGCAATCCCCAGAGCCCTTCCCAGGGATGATGGGGCAGCCCCAGCCGGGCTCCCCAGGCTCCTGGCACTTCTGTTACTTGCCTGCCTCATTTCTCAGAAGGTCACCCTCTTAGTTTGAAGGGGGAAATGGCAGAGATTCAGGGGTGCCTTTCCCTTACCTGTCCCAAGACAGACCCTCTACCTCAAGGGACCCTGATTAAGGTCACATGTCATGGGGCGAAGAGGTGTCTGTGCCCTGGGCATTCGTCACAGGGAGTTGGAGCCCTCAAGGGGAAAGGGGGGCTGACCCGGGAGGAGAGGTCTGTCCTTCTGCAGGTGACATATCATGTGGGACTGTCTGGCAGTATGAAACTTGAACTCTGGGTCAGGGACTTGACTCCACCACGGCCCCGGCTGTGTGGCTTGGACCAGCCCTTGGCTTCAGTTTCTTCCTCTGTCCCACGAGCGCTTGATCTCTGAGGGCCTCTGTGCGCCTGGCTGGAAGCTGGCAGCGGCGTAGGTGGCAGGCAGGTCTGGGGCCAGGAAACAGTTTACCAGGCTGGCTGTGCATTGGCATTGAGGCAGCTCGAAGCCTCTTCCCAGGCCAGGCCACCTCAGTGGGAGGCTGAGTGTGTCCTGGGGAGGAAATCCCTCCTGGAAGGCCAGGAGCTCAGAAGACTTCAAAGGGGAGAAAAGTTCCATCCGGTTCTCTAACGGTCAACCCAGGGCACTCCCAGGCATGCAGGGCTCAGGATGCTCTTTCCCTGGCCGTCTCAGCCTGGATTCAGAGCGCCGGGAGTCACTGTACTAAAACCCCCGCCTCGCCCTGGAGCTCAGGCAGCAGCAGGCCTGGGAACCGGCTGATGGAGTCATCCCCGTGGGTGCCTCGCTCCCCGCAGGCTCCCAGGCTGTGCCTCCTGTCTCACCCCTTGGAGACAGGCCACCACCGCAGCAGAGCAGCCCATCACTGTCCCGACCAGGTGTGGCCAAGTGTGGTCAGTGCCTTCCACCCCCAGAGATAGCCCCAGGGTGAGGGTGGGGTAGAAGGAGCTGGATTGCAGATAAACTGCCCCAGAGCCACAGGAAGGTCCTGGAGAAAACTTGGGCTCTGGTCCATCAGAAGGCCTAGTGATATCTGTAGCCAAGGTGCCCTCCTCCTCCCCAAAAAACCATCCGTCTTCCAGAAAAAGCACTTCCAAACCCCTGTGCAAGCTGGGCCCTGGATCCCGCGAGCTGGGTGTATGGCGAGGCAGCAGCTAAGAGCTCGGGTGCCCAGGTGGGCGGACCAGATGCGGACCTTGGCAAGGCTCTGGACTTTGCTCTCATCCTCTGGAAAAGAGGACGGCTAAAATGACGCCTGTCCCGTGTCAAAGGGATTTAAGGTACGGGACGTGCCTAATACGGAGAAAACGCTCACAGATGTCAGTTATGTGGGCCAAGGCTGAGGAAATGGTGATTCAGCTTGAAGGGAATCCCTGTGACGGGAGAGGCAAGAGACCAGCCTCTCTCAAGGGCTTGTTGGAGTTGATGTCATGGAGACAACAGGATTTCCTTTGGTGGCCCACCCCTTTGTTTTCATTTGCCCTGAGGGCTCGAGAGATGAAATGCTCTGAAGCCATGGGCTTCGCTACCCAGGGTTTGAGGCTCGGAGGCCTGGAGAGATGACCCCCAGGGGTCTTCCCGGAGCCTCCAGCAGGGGGTCCCACCCCTGCCATCTGACCTGCCTCCAGCCATGCTTGGGGCAAGCTCCATGTGGGACAGGCCCGGAGGGGGCCGGAGAGGCACCTGTGAGTGCACAGTGAGGCCAGGCTTGACCAGGTTGCTAAGAACACATGGGAAATGAGGCCCAGTGGGTCAGCCGGGCATGCGCAGAAGCTGGCTCCTGTCCTGGGGAGCGGGCAGGAAGGGCCACCAGACCACCCTGGGCAGTGGAGGAAGCCTTGGTCCCTAGAGCAAACCCCAAGCCTGGAGAGAGGGGCTGTCTTGCACGGGGGGTCTAAGGCCCCAGCTGCCTCCACGAGACCATTTGGTTTTCCAGGCCGCTCCTGCCCAAAGGAGGCCTCCCCTGAAGGTCTCCGGAGGAGCCCAGCTCAGGTGTCTGTGGCCCCCCAGAGTGTGGCCGTGCCGCTCTTGAACAACCAGACGGAGAGCCAAGTGGACAGAAGACCCTTTGCTTTCTCTTCTGCCTCTTCCCCATCATGCTGCGGCCCTCCCTCCATCCCCTTTGCACCAGTTCCCAGCAAGACCCAGAAAAACAAGTCCTCATGCCCCCTCCTCCCACCCCACCACCCCCCGCCAAAAAAAAAACACTTATAAGTGTATCAGACACATCGACTGCATTAAACACGATGAATTTTTTAGGCATGAGTTAGCAGGGTTACCATGGCTGCCTCTGCCCTGAGGGGCACACTGCCGAGGACTGATTGAAATAAATAAAACAGATTTACAATTTTCATACTTGGGAAGCAGAGAGCTGGAAAGGAAGAGAAGCAAGGGAGCTGTGGGGGGAGGATACAGTGAAACTCCGGAGCTTTCTGAACTTCGGAGGGGAGGCCACTCCCTCCTCCCCTATTCTCATGTTATAGGACGTGAAAGCTGCTCTCTCTTTAAATTTCTAAAGGATCCCAGCTGTTGGGCAGGGACGAGGCAGGGAGGGCCCTTTCCGGTGGGAATGGCTCTGGGCCCCTGTGTTCTCTGTACTTGACATTAGGCTGCACTTCAGAGTTATGGCTGTGAGGCTCCAGGTGTCTCCCAGGAAAGCCCGTGTCCCATTGGCCTTGGACCACTGAGGGGACGTGGACACCAGCTAGCGGCCAAAGGAGAGAGGAAGTGAGGGCCTGGCCCTCCATGCACAGTGTTGGCCTGTTCAGGACACGCGCGGCTGGGGATGGAGACCAAGGAAGGAGACTCAGGCTAGAGGGAGAAGGTGGGGCCTCTGGGGAAATGATCCGGCCCTGCTGTCCAGGATGCCTAGACGAGAGGCGCCTGAAGTGTGGCATGCACCTTTTCTCACCTGCCGTGCACGCAGCCCAGGCAGGGGGAGGGCAGGGCTCAGAGCCACTGGGCAGCTCTTGGTTTCCACACTGAGACTTGACCCTGCCCAACCTGGTCCAGGTCCCTAGAAAAGAAGCGGCGTGTGGCCCCTTTCCCACGCCAGGACAGAGCAGAGGACAGCACCAGGCTCCCTGGTGGCCCGGTGGGGCTGGCCTCTGCCCGTGCCTTCCCCGTGAGGCAGCCTCCTCCCGCCCAGCCTGGGCCACATGGCCTCGGGGCACGACCGGCCCTCTCCAAGCCTCCTGCAAGGCAGCTGATGTCTTCCTCCCACCCGCTCTGGCCCACATGTCATCTGAAGCACTGGCCGTGGGTGGGTACCAGGCTGGGGACAGGAGAGCACCTCCCACCATGGCCACCACCGAGGCCAGTGGCCTTTCAGGGACAGAGTCTGGTGGATGCTTGGCCAGTGTTTGTGGTTGAAGGGACAGTGACATGAAGCTCACACCAGCCCAGCAAGTGTGATGTGGCCACTTCCAGGCAGGCACTGCCCCAGAGTGCCTTCCTCGGCCCCAGCAAGTGTCTTGGCCTTTTGAGGCCGCCCCAAAGAAGGCCTCTCTGTGCATTAGAGAAAGCGGCGGTCCCTCTCTTGCGTCCCGGGGGCTTCAGAGCTGACCGAAGGCAGATTGCTCCTCTGAAAGCTCCTGGTATGTGACAGAGGGACCAAAGAGAGCTGTTCCCTCCCCAGCATGAACCCAGACCCAGAGCACGGGAACAGCTGTCCAGGCAGCAGCGGGCGGCTGGAGGAGAGGGAGGCAGAGCCCCATCCGCGGGGCCTCACGGCCACACACCACGGGCCACCTTGGGGCCCACGCATGTGGACCCCGGCCCTAAGGTGGGCCTCCAGGTTGTGCCCCCCCAGACCCCATCCAAGTTCGCTCCCACCCCACCTCTGCCTTGTCCCCAAGTATTTTCCAAGCCATTGTCTCATGATGAATAGCACTTTAATATGGGTATTAAAAAATATGGGCAAATGTTTAATGCTTGCAAGCTGTGTTCCATTATTGATGCTCTGCTTGAGAGCCCAGCAGGCAGCTCAAGCCGGGCGGGGGCTCAACAGAGAAGTGATGACGCAGCAGCCCTGCGAGGCAGCCATCTGCCAGGCGCCCCCGGGCGGGGACAGCCCCCGTGCCCGCTCACGACAGGCACCTAGGAGGCAAAGTGGGGAAAGGAACTTGGCTTCTGGGTCTGGATCCACCCTTCCTCGTCCCCTGGGCAGCTGTGTGACTGGGCCCCTCTGCCTGGGGGTGCAGGCTCGTGTGAGGACTCAGGATGCCGCGGGAGGAGCCTGGGGCCGGGCGCAGGGAGACTGAGGCCGCCTGTGTGGGTCGTGCCACAGACTCAGGGCTGAGTGAAAAGTGGGCCCCTTTCCTTCCTCCCCTACCTTCCTGATGCAGGAGGAAGAATCCTCCTCAGGTGTCCAGAGCTCGCAAGGTACAGCCCAGCCCACCGACCCAGACTCGCCTTCCCCTAAAAGGCCCAGACGGTGCCCTGAGCCCGGTGAGCACGTGCAGACGTGAGCCACTGTCCTTTCCATCTCCCCTGAACTGCCCCAAGCGGACTCATGTAACACCCTCTGCATGGTGCCCGGCGTGTGCTCGGGGCTCCCCGGGAGCTAACACTTTATTATTCCTGCCTCCTGGAAGCTTCATGACCCGGCAGTCTGGAGGCGTCTTCCTTTTCTCCAGACTACAGTGACCTTGGGATGAGACAGCAAAGGCCAGGTGAGGTGACAGGTGACCCCCACCGCCACTCCCCCCCACTTCCTGCCCCGCTGGTCTGCAGGGCTGGAGCCCCCTTCAATGGAGCCCTGTGAGCCGCTGCCACAGCCCTCCAGGCTCTGTCCAGCGGCCCCCTGGGGCGGGAGAGACAACCCCCCTGAAGCAGGTGTAGCTGCGAACATCCAGAGCACAGCGGGCAGGGCATGAAGGTTAGATGCCACGTGTGCCCCCGCTGCCGCTCCTCCATGGTCCCTCTTCCCGGCTCCTCCCCATCCCTCCCCTCCTTTTCCCTCCCCTCCCGTGGTGGTTTAATCAGCGGTGCTCAGGGGGAGACCCCTTGGTGTGATGTGCTGCGGCTGACCCTTCAGGCTGTCCTGGCGGCTTGGGCGTCTCCTGAGGTCTCCCTGGACCGGGCAGCCAGGCCCTGGGTGATAGGCTGAAAATGTACCGTCAGGGCAGCTGCTCTCTGCAGACCAGGCTGGCACAGCGTGCCGGGGCACGCCCAGGAGCAGCTAAGGGATGTGCTGGAATGGGGCAGAGGAACGTCTCCGGGTCTGTTCATGAAACCTTGGGTGGAGATCAGCGCAGCTCCTCCATGCGGTAATGTGCAAAAGTGATTCTTGGTATGAGGGACCTGAGGGTCACAGGCAAGGCCCTGCCCTTTGCAGCTCATGTTGTGGTGGGAGAGACAGCAGGGGACCCAGTAAACGAGTCCATCAACCAGATGACTCAGGTGATGAGAAACGCTTGGAAAGAAACAGGACTTCCCTTAGAAAGGGCTGGTGGCAGAGGGGTGTGCATGGGACAGAGGCTTCCCCTGAGGCTGGGGTTGGAGCTGAGATCTCCCTGGCTGGAGGGAGCCAGATGTGCTCTGGTCCCTGGCAAGAACTGCCCAGGCCAGGGCAGAGGTCAGGAACAGAAGAAACTCAGGAGAGGCCTGCACATCGTGGGTAAAGGAGGACTCATAAGAGCTGAGGTTGGTGAGGAGCCGACCAGAAAGTGTGGGGCCTGGAGGCCGTGGTCAGGAGCTGGGTTTATTTAGATCCAGCAGGAAGCCGCTGAGGAGGCCCATGCTCTGATGAGGACTTTTTTTTTTTTTTTTTTAAGTATTTGTTTATTTATTTATTTATGGCTGTGTTGGGTCTTCGTTTCTGTGCGAGGGCTTTCTCTAGTTGTGGCAAGCGGGGGCCACTCTTCATCGCGGTGTGCGGGCCTCTCACTATCGCGGTGCGGGGGCCTCTCACTATCGCGGCCTCTCTTGTTGCAGAGCACAGGCTCCAGACGCGCAGGCTCAGTAATTGTGGCTCACGGGCCCAGCTGCTCCGCGGCATGTGGGATCTTCCCAGACCAGGGCTCGAACCCGTGTCCCCTGCATTGGCAGGCAGATTCTCAACCACTGCGCCACCAGGGAAGCCCTGATTAGGACTTTTTAAGAAGCGCCCCAGTTGGTGCATGGAGGGTGAATGGTGGGGTGAGAGAAGACACAGGGAGACCAATTAGAAGCTGGCTTGGAATTGACCAGGCAAGAGAGGGCTGACCCTTGGCCCAGGGCAGGGCAGCTGAGACGGGCCAGGAGCCAGGTGTGCCCTGAAGGCAGAGCCCCTGGGCTTGCTGGTACACTGGACAGAGGGGCCCAGAGGATCAAGGAGGACTCCTTGGTTTTGGGCTGGAGCAGCTGGGTGGGCAGTGATGCCACTTCCTGAGGCCGCGGGGCGCCGATGCCCCCCTGAAGGCTGGGCGACCAGAGTCTAGGGGGAAACCAAGAGATGTGCTTTGGCCCCGCCGAGTCTGAAATGCCTGTTGGGCAGCCAAGCAGGGCGTCCACCAGGCAGGCGGTGTCCATCCGGAGCTCAGTGGGGGCTCAAGAGGCACATGTGGGAGCCGCTGATCTAGAGATGGCTTTGAAGATTTCCATGGGACCAGACATGACCGCCAAGAGGTGCAGACCAGGGAGAGAGCAGAGGAGGAGAGCGCCGTGGTGGCAAGAGTATTTCCGGAATACTCTGCCATCCCTGACCTTCTGTGGCTCCCCAGTGTTTCCGGGTTCTTAGGGACAGCAGGTGGCCTTGGCGCCCGCCTCCGCTTGTCGCCACCCCCTTGCCTGTCCCTCCGCACCCTCCTCAGCCATCCTCACGTGAGAGCACCACCCCGCCCTTCAGCTGCTGCGGGTCCCATCAGGCCTGTGGTCCCTGGAGAGCGCTGCCTGGCAGCAGCCTCAGCTGTTGGCCCCTGTCATGGAGACGGCAGCAGCTGCAGGCGACGGGCATTTGTGACCATTTGTCGGAATGCTCCCCTTCCTCCCCGGCCCGCCCTCCTGAAACATTTCTATCCCACAGCCCTGGAGATGGGGTCGTCTCGGGGTGGGAGGACCACGAGGGGACAGGAAGTGCTGCCTAGGCTCTGCTGAAGGGCCAGGCGTCCTCCTGGGAGCTGGCCCTCATCCCCCACCCGTGGTGCCAACGAGGTACCCAACCAGGGGTCCCATTTGCCACATACTATGCACCCACGCGAGTTGCCACTAGTCTTGATGACTGCCCTCTGAGTAGCCCCCATGCTGCAGGTAGATGTCACCCCCAATTCGGAGGTGGAGAAATTGTCACACAGACACACTGGGTGACACAGCTGGTCAGGGGCACCAGGCTCCAGGGCCCGGGCCCCTCCTCCACCCACACCAGGTGAGCAGGGGGGCTCCCCCTACCCTCCCACAACGATGGCACGGCTTTCCCCACGCCACCCGCCGGCCCCATCCCCCCAACAGCTTTGTTTCCATTTCTCTGGTGGTTTCTTGCCCAAGCCTGCCGGTTCCAGCTGGGCCTAGGCTGGAGATGGCCTGCCTGCTGCTTGCGCCTCGTGGTTTGGCCTCTCTGTTACCAAATGCTCTGGGATTTTTTGGAGCCGGGTGTGGGAAAGAATCTTCTCCAGTCTGGCCCCAAGGCGTGGCTGGCGTTTGGAAGGAAACAGGAAGCCAGACCCTGATAACGCCGAGTTTAGTGTGAGTTCGGTGACCTGGGGTGGACATATTTCAGGCTCGTTGGCTCCAAATGGGGCTCATTTTGTCCAGCACCTGAGACCTTGAGGCCTCAGACCCATTGTCCCCACAAGCCTGAGGCCTGGTCTGTGGATGCTTCCCTGGAGCAGAGACCAGGAGATGGGGAAGGGGTGCCATGCTGACACCGGCGCCCAACAGGCAGGGCGCGGGGGCCACACCCCACCCTCCTTACCAGCCACTTGCCAGCTCCTTGGTTTGCTCTTCTTAGTTTCAGGAGCCTTGGGATCCTTAAACTCCCAGCAGGAAGGCCTGCTCATCCCCTCAAGGCCAGGCCTCTGTGGGCAAGCGGCAAACTAGGGAGGTCAACAGGCTTCCCTGAGCCTTGTCCTTGATACCTGCCTGTCACTGTGGACGTCACCTTGGCCCAGGGACCCTGGGAAAACTGCTTTCCTCCTCCATTCTCTGGGTTCCCTGTTTTCCCTTTTATAAAATGGAGACTCCTTTTCACAAAGCCCGCGCCTTATCCCCCACAAGACTCTTACTAGAGGAGAGATAGTGGGAAGAAGTGGCCCTAAGTAATCCCGTGACCTTGGCCGAGTCACTTGGCCTCCCCACCAGAGTTTCATTATCGGAACAGCGAAGGTAAAACTCAGGGTTGCCTTAGGGTTTGTTCATCCCACGAGCACCTACCGAGCCCCTGCTACGTGCAGGCACCACTCCAGGCGTGGGTGGCACCGTGAACAGCCCAAACAAGCTCCTGACCCAGGGGCTCTCACGGGGGAGGGTGGGGGGACACCATCCACGGATGACCAGAATGCGTATTTGTCACGTAAAGATAATCTCTAGCCAGAAAAGTAAAGCCAGGAAGGGACACAGAGCGCCTTGGCACATGGGGAGGCGTCGCTATGCTATGTGGGAGATCAGAAAGGTACCTCAGGGCTCCTGGGGCCACCCTGGTAGCCAGAGGCCCCGCTGCTTCTCTCGGGATTCCACTTCCTGGCCTGGGGTGGGTGGGGGGATAGATGGAGCCCGTGGGGCTCTGGAGTTGCCGGGAGGCGTGGAGCCAGGTCCGCTGTGAGCAACCCCCTTGGCCCCCCGCAGGCCCCAGAGCCAGGGTCCCGCACCAGGCCCAGGAAAGAGCAGGTTTCCTCAGGAGCTGCTGAGCAAGACCAAGGAGAGGGCTCCGAGGCTGAGGCCCAGAGGTCTCCAGAGCCTCCACTCGGCCCGTTTTCCAGGCAGCTCTGCCTCCTGCTGAACGCGGAGAACATCTTCCACTCGATGGCGGACATCCTGCTCCGGGAGGAGGACCTCAAGTTCGCCTCGACCATGGTCCACACCCTCAACACCATCCTGCTTACCTCCACTGAGCTCTTCCAGCTGCGAAACCAGCTCAAGGACCTGAAGACCCCGGTACTCCTCGCCCACGGGCTCCAGCCTGGTGTCATCTATGTGCCCACGGGCGCGGCCATGCCAGCCCAGCCCTCGTTACCCGGAGGCTGGCGGGGAGGAGACGAGAATGTGACCTGGGGTCTCCCTGGTCCGCTGTCAAATAGGGGTCCCCCTGGGTTGGCTGCGTGTAAGTGCCAGCCATGGGAGGGAGTCACAGCGGGTTTCCTTGGAGCTACCCGCTCTGGAGGTCTCTGCCCACAGAAGACTCCAGACCCTGCTCCAGGTCCACGTGCCCTCCCTGACACGCCGCCCCCCACCAGCACTGTCTCCTCGCACACAGAGTAGGTTGGGTTCCGAGCCCGCCTCGCAGGACCCGGCAGGGTCAGACCTGCCGGGCCGTGTCACCCAGTCAGGGTCAGGCCTCTGGATTGCAACCCCGCTGGGGATCCGGGGTCGTTGCTCTCCTCACCCTCCTGCTTGGCCAGGACCCCTCTCTCCCACAGAGGGACACATCTGACTTACAGGATGCCCTGTGTAAGCCAGGGTGTGTCACAGTGCTGCCTGGCCCAGGCTTGCGGTGAGGACCCACCAGGGCTAGTCAGAGAGAGCAGGGAGGCGCTCACCATTCTACCGAACTGCTCTGGGGGACACGGGTCAAAAGCCTTGCTCGGCCCAAAGGAGGGGGCCCCCGGGGGTAGCCGCCATCCCAGACATGCTGGCAGCTCCAGGCGTTTCATCTGGGCTGTGGTCACCACCTTCCCAGCTCAGACCCTGCCTCGGCCCTCTCTCAGGGAGTCTCCAAGACATCCAAGCCTGCGCCTGAGGGCATCTGGGGCCGAGCCACTGGGAATGACCCAGGCCACACCCCTGCCTTCTTCCTGTGGTTCCTTCCAGACATTCGCAGAGGCCTAAAGAATGTTCCTCAGGGCAGGGGCTCTCGAGTGTGGGCTCAGCTCCTGGGCTGGTTCCCGAGTGCAAGGTGGGCTGCAGAGGAGGGAAGAGATGGCATTTGAGGACGGCAGGAGGGCACTGCCGGGGAGAGCCTGGGCCCTGAGGAAGCTTCCTCCCCGCCCCCCTCCGGTCACACCCCCTGCCAGCCCCACAGGCTCCGGGACCACAGGGCTGTGGAGAGGACGATTACTGTTGTTTGCCGAGGGCAGAAACACCAGCACAAAGGACAGGCTCACTCCCGAGCAGGCCCTCACAGCCATCACCACGTGGCTCTGTGGGACGGAGAGTAATGACAGGGTCTGAGCGTTTCCTTTGTGACAGCTCGTTCCCAGCTGGGCTGCCAAACACGGCCCGGGTGCTGAGCTGGCTCCCTGGCACTCCGAGCGAGCGGGGCCCTGAGTCTGGGCCGCGGACCCGTGGGGAAGGAGCGGGGGCTCGATTAACTGCTCACGCCTCTCCCCCCTCAGGAGAGCCAGAACCTGTTCTGCTGCCTATACCGCTCCTGGTGCCACAGCCCAGTCACCACGGTGTCCCTCTGCTTCCTCACCCAGAACTACCGGCACGCCTACGACCTCATCCAGAAGTTGTATCCTTCGCTCGCTGTTCTCCCGGCCCAGCCTCTGAGGGACAGGAGGGGGCCGGGTGCTCCCTTCCCGCCCACGTGGTGGCCCGACTGCCATCCTTCTGCCCTGACCCTGCGCTCCGCCTCTGGCCCTTGGGACGTCAGGACCCGTGAGGGCACCGTGAGGGGGTGGATTTGAGGAAACAGGGTCATCTAGGGCCTCGTAGAGGGGAGCTGGCCCTGGAGAAGCTTTGTGAGCTGGGGATCAGGGACGGGGGCTTACCTAGGTAAGGGTGCCCCGAGAAAGAGGCAGGGTGCCCTCCGCCCGGTGCTGGGGCAGGGTGGGGAGAGAAGGCCCGGGAGCAGGGGGGCTGCCGGGCTGCAGCAGGCCGGTAGGTGAGGAGCTCAGGACCTTTGGGGGCCACAGAGCCAGGGCCCGGCAGAGGACCCGACAGGGAGAAGCAGGCTGGAGGGGAGGCCTCAGGGAGAGGGAGCGCCCCTCAGGGCCTGCCTCCGAGAAGGGCATCCATGGTCGGCTTTTGTTTGAAACACCGTGAAGCAAGCCAGCTTCCTCTGTGAATGCCTGGCGTGTGACCCGGATTGGACAGACATTTAGG
Source organism: Balaenoptera musculus (assembly GCF_009873245.2). NCBI lineage: Eukaryota > Metazoa > Chordata > Mammalia > Artiodactyla > Balaenopteridae > Balaenoptera > Balaenoptera musculus. The sequence goes on from NC_045803.1 coordinate 47,106,436, forward strand.
ATGCAAAATTGGTCTCCTTCCCTGATGGGCCAGGAGTTGGGGGGTAAGGAAAGAGGGGCCCTGAGGTGCCTCCACTGAGGGTCAGCTGTGGCCTCGCCTGGCTCCCTCAGGGTGCCCGCTCGCCTTCAAACTACGATTTGCTCCTCTCAGCCACCGGTGTGACCCGAGGACTGCAGGCCCCAGGCTCACAGCAGCCCTGACCTTGGCCCTGCTGACAGGCATCCACTCAGGCAGGAACAGGGGCCTTTCCTGCCCAGCCCTCCCCCATAGGCTGCAGGGCGGTGAGAGCCTTTCAGGGCCTGGAGGGCACATAGGAGAGAGCTGCCGGAGCAGAGCCGGAGTGCCCGCGCAGGGGGACAGCTGTGCCGCTCTTCATTTAGAGGGACAGAAAGGCAGAGGGACAATAGGCTGCTGTCCTTTGTGTCCTGATCCTGCTCAGGTGGAAACACGCTCTGTGCCTGGAAGCCAGGGCCCAGTGGGAGGTGTGCTCTTGCCGCTGGGTCGAGCCCCTAGGGCCCAGCTCCCCCTCTGCCTCCGCCCCCAGAGAGGCAGGCTGCCCTGGCCAGTGGTCCCACTTCCCTTGACCACCCACCCAGCGGGGACCTGGAGGTCACTGTGGATTTCCTCACGGAGGTAGACAAGCTGGTGCAGCTGATCGAGTGCCCCATCTTCACATGTGAGCGCCCTGCCTCTGGCCTCCGAGGCCTGGAGGGAGGTGGGAGGGAGCCAAGCTCAGAGAGCAGCTCTTGGCTGCCACTGGGGAGGGAGCGAGAACAGTCACCCCAGGGATGCTTCTAGAATGTCAAGAACATAAGGATGGGGATGACAGGGCTGAGGAGGTACACAGGGCTGGGACACGTGGCATCAGAGCATGGGTCCTGCCCGTGTGCCTTAAGGCGGGGCTCGACCCAGGCCAGCGCTGATGGCAGAACCCACCTGAAGAATAGTGTCACCTCTGCCGGGGAGACCTGGAGCAGTGCCGCCGGGGGGGCAGGTGGAGCAGCCGTCCCAGGGCTGTCCCCAGCCACCCCTCCGAGCACGCTGCCCTCTGCCGTGGCTCTTGGAAGCTGGGGGCACCCTGGGCCCACCCGCAGGTTGCTCCCTTGTGCCCAGGAGCCACCCCCTCGTCCCTCTGCAAAGCAGAGCTGGCGTTTGCTGGGAGCTGATGGGCAGGAGCTGCCTGATTGTAACACCCGGGCTGAATGTGCAAAGTGGCAGCTGGCTGGGGCGAGTGCAGCTCCTGGCGCCTCAACACATACAGTGCCCGCTCCCCAAAGCAGGCAAGTCTCTGAATGACGCTCGTGTGCTTACGGCGTGGTAGCGAAGCCGGGAGGCAGCCCTGCCGGTGGCCACCCTCCTGCCGGGCTGGTCACCCAGGCCTCCTGCTGTGGTGGTGCCCCGATCTGCCCAGGCCGAGCCCATCGGCCTTCACCCTGGAGCCCAAAGGCAAACCCAGGGGCCGAGGGGCCCCCTCCCATCCAAACAGAAGACAGCTTCTCCAAACAGCCAGCCATCACAGTAACAGATGCCCGGGGGACCCAAGAGCAGGAGGGAGACCCTGTTCCCAGGGCAGTGCATCGAAGCCTGTCCCAAATGGCCCCCTGGCCTGACATTTCACTTCCCCAAAGGCCTCCCAGGGCAGCCTGGCATACGCTCACCTGGGGGCAGGTCCACCTGACCCTAGAGAAGCCACGAACACCTTCTCTCCAGGCCCAGGGCTTTGGTGGGGTGACCACAGCAGACGTCCCCTGGTCCTGCCCAGCACCCATTCCAACCCTAGACCCCCCTGGTAGCTGGCTTGGCCCCATAGCCCAGCTTACCCAGGGCCCAGGACTAGATTCAAAATAGGTCCCCGCCTCTTCTGGAGTCGCTGGGCCTGGGCACGACTGCCACCTGGGGCGAGGGGAGGGGCTGCTGTGAGAGGCCCCTGCTTCCTGGCTCACCCTGGCCCCAAGGCCCCCGTACAGCTGCTGGGGTGACATGGTCTCTCCAGAAGTTTGTGGTTTGTCCTCCACCAAGGATGCCTGAGACTGGGCCTCAGAGAAGGTAGAAACGAGTGACGCGCCTGGAAGGGCTCGGAGGAGAGCCACGTGGGCCTGTTTATCTGGGACGGATGCTGGGCAAGACCCGGGCGCGTCTCCCCGCCGTCTGGTCGGGTGGAGGCAGGGCTGGTAGCTGAGATGGATTTCCAAAAGCATCCACCAGACACTCATGGGCTTGATGTGTGTTTAGTCACACACCGAAGCGTTTTTCCATCCTGCCCTCCCTTAAAGCTGCCCTAATCCAGTCTTTCTCTCCAGCTCACCCTATTTATAGCTCTCTCGTGCTGGCACGTGCAGAGCAGACCGGGGAATCTGTTACGCTACAGGCCCCAAGCCCCCTCATCGCCAGGGAGGCAGTGAGTGTTGGGGGAGGGGACCGGGCCTGGCAGCAGGCTGGGGGTCGCCAGGCTGAGGTGACTGTTGGGAAGATCAGACGGAAGGCAGGCGGGCAGGTCAGAAGAAAGAACAATGGGATCGTGGGGACGGCTAAGACGCTGCAGGAGGAGAGGCAGGCATGTCTGGCTGGGAGGAGCCCTGGCCACCAGGCTGGCCCTTTCCTGGCCAGGCTGAGGTGCCACCCAGAGCAGTGCCCGACCCCTGCCCTCTGCCCTCCCGCAGATCTGCGCCTGCAGCTGCTGGATGTGAAGAACAACCCGTACCTGATCAAGGCCCTGTACGGCCTGCTCATGCTGCTGCCCCAGAGCAGCGCCTTCCAGCTGCTCTCCCACCGGCTCCAGTGCGTGCCCAACCCCGAGCTGCTGCAGACAGGGTAAGTGCCCAGCTCGTGGGGGCGGGGCTCTGCCAGCGAGCAGGGCCAGGGCCGGCTGGGCTGGCAGGGCCTGGCGAGCTTGGAGTTTTAAAGGGGCTACCAGGGCCCTCCCTTAGCTCGGCATCACACCTCCTGTCACTGCGGACACTGTCCGCCCCGCAGCCACTTGCCCTTGGGTTTCCATATCAGAGCACCGGGCTGGGAGATTCTAGGAGCGTTTATGAGGTGGTAGGTAGTCGGAATACCTTCTCCCAGCAGTCAGGGTGGAGTTAAATCAAAAAACCCGAGAGCGTGCTGGCGTGACCCAAACAGAGGCCCCTGGAGAGAAAGTCCAGAGGGGAGGAATTCGTGCCCCAGCTCAGACACTGCGTCCCAGGTGGTACATGGGCAAGAGAGCTACATAGGGTCCCTCCCGGGCCTCAGAAAGCCCTCCCTTCCCATCTGTAGCAGAGGCTCAACCCTTGGCCACTGAGTGACCCTGGCACTGCTAGGACCCTCCCAATCTCCTCCTGAGTGGAGTGGGAGGCAAGGGTGTGCCCGTGGCTACCCCGCTTGCGACCTGTCCGCGGGAAGCACGGGTCCCAGGCGCTCTACCGTGGAGAGGCCCAGCACGGCAGCCTCTGGGGAGGAGGGCTGCAGCCCCTCGAGGGCATCCAGGCTCCCACCCTGAACCCACTGCTGGCCCAGTCCCCAGAGCCTGTTGGGTCATGTCTATATTTGGTAACCCTTGGAGGCTTTGCCTCATCCACAGGCATTTGGCATCAGAGATGGAAAATTTCACTTGTCGGGTCGCCATGGAAACAAGCAGAGCCACTGAGAAGATTTACGCTGAATGGAGCGCACCCAGCTTGCATCAGATGCCCTGTGTGTCTAGAATTCCCTCCCAAGCTGTTAGACCCCCCTCAGCAGGCCTGGCGCCTCGCCCCCCGCCAAAGGTCTCGGGCCTTTGCCTTTGCGATGGATGCAGGCAGCCTTGAGATGGGCCTGCCCGGCACTCTGGGCCCCTGACCCGAGCCCCTGTGCCCTCCGTCCCCCAGGGTCTAGGCCACCACCACCCCTCCCACCTGACCTGGTCTCTCCAGGGGCTGGGCGTGGGGCCCCTAATGGGTTGTCGGCCTCAGGCCGCTGGAGGGGCTGGGAGCCCCCAGCAGGTGTGGCCCCCAGGCCAAGGCACAGCTCCTGCCCACCCTGCCCCTTTCCCCAGACAGCAGCGCTCAGGGGTGGAGGGCTAGTCCCTGTCCCAGCCGTTCGTGGTGCCACCGGCTAATCCTCAGGGGAAGGCATTCAGCGCACTGAGTGTCCCAGGGGAGCGGGAGCAGCTGCAGAGTCAGGTGTGCATTTTATTCCCTTGGCCGGAGCACCTCTCTCTCCTGGGAGTCGGAAGGGCCCTGACGCCACACCTTGCTTTGCTGGCTTGGCCTCTGCTGGCCTTTCTTTCCAGTGCCCAACGGGTGTTAGGGTCGCCCTGGCAGCCACTTAGGCGGGAAGGTACAGCTGAAAGTGAGAAGGAGGCAGGAACGGCTGCTTCCCTGTGACCTCTGGGCCAGGCCACGGCCCCTGTGCTGCTGAGGGCCCGTCCCTTCTCAGAGCTCTGCCTGCTACGCCTCCTCATGTAGGAACGTCCTGTGGAAAAGGAAGGCAGGCTCAGAGCGGTCGGACTCCTCCCTGCGCTCCCTAAGCCGGAGTAGAGCGAGTCCGCAGAGGAAAGCTGGGGAGGATGAGGCTTTCCCCCAGACCTCCCATGGTCAGGCTCAGGAAGTCTTGAGCCACAGGGCTGAGGCCTCTGGGTCAGCGGATGGTTCGCAGGCCTGGACTAGGATGTGGTCCGAGCTCTGCTGCGGATTTGCTCTGTGACCTCAGGCAAGCCCCATGCCCTCTCTGGGCCCTTGGTTTCTTCATCAGTAAGTGAGCATTTGGACTGAATGGATCCTTGCGGTTCCACTCAGTCTTCAAGGCTTTGGGTTCCCAGCCTTTCTTTGCAAGGACCTAGGAAGAGCTGTCATAGAAAAAGGCAGCGGAGCCTTGGGCAAGGAAGGGGCCTCAGGAACAGCTGGGGGCAGGGTCAGGTTGCAGGGTTGGGCACAGAGGGACAGCTCCCGCCCTGGAGAGGGGGCTGAGGACAGTCTCAGCCCCGGGAGAGGCGGGCAGCTGGAAGACAGCGTCAGGTTGCCCGACAGGCCCCTGTGCCGGGAACAGCTGGGGGAGTCTCTGCTCCTTGCCCATTCCCGCCCCCCCTTGTGTGCACTCAGGGTGCCGGCAGGGCTAGGGAACCCTGGCCCTCCGCTCGGGCTTCTGGGCCACTCCCCAGGGACCGTCTCCTCAGTGAGGCAAGAGGGAGCCTCTGAAGGAGAAGCTGGTGACAGGTGCGTGGGTGCGGTGGCAGGAGAGAGGGCTGGCTTTGGGTACCCCAGCTCTGTGCTGCTGGCTGGGGTGTCCCCTCGCCACTCACTGCCTGAGGGTTGCTGTAAACATACAGAGAACGTGAAGGCCTGAGCAGCGGCCGTGCCCACTGTGACTAGCAGGGAGAGGCCCAGCCTCAATGCTCAGCGGAGTCCCCGTACCCATGGACATACCCCTCCCTGCTACCAAGACTTCAGGCCAGGAAGGGTCTGCCCAAAGGGACGCTGAGTCATGGGGGGGAAGGACTTCTTGCCTCCGTGAGGGCCCAGAGAGCAAGGTGCGGCCCACTCCTCCCCACCCCTACCCTCACCTGGCCACATCTGTGCACATCACCCTGGATTTGCCATCCGTTGCTGGCATCTCCCTGGCAACCCCTAATCTCAGATTCCCTCCTCTGGATCTAACGCAAAGAGTGTTGCGGAGAGGAGCATGCAGATCCGTGGGTGCCCAGCCTCAGACGGCACGCTTCAGGATCATCTGTGGCCTGCACATCTCTCCCCTGTTCTGGCCTGCATGGGCTGGGGTAGCGTCTGGCCACCCCCTGGAGTTAGGGCTCCAAGTTCCAGGGTGTCCCTCAGCATCCTCAGGAGCAGGAGTTGCTCTCTTGGGGCAGTAGCGCCCGGGCCACAGATTACTAGGACAGGGATGTCTCTTCCCCATTCCCAGGGGAGTTGAAAGCAGCAGCCAGAGCCCAGAATGCTGCCCGCAGTCTGGGCCCCTAGAGCAAGCCCCACCCAGCTCGTTTTGATCTTTGTTGAATTTGCCTGAGTCCCAGCTCCGGAGGCAGGGCCTGAGGCCCAAGAAAGAAGCAGCCACGGCCACAATCCAAGGTGTTGTCAGGTGGTGTGTCTTTAACAGGAAGGGAACAGGCTGAGTAGGGGTACAGGGGCCCACTTCCAGGCTCCAGATGGCATCCCAACCATGGGAAGAGTTCCCAATGCCCCTGGGCCTGGTGGCTTGTCAGAGATGGCTTTCAGGCTCTGACCATTGGTGGGATGGTCACAGCACCGTTGTGATTCACCCAAATGGAATGAGCTGCTGGGCCCCGGCTGGCCTTACCTCAAAGGGACAGAGTTGTAGCCACAGTGGGCACCCATTGGGTACCTAGGCTGGGGCTGGGCATCAGGCCAAGTTCTTCATGTCAAGTATGGAGGAATCCTCACCCACCCCATGGGGTGGTTCCTGTGGCAGCGCCCCCTTACAGAGGAGGATACTGAGTTACCTGCCCAAGGTCAAGTGGCTAGGGGGTGGTCGTGTTACAGTTGGGTCCAGGTCTGTCGAGCTCCTGTGCTCAGCTGCTGCCTGGACCTCTCCCGCCATATTGGGGTCTTTTCATGAACTCAAAGGGCCCAAGGATTCTCTGCTTAGCTGATCAGCCCACAGCCTTCATGAGATCCCTTACCAGGGCCACCAGGCCTCAGGACCTGGAAGCAGATCCTTCCCAGCCAACAGAGATGGGCTTCCAGTGAGGCCAGAATGAGGGAGAAGCAGAGTCTTTTCTTGGGACTCTCTGCTGGGGTGATGATTAGGAATGGGACAGGGGCCCAAGTGGATCTAGTCCCCCGGGGCAAGCTAAACACTGGGCTCGAAGGGGACAGCAGGGCTAATGCATTGCCCAACTATAGAGAGCATCAGGCCCGTGGCAGTTGTGCAGTGCACAAGCCGTGAGGCGGTACAGAGCACCTGGGGAGAGTGCTAGCAAGCGGAGTTCCCGGAGGCATCAGCTGCCCAGTGGTGAGACCAGCTCTCCTTCCCCAGGGACAGAGAGTGACTGCAGGCCTCTGGGCCCCAACACTCAAAAACAGATGTCCTGCCAAGTTGAGGGCCAGTAGACTTCAGCCCCCCTCCCTGTGGTCCCCGGCCCTAGCCCTTCCCCAAAGAAAGGGCCAGGCTGCCTCCTCCCCCTTCTCCCTGGACCCTGTTCCAGGCCCCAGCTGGCTTCCTGGCTGGCTCCTAGCCCTGGCTTCCACCCCGAAGGGAGCCACTCATAAACAGGAAACGCTTCCCGGTGTGATGCCTGCTCTGGGCACCGTTGCCAGCCCACAGGCTGAAGGCCCTACCAAGCAGCAGTGTTGACTGGTCCCACCACCTGTGGGGGAGGGGATGCTCACAGGGCTCCCTGCTCCTTGGGGCTCACTGCTGGGGAGGGGTTGTTGGGCCTGAGGTGGACAGACTCCCCGAGGTCGAGCTCCCCCAGCCTGTGGCCCTGCCCCAACCCCACTGCCCTCCTGTGGCTGATGCTTACCCGCTCCAGCAGCCCCATCATGTGCTGAGACACTGACGCTGAGCCCTTCTGCTCCCTTTCCCCAGAGACGGTCTGAAGGCAGCCCCCAAGTCACAGAAAGCAGACTCCCCGAGCATCGACTACGCCGAGCTGCTGCAGCACTTTGAAAGGGTCCAGAAGAAGCACCTGGAAGTGAGGCACCAGCGGAGTGGGCGTGGGGATCACCTGGACCGGAGGGTTGTCCTCTGATAGGCCTGGCCTGGAGAAGGGCCCAAGCAGTGGTCCCATGGAGCACTTGGGGTCTTCAGGCCCCCTCCCCACAGACCCGAGGACCTGCCTCAGGGGCAGGGCTGGGCCTGGCCACCAGCGCAGGGCAGGGTTGGGGGCTGGAAGCTCTGTCCACCCAAGCTCCTCTCACAGGCCCTCCAGCATGGTCAGCTGCACTCTGGCATTCAGACGGAGCTGGCTTCCCGCCAGGGTGAGGCCGCAGCCTCAGACGCCCCCATTTTCTGGAATCGGGTTCTTTCTAATGCCCTCTTGTAAAAGAGCTTGACCTCCCCAGCGCACCAGAGCTCTGGCCTCGTGCGGATGTGTGTGTACATATGTGTATACACATCTGTGCACACAGGGACCAGCACAGAGGTCCATATGAATGGTGCACCCTCTGCCCCAATAAAGAAACGCAACCCGTGCCTGGCCTGCTCCTTCCCACTGATGCCTGCCCCCGCCTGGTGCTGCAGTTGCCCCAGGACCTTGCTGCCTGTCCTAGAAATTTGTTCTCATGGTGGTCCCAGGAGTGCTGGCTCTGCCAGGAGAGGCTGGCCGCTCTCTGCACGCTCACCTGACTGGGGTGTGGGCCTTGGGCCCAGCCCTCACCTCTGTAGAACCAGCCCCTTCTTCCTGGAGAGCGCCAAGCACTGGCCTGGCCCCCGAACCCTGCCTTCTCAGGCACCTAATCTGACTTTTCCATCCTGACAACACCCGCCCAGGGGGCATGGGACATGTCCCCACTAGACAGATGAACTGAGTGAGCCTCAGGAGTTTCTGAATGAAGGGGCACACTGCAGAACATTCCAGGTCACTGGGGATGGAGGGGAAGGCCCAGACCAGCGCAGGGAGTTGGGCGGGGCAAGGGGTGGGCTTCCCACATCCCCACCCCTTGATTTGGCTAAATGAGCCTTAGCTCACCAAACCTATAAGCCAGAGTCCACCTGACCCCAGGCTTTGGGAAGCCTCGGATTGGCCTAATGATCTCCCAAGTGGCTCTTGTGGGTCCCTGGAATAGAAGAGAAGGATCTTGCGTGGGCTTTTCCCCAGAGCCCCAGCATAGGGCCGGGAGGGTGGGTTTCCCTGCCTGGAGTCTCCAGAACAGTCTGACAGACTGAACTCACCATGGCCAACGTACACACACATGCACCCTCATACATGGGTACCCTGGCATCAGCGACTGGGGACAGTGGCCCACCTCTGTTCTGCTGGTCCCACACGGCCCCAACCTGAGGAAAGAGGTTGCTTGAGGACCAGTACACCACCACCCCCAAAGGCCCGGTCTGGGGCACCCCATGCAGGTGGCATCAGCACTGGCACTGCTTGGAAAAGGAGCCAGAGAACTTCTGGAGGAGGGTCCAAACCCTTTTGTGCCTGGGATAAAACGTTCCAAGGCGGGCGGCCTCCAGGGCACCGTGCGCCCCTGCTGAGTGTGGTGTATCCATCCCACGGGATGCGTCCCGAGGACCCCAGCCTGCCCCCCTCTTCTTAAAGCGCGGGAACACCCACCCCCGACACACACACACGCGCGCGCGCGCGCGCGCCAGAGACCAAAGGCTGGAGGGTGGTGGTGGTGTTGGGCACCTTCCCGGAGCGGGCACCCAACCACTGGTCCCACTCCCCCGGGCAAGTCGGGCAGCCCCGCCCCAGCACCGCCCCCGAACCGCGGTGGCGCCTGCGCCTGCCGGGCCCTCTAGCCCGACCAGTTTGGCCGCGCCGGGGCTCGGATTTCAAAGCCCGGGCTCCATTCCTGGTGAATGGGCCGGAGCTCGCCCGGTCTTTCCCACAGACCCCTCCCGCCACGGCCCTGCCCCTCCCCGCGGCCCTCCCCCCGCGCGTCCACGTGACGTCCAAGCCTCGGCGGCTCGGATTACGGACGCCGCTCCAGTCCCCGCGCCGAGGCTGCGCCGCCAACTGCCCGCGCCGCGCCCCCAGCGCCGCCCGCCAGCCCCGCCGCGACATGGCCCGCGCCGCCCCGCGGCGGCCCGCGATCCCCGAGCGCGGCGCGGCCGGCCGCTGAGTGCAGCCCGGAGGCTGCAGGCCCAAGCCGGCCTCGGAGCGAAAGCCGCCGCGGCCCGGGTCCCCGCGCCCAGCCTGCGCCCCGCCGCCGCCGCTGCCGCCCGGCCCGAGCATGGAGACGGCGGAGAAGGAGTGCGGCGCCCTGGGAGGGCTCTTCCAGGCCATCGTCAACGACATGAAGGTAACGGGGCGCGGCGGGGCTGGCCGCCCTGCGGGCGCGCGGGTTCTTGTGCGGGTGCGTGCCCCCTCTGGGGACGCGTGGCGACGGGCAGCCGTGCCCCGCTGTGTCCGTGCGCCGCCGTGTCTGTTTGTCCTTGTCTGAGCGCGTCTGGCCTGCGACTGCCGTGCGCCCGTGTCTCTGGGTGCCCGTCTTGGGGGGTGTGGGTGCTCGTGTGTCGGGGTGTCCGTGCGGTGCCCGGGGTCCAAGCCCCGGGTCGCCCGGGTCGCAGCGCCCCCTTGGGGAGCCGACCCGAGCCTGCGCACACGCGGGCTCCCCGCGCCCCAGACCCCCAAACCATGAATGGGGTTTGGCTCCGGGAGCGACTCCACGGCCCTTTAACGGGCCCGGGGTCTCTCCGGCCTCCGCCCCCTACCACCACCATCCCCCCCACTCCCCCGCCCACGACGGCCCGGGAGCCCAGACAATGCTGTCACCGCCAAAGCAGGGAAAAATAATAAAGCAGGGAACCGTTAACTCCTTCCCTGCCGGCCTCGGCCTCCGCACCCGCTGCCCGGGTCCCTCAAAACAAGCTCCAGGACTCCAAGGTCTCCACGATGAGCGTTCCTGCATCCCAAGGCTCCTCCCACCTTGGGAGGAGGAGGGAGAAGGTTGGGTTGATGGAGCAACCCCAGGGAAGGGCTACTCTTGCTCCAGGCTGTCAGCTCCAACCCCCTCCCCATGATTGCCCAAGGTCAGGCTGCAGCGGGCCACCAATTCCTGGCCCACTGCTGGCTCACCAGGTGGGGAAACTGAGGCCTGGGAATGGCTCAAGGTCATTAAGGAGACTGCTGGACACTCCCTGACCTCACCCCTCACTGGTGGTCTAGGGAGTGAGGGGGATCCTCTCCCCCAAAGAGGCTAGGGTTTGGCAGGGCCGGCCCAGGCTGACTAGGCAGAGAGGAAGGGCAGCTCCGATGACAGGACAGGGGCCAGGAAGCAGCGTTTCTACCCTTCTCCTCTGGGGCAGGCCTGTGGGCAGGGGAAGAGCGGGGGAGAGACCTGGGAACTCGTCAGACCCCCGCCCTCACAACCTATCTCACACTCCCAAGTACACAACATAGAATCCTACCGTGACGTCGCAGGCCCCGGGAGGACACACCACAGTGCACACCACAGGGCAGGCCCTTCGGGGGGCTCCCGGTGCTGCCAGGGGAACAGCCCCAGGGGCAGCTGCCAGATCTCTGCGCCCCCACCCCCACCCCCAAGAGAACTGAAGCCACCCTCACTGGGAACTACAGGGTTAGCAGCATGCATAGGTGCCACTCCCTGCCCCCGTATAGGGTGCGCCCCTGAGAGCTCCGTCCCCTGCAACCCCACTCCGAGCTTCTTCTACCGGCCCCCAAAAGTCCTGGCCTCTCTCTGCCCTCAGCAGCCCCTCCTGCCCTGTGGACATCACAGCCCTGGCACTGGGTTTCCTTCCTGGGACCAAGCAGCCCAGACAACCCTCCCCCAACCATTCCCAGGGCTGGCAGAGGGGGGGACCTTCGCACACCCTCCTTCTGGCATCCTCTCCACAAACACTGCAGAGAGCAGCAGCTTTTGCACAGAGCAGAGGGGCAGGACTGTCTCCCTCCCTCTCCAGGCAATTTGCAAGGAACTTTGGGATGAGATAGAAAGAAATGGGCCTAGATTGTAACAAGCGATTGAGGCAGGATTTTCTGACATGTGGAAGCAAACTGGGAGAGGTTTCACCTGCGGTGATGCCAAGTCCCGATATACCTACGACACATGCATGTGTTTGGGCCAGGGACAGAGCAGGGGACCGGGCCACCTGGAGGTCGATCATCTGGATTTGAGGGACAGCTTCTGGCTGTTTCCTTCGGTGGCCTGAGCCACAGAAGCAGCAGGGTTTCCGTAAAGGAACGTGGCCAGGTTGAGGAGACTGAGCCTACCTGTGAGGCCCCTCTACACAGGGCAAGCACGGCCACCGCACGGCCGCAGGACCCACAACAGCACACCCTGGCCCTCCTGGAGGCCCAGACCCTGGCGTGGGAGAGGCAGAGTAGGGGGAGGAGGACCTACACCTGGAGCCTGGGGGGCCTGGAGGAGGACAGTAGCTCAGGGATCGGGAGGGGGCCCTCGGGAGCTTTCCCTGCCTGCTGTGCCTCATTTAGCTCAGATGCCCATCGAATCCCAGAGAAGGGCAGGGACTTGCCCAAGATGACAGGACTGGGTGTGGCACCCAGGGCTCTGCCTCAGCCCCAGGCCTCACCTTCAGCAGCACTGGCCCATCCAGAAAACAGGGTCATAATCTCTGCCTGCCCTCGAGAGTGGGGAGTGTCACCTGGACACATAGGCCCTGGCCAGGTGGGAGAGGCTCCTGGCAGAGAAGCAGGGGTCAAGTGTCTGCTCTGTCTGCCAGCATTAACCTAGCATTTACTGTGTGCCGGGCACTGTGCTAGTGCTTTCCATGCAGTCTCCATACTGACCTGCTGACATCGGTGCACTTCCCATCCTGACCTTACAGGTGAGCAGACAGGCTCAGAGAGGACACCCTGGCCCAAGGCCACCCAGAAAGCCCCCTCTCTGGGATTGCAGCCTGAGTCTCTCCCCTGCACAGCCCAGGGCCCGGTCAGAGACAGTGTCCGGAGGCCAGGGACCTGGGGCCCAGCAGCCTCCATATCAGCCTCATCCCATCCACTTGAGCACCTCTAGTGAGCATGTAACCTCTCCCCTCCAGAGCAGCCCACTGCTCTGGGGGCAGAGCTGGGCGTCTCTCCCATCCATGTAGATCCTGCCCCCTACCTACCCTTGATGCCCAGATATTCATCTCCCCGCATCCCGGAAGTGGGGGGGGGGGAATCCCTGACGTGTAGTGACCAGTCAGACAAGGGATCAGATCCTGACCCTGGCACTCGATGGCCTTGGGAGGGCCGGTTAATCTCTCTGAGCCTCAGTTTCCTCATCTGTAGAATGGGGGTGACAACAGTATTCATTTCACAGGGTCATTGTAAGGATTCCATGGGATCACACAGTGCCTGGCCCACCGCACGCTCTTGATCAACAGTAGCAGTCCCTGTCACTAGTGGTAACAACCCAGAGTCCTAGAACCTGACAGCCAGGGTGCGGCCTATGTGAGGGCACAGGTCCAGGTGAAGACCGAGGACACCCCTGGGGCCCTGGCTGCTTCGGCCCCTCAACCTCACCTCTGGGGTCCTCATGAGTTACCAGTGGGGGGTGGAGTCTCAGGTCCTTAGAGACCCAGGTGCTCCTGTCCATCTGCTGAGGAGGGACAGGGCCTGGCCTCCCCCATGCCCCATCCTGTCCCCTCTCCACCGGGAAAGCCAAGGCTGTGAGGGTCTGGGATGGAGCAATTCTGGCTGGGCAGAAGCGTCGGGGTGGGCCCCAGCCAGGGACTTTAATGGGGTAGGGACCTGTGTCTTCCCAGCTTCTCCCAGCCTGCTGCCCTCTGAGACTTCCCAGAGGCTGCTGGGGGTGCTTAGGTTTTCTGGGGGCCAGGACGGTGCCTCTGGACCCCTGGACCCCACAGCATCATCCCTCCTCCCTAGAGGTCTTGGCAAGGCTTGGGGCTGAGGGTGTTGAGGTGAGGGAGGGCGCCAGGCCCTCAGGACTGTCAGGGGCGGCCTCCCGGGCTCCTTTACCCTGAGCCGTGCCGCACGGAGACAGCCCACGGACAGCCTCCCCCTTCCCGCTCCAGCCTGTGTGAACTTCTCAAATATTTGCTTTCCCTGGCCACTGGTTGGGCTGGGCTGGGAGGGGAGGGAGTTTCTGAGGCTCCCAGAAGCTTCCCTGTCCTCCCCACCCCTGCAGGCTGGCCCTGTCCCTGGGGTTCCAGCCCGGCAAAGCCTCCCTCTGAGGCCCTGGGGACTGGGGTCTCTGCCTTCCCCCTTTCCACTGGAAAAGCCCCAGCTCCCAGCGTCCTATCCCACATGGAAGGGAAGGTCGGCAGCACTTTGGGGCTAGGGGCTTTGCCGGCCTGAGGCTCCCCTTCAAGGATCAAGTCTTCCACAGGGCCATTGGGCCAGGACCCAACAGCCATGAGAGGGCCCATTAGCCAGAAAAACCCCTTGATCTCCCTGGACAACTTGATCACCAAGAGCCTGGCTTCCCTACTGGGAAACCCCCTCCCAACTCAGAACTTTGGGCCAGGCTGGGATAAAGGCCACACTGTGTCCCCAGGAGGGGAGGGGAGCCGGGGGTGGAGAAAGGTGGCTCTGTTGGCCGCACAAGGCCCCATTCAGCCTGGGGCCTGACTGTCCCAGGCAGGCTGGCCAGGCTCTGAAGCAGCCATAGCCTCCCCGGGCCTGGGAGCCACTTCTGCTGGCCCGGGATGGATGGATGGCCGGGCTGGCAGTTGCTTCCAGGGCACAGGGTGGGGGCCCCAGAGGCCCCAGTTTAGACCTGGCATGCCTTGAGCCCTGTGCACTGTGCCTCTGCCCCCATGCCATGTGGACCATCCTGGGCTGTGTCCGGGGAACATAGTGCCCCTCATGTGGCTCAGCCCAGATCCCCTGCCAGGCCCCTCCCATCCCCGAGGAGACAGGACCTGCCATTCACTGTTCCATCTCCGTTGAGGATGTGGGCCACCATTGCAGACAATGGGCCAGAGTTCCTGACTGTCAGGAAGGGAGGAATGGGCAAAGGTGCGTGTTCCCAGGGCCAGGCCTTCTTCATGCCCCAGGTCTCTGTCCTTGGTCGCCTGTCCCCCTAGAGAGCCCAAGAGCCTTCCTCTCCGCAGGGGCAGGGCTGCTGTCTCAGAAACTGCCCAGAGTCTGGACCCAGGCATGTGGGGAGCCCAGCCCAGGTAGAGCCCTGCAGTCCTCATGGAGTCTCCCTTCCCCTCCCATCTCCTCTGCAGAGCTCCTACCCCATCTGGGAGGACTTCAACTCCAAGGCCACAAAGCTGCATTCCCAGCTGAGGTGAGGCTGCTGAGGGTGCCCCAGCTGGGGAGGGAATGGGTAGAAAAGACACCTCACCCACAGACCACCCCGCTGTCCATCTCCCCAGGACCACTGTGCTGGCTGCTGTGGCCTTCCTGGATGCCTTCCAGAAAGTGGCTGACATGGCCACCAACACCCGAGGTAGGGAGGGGGCATGGCTGGAGGTTGGGGATGCCCCAGGTTGGGCTTGGAAGCTGGAAGGGCTGAGTGGAATATGAACCGGGAAGGGGACACCAGGCCCAGAGTCGGGACCTTGAGTTCTGCTCCGTAGTGGAATGGGCTTTTTGTGGAGAGAGTGAGCCTCTCGTCATTAGAGGCATGCAAGCAGGAGTGGGCGAAAGATGACAGGATGTTACAAAGGGGGGTTCCCTTCTCGCTTCTGGGTGGCTGGTTTGACCCCTCAGCCACAGTTGTTCATGCTTCCCTATGGTGAGTTTGACTGTGGCTTCTTCTTTTCCACCCCCTTCTGCTCTTCTGAGAGCACAGAGGGCAGGTGAACATTCCCTGTTGGCCTTGGCATCTCCTCTGCATTCTGGTCCGATTAGCAGGGACCTGGGTCCCCTGCTCCTTCGGGTGGTGAGAACCAAGGCAGTGGGCGCGTGCTGGCACTCTCACACCTGCATCTGGGCACACCTGGAGGGGGTTCCCGGTAGGGCAGGAGGGGATTTTGGTTGGATCTTTGGATGGTCTTTGGTGCCAGCCTCTCCTAGCTGGGGTGAAGGGCAGCTCCTGGCCCGACCAGCAGAGCAGCCGCAGCTGCAGGAGGCTGGCATAGCCAGGATGGGCAGGACCTTGGTCCCGTACGGAGGACGGTCTTGGTAAATACTGAAAAGAGATCAAGTCGCCTGCTGGGGCCGGCAGGATTGCGGAAAGCTGGGGTGCGGGGCGCGGGGTGCCGGCTCGGCCTTCGCGGGCCGGTGCGCCCCCTCGTGGCCCGAGGCCGGGACTGCAGAAGCCCCGGCGGGCCCGTTCACACGCTGCGCGCTTGCCTTGCCAGGGGCCACGCGGGATATCGGCTCGGCGCTCACGCGCATGTGCATGCGCCACCGCAGCATCGAGACCAAGCTGCGGCAGTTCACCAAGTGAGTGGGCGCTGCGGTCGGGGAGCGGGGGGTGTCACGGGGAGTGTCACGGGGAGACCTCCATGGTGGCCCTGACCCTCTTGCCCCCGCCCACAGTGCGCTCCTGGAGAGCCTCATCAACCCACTGCAGGAGCGCATCGAGGACTGGAAGAAGTCGGCCAACCAGCTGGACAAGGACCACGCAAAAGGTGGGTCTGGGGCTGGGCCGTGCTTCCCGCCCCCCACTGGGCGGAAACCCGCGTCACAGGGCTCCTTTCTCATCCCTTGCACAGAGTACAAACGAGCCAGGCATGAGATCAAGAAGAAATCTTCAGACACACTGAAGCTGCAGAAGAAAGCACGCAAAGGTAGAGCCCAGAGCTGGCCCACAGAGGCACAGCCCCAGGGGGCCCCGCTCTGTATCCCCTGCTGCCCTGTGGGGCACCCCAGGGCATCATCCTGGCCTGAGGGGCCCTATCCCACACACAGGACCCTCCAACCTGTTGGGTGGGGCAGAGGGAGCACCTTGCACCCCAGACCCGACCCAGGACCTCCCCTCCTAGGGAGGCAGCAGGAGGCCCAACAGGCCCAGGCACCCCCAAACCCCACCCCCCCAGCCCCAGGAGTGGCTCTGTCCATCCGGCTGTCTTTCACACATTCTTTCTTTCTCTGTCTCTCCTCTCCTCTCCTCGTCCCAATCCTTCCTGTAGAGCTACTTGGTAAGTCAGATGTCCATTTCTCCAGCTGCTCCTCCCGTCCTTGTCGTCCTTGTCGCATTTGTCTGTCTCCCCCAGCTCAGGGCCATTGGAAGGAGCCTCTCCAGGCCAAGGAAGAGCGAGGAAGGCGGTCGGTCCAGCGAGGGAGGGGCCTGGGGCACAGTCCCCTTGGGGCCCCTGGGGCCCCTGGCCAGGGATGAGTCCGGGGCCACTGCTGGGTCAGTCTGCCAGGCCAAGAGGGGTTGGACCGGGCAGGGTGGGGACACAGGCCCTGGCTGCCCCGCCCCCGCCAGGCCCTCCCAGAGTCCTTACCTCTTGCCTCCCCACTTCCTGTCTCGCTGTCTCCTTTACATCATCTTCTCGCCTCTCCCTGTCTCTCTCGCCGCTTCTTGGTGTCGCTGTTGGTGTCCTTGTGCATCATTCCCTGAGCTGAGTGGGGACCCACACGGAGGCACCCCGTTCCCTGTCCCCTGGGCCCAGCCCCTAGCCCTCTTGGCCCCTACACCCCCTCATGGCCTGGCCTACAGCTGCGCCCCCATGCTCTACTTGGTCCTACTTCCCTTCCTCCTCCCTGTCCCTGTGCCCTGGGACGTGAGGGGCCACCATCCCACGGGCAGTGAGGGTATCCTGGGGAGTGGAAGTCTCATCTCTTGTGGAGGTTGCCACTGAGCTCTCCTGAGCACAGCTGCTCCAAGGGCGGCACTGCGGCTGCCCAGGGCTCTGCTCACCCCAGGACCTGGGTGGCTTCGCAGCTTTGGCGTCTTTCCTGTGTGTTTGTTTGTCTGTCCTCTCTGTCTGCTCTGGGGACCAGCCCTTCCACAAGCCCCAGCGTCCCGACTGCCCTATCCAGTCCCCTGGCCCCCACGGCAGTGCCCAGCCCCACGGCCAGGGACACCATCACGGGGTCTGAGCTGTGGATGCAGTGGGCCGGGCCGGCATCCCCAGCGTGGCCTCTCCTCCCAACCCCTCCAGGGAAAGGAGACCTGCAGCCCCAGCTGGACAGTGCCCTGCAGGACGTGAACGACATGTACCTGCTGCTGGAGGAGACGGAGAAGCAGGCGGTGCGCCGGGCCCTGATTGAGGAGCGTGGCCGCTTCTGCAC
The DNA here is from genome assembly GCF_009873245.2 of Balaenoptera musculus. NCBI lineage: Eukaryota > Metazoa > Chordata > Mammalia > Artiodactyla > Balaenopteridae > Balaenoptera > Balaenoptera musculus. The sequence continues at coordinate 47,124,158 of NC_045803.1, forward strand.
CTTCATCACCTTCCTGCAGCCTGTGGTGGTGGGTTCCTCGGGCACAGAGAGGCGTTCTGAGTGTCTCCACCATTGGGCTGGTTGAGGGGTTCCCAAGAACCATGATTTGGGAGCCTCCGTCAGCCCGAGCAGCGTTGGTTGGTGGGAAGGGGTGAGGGAGGGGAGACCCGGTGTGGCCTGCTCCTCCAGGGTGCGTGGGCAGGGGCGGGGCCGAGAGGCTGACTCACTGCTCCATCAGAACGGCGAGCTGACCATGCTGGGAGAGATCACCCACCTGCAGGGCATCATTGATGACCTGGTGGTGCTGACCGCGGAGCCACACAAGCTGCCCCCCGCCAGCGAGCAGGTGCGGCCAGCCCTGGGGACAGGACAGGGGAGGGGAGGGCTTGCCCTTGGTTGGGGACGATAGAGGAGAAAAGGGGACAGCATTTGGGGGAAGCAGCTGGACACAGAGGACCACCTTCTGTGGGGATCTAGGAGCATCTGCCCAGGTGAGGGGTGGTGTGCCCAGGACCCAATGGGGGCCTTACATCGAGAGCAGACGGGTGGAAGTCCCAGATCCGCAGGATCCCCCTGAGCAAGCAAGACCTGATGATGCCCACCTGCCATCCACACCCAGACGCGTCAGCTCCCCTAGACCCAGACGCTCCTGCCCCCACGTGCCGCCCTGCGCACTTCACCTCACCACCGTGCTCCCATTGCACTAGGGTCAGCCCTACCTGACAGCGCCGTGGCGTTGCTCTCACTAGGCGCTTACTGTGTGCCCAGCCCACGCGGAGCACTTCCCATGGGTCACCTCATTCATTCACCCCAGTGGCCCTTTAAAATAGGAATGATTGGCTGCATTTCACAGGAGAAACCCAGGAGAGACCCAGGAACTTGCCCGAGAGCAGAGCAGAGAGCAGAGCCAGGATTTGAACCCCGTGGGGCCCTTCATGGTCACTCTGGCCTGGCTCCTCTGCCAGCGACAGTGAGTCCTCAGGAGCACCAGGTTCTCCCATGTCCTGGCCTGCGCAGCTTCCCTGAGAAGCAGAGCGGGCAGAATCTCCCCAGGCATCCCCCGCAGCCCTCTGGCGGCCCTGCTTCCTGCCCCTGAGTGAGGAGCTTGTGTTAGGAAAAGGCTGGGGGGCAGGGGGCTTCAGACTCCCAGGGATCGCCTTTGGGGCCCGGTTCTCAACTGGGAAGACAGCAGGGGGCCTCTGGCCCTACTAGCCCTTGGAAGGGAGGCCCAGGAAAATGATGAGGCTTTCTGCAGGGCAGGGCTGCTTCCAGTGACCCCATCCATGTCCCCATCCAGGTGATCAAAGACTTGAAGGGCTCAGACTACAGCTGGTCCTACCAGACCCCACCCTCATCGCCCAGCAGCTCCAGCTCCCGGAAGTCCAGTATGTGCAGGTCAGTGGGGAGCTGAAGCGGGGTGCAGGGAGGGGCAGGGGTACTGCAGCAAGGAATCGGGAAGGTCCCACCAAAACTGCATCAATAACAGCTTCAGGGCCCCAGAATTCACACAACTCCTAGGTCGTCAAGGAATCTGCAAGCATAGGGGAAACTCTACTCTCGTCGCAAGACTGCCGCTAGTGCAGGCGTGTGTTGGGGGCGGGCGGAAGGGCAGTAGCTTCGTTTACGGAGCAATAAGTAATGCACCAGGTGCCGTGCTAAATGCTTTATGCATTTTCTTCATTGAATCCTAACGCCACCGTATCAGGTATGGTGTTGTCTCCATCTCACAGAAGGGGAAGCTGAGGTACAGAATCCCGGCATTTAACCACTAGACTCTGCCAGGCTCAACACAGTGCTGGGGCAATAGTAAGAATCTAAGATGGGGAGGGCTGTGGAGGCTTTGGGGAACATGTGCTGCGGCTACAGGCTTATTACCTTATGGACACTGCAGCCTGGCTGGTTCCTGAGAGCTGGTGCCTGGGCAGCTGCCACAGGCCCGAACCTCAGCCTAAGCTGGGCCCCGAGGTCTTGCAGAGCCAGGGAGAGGACAAAGGTCTTGCTCGATCACCGCTCAGGCTCAGGATCAGGAGCACTTCCTGGGTGGGATTTGGAGAGCTATTTAAGATTCAAGGCTCCTCGGCGGGAGGGCAGTGAGCATAGCGCGAGTTACTGGCGGGGAGACCCCTCTGTGCCAGGCACCCTTTCCCCAGATCCACCTTGGCTGGGCATCCGGGGCATGGGCGGTAAGCCAGGCACAGCAGTCAGCTGCTCCTGCAGGGAGAGGAGGGTCCACGTCAACTGGCAGCTCTTCAGACCCCGGGTGGGTGACTGGCACAGGAGGGGAGGGTTGATTGCAGGGGACACCCATGACCAAGGGTGGAGGCTGGGGACCTTCCCGGTCATGCTCAGGAGGAAGGCAACCTTCATTGCCAGGAACGTTGCCCAGGGATGAAATGGTTGCATAGAGGATATGAACTACAGAGGGCTGGACACCCTTCAGTGGGTGGAAAGGATGAGGGCAATGGTGAGTCCAAGACCCACACAGACCGTCACCACGCGCTAGACGTTCAATTAGGATTTGATGGCAAATATCAGGCTTTGAGAAGACAGTCATGATCAGACTTATGTCTGGTTGTAGCCTAACTGGGAAACTCTTTGATGCTGGGTGACTCCATTTCCTCCTTGTTTTAACCTAAGGTCTACTGTTCTTGCTGGCAGAGTAGGAGGTAGCACTGGGGTGCTCCGGGGCAGGCGCTGGGCCAGCTCTTCAGTGTGGTCCCCTGCCCAGGCCCCACCCTGTCCCACAGTCCTGGAACCCAGCTCCTCTGTGGCACTTTGGTCTCAGGACCTTGTAGTCTGACATTGTCTTTTCCTTCCTTTGCCCCTCACCTCTCTCCCCCGCCCTCGTCTGTCGCCCTTCCACACACACCCCTGTGTCTCCCTGTCTGGCTGCTGTGCGACCCCCTTCACTCCCCCAGCGCCCCCAGCAGCAGTAGCAGTGCCAAGGGTGGCGGAGCCCCGTGGCCTGGGGGTGCCCAAACATACTCACCCGGTTCCACCTGTCGCTACCGCAGCCTGGCACAGCCAGCCACCACCAGCGCCCGCCTCTCCAGCGTCTCCTCCCACGACTCTGGCTTCATCTCCCAGGATGCCACCTACTCCAAGCCCCCCTCGCCCATGCCTTCAGACATCACCAGCCAGGTGAGGGGGCATCTGCCAAACCACCCGGGGTGGGGTGCAGTGGCCTCATGCCAGCCTCAGGCTATCCACGTCAGGGGCCACCTGTAGCTGTTGAGACTAGCCCTGGAGGTCCCCAGGGCCACCACATTGAGGACCAACCTGAACTCACTGCCTCAAGGCTAAGGAGAGTTGGAAGTTCTTGGAACAGCTTACCAGCTCTGGCGCCTTGTGACCCTCCCCCTGCATAGCCTGGCTGTGATGGAGTGGCTGGCCCTAGCAGGCACCCCCAGGAGCCCCAGGATCTGCAGACATCCTCCCCCTTCTCCACACTTTGGCCAGCTCATTCTGAACACAGAGACTGGCCCAAGAGTCTCTTCAGATGTAGGCTCAGATCCTGCAGCCTCAGTGAGATGGAAACAGAGGAACTACAGCAGAAGACAGAGGGAGGTCAGGCCACATGCCCAGGGTGCTGTCCTTCCCCATCATGGCGAGTGCCTCCGTTTGAGCTCAGCATTGTCTCTTTTCCTGCTCTCTTGCCCAAGGATGTCCCCACTGCATTGCCAGTCTCCCCTCCTCTGCTGGCTCATTTCTGTCAGTACACAAACACACGCTCTAGTATCATCCATCTTAAAAGCTCTCCCTTCCTCCATGTTCTCCTCCAGCCACCTAGTCTCTCCTTCACAGCAAAACTTCTCAAAAGACTTGTCCACACTGACCACTCCTACCTCATTCCCCATTCACTCCTGTCTGCTTTACCTATCAGTAATTGAAAAGCTGGAATTGTTCATTTCTCCCATATAGTTCTATCCGTTTGCTTTATATATTTTGAGACTATTAGGTGCATACAACTTTAAAATGTTAACTCTTCTTAGTGAATTGAATCTCCTAACATGATGTAGTTGATCTTCTGTTACTTACATGTTTTCTAGCTTAAAGTCTGTTTTGATATTAACTACAGCTCCTTCAGCTTTATTTTGCTCAATATTTATGGTATCATTTTCTGTCTCTTAGCTTTTAAGCTCACTATGTCCTTATGTTTTAGATGAGTCTCTTATAAACAGCATATGCCTAGATTTTCTTTTCTTATCCAATCTGACAATCTCTTAATTGACATTTTTAGTCCATTCATATTTATTATGATTACTGGCATATTTAGACTTCTGTCTTACTTTTTTCTTTCTATTCATTCTGCTTTTTCTGTGCTGCTTTTGTCTCTTCTCTTGCTTTTTGTTTTTTCCTTTCCCCATTATTTTCCTTCTACTGGATTTTAAGTTATACTTCTTATTTCATTTCTTTTACAGGTTACCTTGAAATTTTACCATGCATCCGTAGCAAAGTCACAGCCCCACCTCCTGAATAATTCAAGGACCTTAACGTATATTTTAACTTCAGTCACCCACTCCCTCCCCTTATAAGCTATATATATCTCTTTAATCGTCCCCATGATTGACATTTTTCTTAATTTTATCATTATTTTATACATACAGTATCTGTTTAGATTTACCCGTATGTGTTTACACTTTTTTTGTTCATTTTTTCCTTGTATCCCATCTTCCTTCTAAGGTCACTTTCCTTCTTTCTGAAGTAAAATACGTCCTTTAGAAGTTCTTTTAGAATGTGTCTGTAGTAGTAAACTCTGTTTTTGTTTATCTGTAAACATGCTTTATATTTTTCCTCTTTCTTGAAAGTTAGTTTTGCCAGGGATGCAATTCTGGGGTGACAGTTACTCTGTTTCCACATTTTGAAGATATATTCCCCGTGTTCTGGCTTCTGTGGCTGGTTGTAATGTCTGCTGTCAGTCACTGTTGTGCCTTTGTGAATGATCTGACTTCTCTCTCTGGCCACTTTAGTTTTTCTACAATGTATCTAATTGTGGATTTGTTTTTGTTTAACCTCACTTGGTGTGTTTGTGTTTCTCTATCTATCTATCTCTGTATTCATGTTTTTCATTTGCTCTAGGAATTTTCAACCATTATCTCTTTTTTTTTTTATAAATTTATTTTTGTCTGAGTTGGGTCTTTGTTGCTGCGTGCGGGCTTTCTCTAGTTGAAGCGAGTGGGGGCTACTCTTCATTGTGGTGTGTGGGCTTCTCATTGCAATGGCTTCTCTTGTGGCAGAGCACGGGCTCTAGACGTGCAGGCTTCTGTAGTTGTGGCTTGCGGGCTCTAGAGCATAGGCTCAGCAGTTCTGGCACACAGGCTTAGTTGCTCCGCGGCATGTGGGATCTTCCTGGACCAGGGCTCAAACCCATGTCCCCTGCATTGGCAGGCAGGTTCTTAACTACGGCGCCACCAGGGAAGCCTGTCAACCATTATCTCTTTATTCTTACTTTCATTTGTGTGTTTCTTCATTCTCATATTTCCCATCTCTTTGTTTCTCTGGATAATTTCTTCAGGTCCATCTTCCAATGTACTTTTTCTCTATTTTATAGCTATTTAACTTAATCCATTAAGGGTTTGGTTTTTTTTAATTTTGAAATAATTTTAGCCTTGTAGAAAATCTGTAAAAAGAGTGCAGAGTTCCCACCCACCGTCCCCACAGTCTCCCCGGATGTTAACATCTCATGTAACTACCAAACAATTTTCAAAACCAGGAAATTAACACAGGCACAATACTGTTAAATAGTCAACAGACTCTTTTCACATTTTGCCAGCTTTCTCACTAACGTCCTTTTCCTGGTCCAGGAGTCCAGGATCCAACACAGGACCCTACCTTGCATTTTATTATTGTGTCTCTTCAGGCTTCTCCAGTCTATAATGGCTCCTCAGTCCCTCTTAAATGACTTTTGAATACTGGTCATGTATTTTGTAGAATATCCCTCATCTTGAGTGTCTCTGATGTCTTCCTGTAATTAAATGGGCAGGAAGAGCACAGCAGTGGTTTACTGCCATTCCACCTCCTCACCAGACCTTGGTATCCTTTTCATTTGAGCCATTCTGATAGGTGTTATATCATAGTGCCGTGTGTTTTTAATTTGTATTTCCCTGATGACTAATGAGGTTGAACACCTTTTCAAACTTTTAAAGGCCATTTGGATATCCTCTTTTTGTGAAGGACCTATTCAGATCTTTTGCTTGTTTTTCTCTCCTAGGTTGTCTGTCTTTTTCTTGTTGATTTGTAGAACTTCTTATATATTGTGGATACAAGTCTTTTCATCTGATAATCTTCTCTGATTCTGTGGGTTGCTGTTTTACTCCCTTAATGGGGTCTTTTAATGACCTAAAGTTCTTAATTTTAATCTGTGTCCAATTTATCCATTTTTTTTCAATTGTTATTGCTTTTTCTGTCCTGTTTGAGGTATTTTTGTGTACTCCAAGGTCACAAAGATGTTTTCCTCCAAAAAAAGCCTTTTTGTTTTACCTTTTCTTCATTTAGGTCTGCAGCTCACCTGGAATTGATTGTGTGTGTGTGTGTGTGTGTGTGTGTGTGTGTGGTGAGGTAGAGGTCATTTTTTCCATATGAATATCTAATTGACAATTTTTTGAAAATACCATCTTTTCCTCCACTGCACTGTAGTGTGTTACCTTTGTCATAAAACGGGTGTCTGTGAACGCATAGCTGTTTCTGGAGTTTGTATTCTATTCCACTGGTTGATTTGTCTGTTCTTGCACCAGTACCACACCATCTTAATTATTAATAGCTTTATAAAAAATCTTGATATCTGGTAATAAAAGTCCTCCAGCTTTGATATTCTTCAATATTACCTTGTCTATTTTTGGCCCTTTGCATTTCCTTATAAATTTTAATATCAGCTTGTCAGTTTCCACTAAAAAACTCCAAAAAAAACCCCAAAAACCACCCCTGGGATTCTGACTGGGATTACATATGTCTCTCCATTTATTATGGCTTTACCTTCTCTCAATAATATTTTGCAGTTTTCATGTGAGGATCTTGCACATCTACTGGATTTTTTGCCCTGGGTATTTGATGTTTATTGATGCTATTTTAAATTATTTTGGCTTTTTCAGAGTCTTTTACTTGTTTTTTAGCTGCTGATATTTAGAAATTTGATTTTTTTTCTATGTTGATCTTGTATCCAGTAACCTCGCTAAAAACCCATATTAGTTCTTTTGAATATTCTGTAATACATACACAGTCATGTCTTTTACAAACAACCATTTTCTTCTTTTCCAATCCTTTTGCTTTTTACTTCTTTTTCATGCTTTATTGCACTGCTAGAACTTCCAGTGCTAAATAGAAATGGTAATAGTGGGCATCCTTATCTTTTTCCAACCTCAGAAAGAAAAGTATTGATATTTTTGTAGATGACTCTTTATCAGATTAAGGAAGTTCCTTTCTATTGCTAGTCTAAGTGTTTTGTTTTCCATGAATGGGTGTTGAATTTTTCTGTTGAGTTTTCCAAATACGTTTTTCCTTTTATTTTTTATTTTTGTCTTAACAATTATATTGGTAAAATTCTAAATGTGTTTATTATTTCCTCCGAATCCTTACCTGTAGAGTTTAGTTCCTTTTATTTTAGTCATCTTGGCTCATCATAAACTATTAAAAAGATCTGGGAGTCTAAACCAGGATGATTTAGAGAATCTTACTTGGCTGGTACAGGATCTGGAGAGGTGCTACTGATTAGTTCCCTTCGAGGTTTAATTTGGGTCATCAACAGGGTGAGCTCTCCACCTTGCCACTTGCCCAGTCTCTCAACGACAGTGCTGAAGCCAGCCTCTGCCCTGGGGACCCTCATGGTCCTGTTTCTGCCCTTGCTTCTTTTTTCTTCATTCCTTGTTGTTGTTGTTCTTTTGTTATTTATGTATTTATTTATTTGGCTGCGCCGGGTCTTAGTTGCGGCATGCATGTGGGATCTAGTTCCCTGACCAGGGATTGAACCCAGGCCCCCTGCATTGGGAGCACGGAGACTTAACCACTGGATCACCGGGGAAGTCCCTCTTTGTTGTTTTGAGTTAGGGGGCCTCCCGGGGCACCTAGTTCCTGCCACTGTCCACAGCAGGAGCCTCCTGGGCACCCTCGGTCCTGTCCTCAGTGGGCTTCTGCCCCACCATTCTGTGAAACAGTTCTGGAGGTCTGCACAGACACCCCTCCGCCTCATCTGCACGGACCCCCAGCAGCCGAGCACAACTGACCCTCCCTCCTTTGCACGTCAGGTTCTTCCCCTGATTCTGTGACATCACCTGTTCGTGGTCTTCCTCCACACCACCAGCAGCTCCTGTCACTCTTCTTCGCTGGGCCATCCTCTTCTTCCGAAGCACTGAATGTCGGCCTGACATCCTTGAACCTTTTCTCTAACCACCCTCATCCTGACTGCCTGGTGACCTTATTCTGTCCGACGGCTGCTGGATTTGTGGTTCCAAACCTGACTTCTCCCTGAACTCCAGACTGTAAATACAATTGCCTGCATTGCATCTGGGCAGAGATACCTAACAGGCAGCTCAGCTTAACACGTATAGGATGGAACTCTGGACTCCATTCCTCCCCCAGGCTTGCCCCTCTGAGAAAACAGTGGCACATCAACCCGGCAGTTCAAGCCAGCACCCCGCTGCCATCCTTAGTATCGCTCTTTCCCTGCCCACCACATCCAGGCCATCAGCAGCCAGTCCTCTTGTTAATCCTCAAAGTGTGTGGTTATCGGGCTGGGCTGGGGGGCAGGTCATTGCCCATGGCGTGCACTCTGGGTGCTGGCTTCCACTGCATACGCTCACGGCCGTGGCCATGGCCCTGGAGGGCGTGGGGTGGGGATTGCTGAGTCAGCAGGCCCCGCTGCATGCCAGCGCTGTGACCAGATCTGTTCTCTCCTCTCGTCCTGCCTCCCCGCCCATCCGCCTGCCTGCTCGCCTCTGCGTGGCAGAAGTCCTCCAGCTCAGCGTCCTCCGAGGCCTCGGAAACCTGCCAGTCCGTCAGCGAGTGCAGCTCCCCTACCACGGTCAGTGCTTCCCACCCGCAGCGGGACACGGGGAGGGCCCAGGTTCAACCAAGGGGGCATGCACGAAGCACTTGCTCCCCGCGAGACAGGCCTCCTGGGCACCACCTGCAGCCACTCCCCACACGCTCACATCTTTCCCTTCTGGGCCCTGCCCCTGGGCCTGGCAGGACTGGGGTGTCACAGCACCCTCCGTACTCTGTCCTTGGCCATGGTTGTGAGCCTGAGGCCCCATGTGGGTCTGGAAACCCTGAACCTCAACAACAGTGAGGGCCCCCTTGGCCATGAGCAGCAGGACCAAGGGTCCTCCTGACCTGCCTGCCATGCCCTGCAGGACTGGGCCAAGGCCGGCCCCCACGAGCAGCCCTCAGGCACCACCCTGCAGCGGAGGAAGGACCGAGTGGAGCTCCTCCGAGACACAGAGCCAGGCCCGGCTAGCGGGGGCACCCTGGGCCCCAGTGGAGAGGAGGCCCCGCGACCCCGCATGTCCCCTGCCACCATCGCAGCCAAGGTAAGCGGCAACTCCCTGGGCAGCCCAACCAGGGCCCCACCTTCACTCCTAGGTCAGCTCCAGGAGGCCAGGCAAGTGGTCGCAGGGCCAGCTGAGACCGCTCAGCCTGTTGGGGGCTGCCTGAGGTCCGGGCTGATGGGGGAAGCGGGGAGCAAGGCTTCAGCCTGCAGTCTTACCACCCCCAGCACGGTGAGGAGGTGTCGCCCGCGGCCAGTGACCTGGCCATGGTGCTGACCCGCGGCCTGAGCCTGGAGCACCAGAAGAGCAGCCGGGACTCCCTGCAGTACTCGAGCGGCTACAGCACGCAGACCACCACGCCCTCCTGCTCCGAGGACACCATCCCCTCCCAAGGTAGGCCCCAGGGGCCGGGGGCGGGCGGCTGGGCCTTCCCAGGCCCCCAGGGCCCCAGGCCCACCGCATCCCGTGCCCCCCAGGCTCCGACTACGACTGCTACTCAGTGAACGGGGACGCAGACGGGGAGGGCCCACCCGAGTTCGACAAGTCGTCCACCATCCCTCGCAACAGCAACATCGCCCAGAACTACCGCCGCCTGATCCAGACCAAGCGCCCGGCCTCCACTGCGGGGCTGCCCACCGCCGGGCTGCCCACCACCTCGGGCGCACCCCCTGGCGTGGCCACCATCCGCCGCACGCCCTCCACCAAACCCGCCGTGCGCCGCACCCTCTCCAGCGCCGGCCCCATCCCCATCCGGCCGCCCATCGTCCCCGTGAAGACGCCCACGGTGCCCGACTCCCCCGGCTACGTGGGGCCCACGCGGGCAGGCAGCGAGGAGTGCGTCTTCTACACCGACGAGGCCGCCTCGCCCCTGGCCCCGGACCTGGCCAGGGCCTCCCCGAAGAGGCTCAGCCTGCCCAACACAGCCTGGGGCAGCCCGTCCCCCGAGGCCGCCAGCTACCCGGGGCCGGGGGCCGGGCTGGCGGCCGAGGACGACGAGGCGCAGCAGCAGCAGCTGGCCGCCAACCGGCACAGCCTGGTGGAGAAGCTCGGGGAGCTGGTGGCCGGCGCCCATGCCCTGGGTGAGGGCCAGTTCCCCTTCCCCACTGCCCTGTCGGCCACCCCCGTGGAGGAGACTCCCACCCCGCCCCCCGCTGCCACCAGCGACCCCCCGGCTGAAGACATGCTGGTGGCCATCCGGCGCGGGGTGCGGCTCCGCAGGACCGTCACCAATGACAGGTCGGCGCCCCGCATCTTGTGATCCCAGCCTCTGGCCCGGGCGAGGCAGGTGGCCTGGTCGGTGGGCAGCGGCCACTCAGAGCAAAGGCACAGTCAGGAGCGAGCGGAGCCAGGCAAGCTTTTTTTTTTTTTTTTTTTTTTTTTTAAAGTCATACGAGGCAAAGCCACTTTATTGGAAAGAGACACCCATCTTGGATTTCAAGGTTTAAACAGGAAATGACTTAACAAACCTCACCAGGATGGAGCCTGCGGGCCTGGAACTTGGATTTGGAGCCTGTTTCAACCTTTGCTTGCAAACTCTGTCCCTCCTCTTCCTCCTTTCGGGCCCTGCCTTTTCCTGGTGTGGGTGAGCCCCAGAGCCACGCTCCCCGCCCACAGCAGCGGGGCCGGGCCAGCCTCTCCCCGTCCCACCAGCCTGGCTGGGCCCGCAGTGCCACTGCTTAGCTAGCCTAGCCCGGCTTCTCGCCATCTCCCCAGGGACGGTGGCCTTGGGCTCTTCCGGAATGCTAGCCCATCCCGCCCTGACTGAGCTCCCTCCGCCTCCCTCCTCCGTCGTCTCATCTCTCTGCCTCTCCAGGCTCCTCTCCGTAGGGGAGCAGGGCCGACAGAGAGCAGCTGTGCAAGGGCCAGGGGCCCAACCGGCTAAGGTATCTGGTTTGCTGAGAAAGCTCTACGGGATGGCTGGCTGTTGGGGGGTTGGTGGGGAGGTTGCAGCTGGGAGCCCAGCCGCCGTCGCTGCCGCTGCCGTCGTCGTCGTCGGGGAAGGGGGTCCGGGCCCAAGTCAAGCCTCTTGGGGAAGACATGCAGGGGACCTGCTTGGAGGAGGCTGGGGACCCTGAAGCAGCATCCCCTCCTCCCAGGGGCGGCTGGGGTTGGAGGCAGGGCGGGGCTGGGCAGTGGGGAAGAAGTCCAGAGGCTAGGGGTCACCTGGCCAGTCCCCCAGGAGCTGCTTTCAGATGCCGTCGCCATCCGGGCACATGGCGACCGACCCTGTGGACCCTGGTGACGGTTTCAGCCACCTCTGGGGATGGGGGCTGGAGCTGGGGGCGGGGGCAGGGGGGACGGGAGGGGGTTCTTTTATGAACACATAATAAAATGAGCTGACCGGACAAGGACTGCTTGTGGGGACAGGGTAGACAGTACAGGGTGTGTCCAAGAGTGCCTGAGGGACAGGGGTGCCCACACTGGCCGTTGGGCCTGTGGCAGGAGGAGGGCCTAAGGGCTCCAGAGGCCAGAGAGCAAAGTCGCAGTGAGGTTGGAAAGGGCTGGGGGCTGGGCCTCCTGCCGGTCTGCTGCGGACCAAGGGGTGGGGGTGGGGGTGGGGGTGGGGGGGGGGGGCAGTCGGGGGAGATTAGCTTTGACTCTGTTGTCAGAGGAGACGCCCTCCCAGGATGGTCCAGGCAGCGGGGAGCGAGGTGGCGAGTGTCCCCGCACCATGTTGCGTGCCAGCTCCAAGCAGGTAAAAGCACGTGTGCCAAGGGCGAGCGGAGGACTTCCTGCAGCCCCGCAAGGCAGCTGAGCGCGGCCAGGGCGGCAGGGTCACGGTCACGGGGCAGGGGCCCCTCCCGGGGTCAGGAGAGCTGGCTTTTCCTGGTCTGGATGGAGCCCGGGCTCCTGGTAGTTCTTGTGCCGGAAACGGGGGGTCTAGGCACAGCAGCCAGGCGGGTGTGGGGAACCAAGGATGCCCCTGAGTGGATGGAGCCACGCGGGGTCCCCGAAAGCGGGTGGAGAACGGTACCTGTAAGTCGCTAGGTCGGAGAAAGGAGACTTGCTGAGCGCACCACACCTGGAGGAGGGCCGGGTGAGGAAGGAGCCGGCAGAGCAGGTGGCCTGTATTTGAAGGCTTGGGGCGGGGCTTACACTGCCCCTCACCACAGGGTTTGCCCAGGTGGGCTGATTTAAGATGCAGGTTATGTGATGTGAGCAGGGTAAGGGGCAGTGGGGTGCGGGGTAGCTGAGTCCCCATGAGGAAGAGCTTGCCCCTGGGGAGGGGGATGGCTTCGGAGACCCAGGGAGGGGGTGGGTGTGGCACAGCTGCCCCACCCCCCACCCCAACCCATACTCCAGTGGCGCCCTTCCCCTCCAAGCCACCCCCAGGGCTGTACATAACTCCTCCATCCCCTTGATCGCCTCTCGTCCATTTAGTGACCATCTTGTAGGCCCATCCCTTTGGGATCCGAGCCAGCCATCCCGCATCACAAACTTTGGTTTGGGGGACTTCTTTATGTTTGTTTCATTTTTCTTTTTGTACAGAGAAATATTCTTTTCAAAAAGTGTCTTTTGACTGAAGTAACTTTTCTGGTGCTGTTGTTAACTTGTTCCTTTTTTTAATTTATTTCCCCACCCCAGGCCCCCCCCTCCTGGTTCCTACTCACTTTTTCTTCCCTCCACCACCCCCTCACCGCCCCCATCCCATCTGAACCATTTTGTTTCTTTTCTTTCTGTCCGTTTTTGGATAAATGATCCTCTCCTTCCCCCCCCCCACCCCCCTGCAACCCACCCTCTCCTTGATTTAAATAGTCACTGCTACAAGTAACAAATGCACTGTGAAGATTCCAGTATTAATAAAGTTGTACTGTAATTAACACCCCTGCCTCCGCCTGGCTTCCTCCACCGCTGCTCACCGGGCAGCACCCCAGCCCTTGCCCATCCCAGATCCCCGCTGGGGGCAGGGCTCCGTGATGGGGGGGTGGGGGGCGTGCAGGAGTCACCAGGTCTCATGCCAGAACCCGTGCCTTTGAATGCCTCAGCTCTGTCCCTGCTGGGGGCAGTCTTGGGGCTGCCAGATGGAGGGGGAGAGGGCAGTGGCCAGGACGCACTCTGTGACATAAGCCCCCCCCCGCTCCCCCCCGCCACCCGCAGTCAGGCTGGCTAAGGCTTCAGGGGCTGGGGCAGGGCTGGAAGGAACTCCGTCCCGCAAATATCTACCATTCCAGGGCCCTGGCTAAGGCCCTGACCATTCCAAATCTGAATCCTCAGACCGAGGCCCCAGGGCCAGACCAGCCCACCCCCTCCTCCTGCCTCCTGCACCTGGCAGGAGGGGAAAGCGGCCTTCTCCAGGTGGGCCTTCTCCAGGTTCACCCTTGCAGATGCAAAGCAAACCAAAACAAACCAAAACAAAGCAGGTGTTTAATAGAAAAAATAAAGGGAACTGTGGCAAGATGTGGCATTTGGCTACGCCCTCTCCCCAGCTTTGCTGTCCTCTCCCTGGCCTTGCTGAGTCGTGTCCCCCCCCACCATGCCCACCTGGTACAGCTCTCACCTCTTTGGGCTTAGGAGACGGTCAGCCCTGCCCTCAGGGAAGGGGGCAGCCCGGGCAGTGCCAGGAGGGGCCGTAGGCTCTGTCTTCATTGACCTTCAGGTGCCCCCCAGCGCCTACCGCGCCAGGTGAGACCACGGGAGGTATGGAAGGCGGGAAGCTGAACCCTTCTCAGGCACTGAGTCCCCCTCAAAGGAGAAATACCCCTCTAGGGTCTCCTCTCTCAAGAGGAGCTCCCCACCACCACCCAGAGAAGCCTCAGGCCCAGTCCATCTCCTGCAGGAGCTCCTCCAGCTGCCCCACCCAGTTACCATGCAGGCCACTCAGGGCAGGAGGCCTTCGCCCTGTGCCCTCAGCAGCTTCACTGAGCCGGGGCTCCAGCCGTGGATGCCGGGGAGTGGGGCAGGGAGGCGGGGGGCTGCTGGCGCAGGGGGTACAGCTGGGCGGCCACACACTGTGACGAGGGCTCCAGGCTGTGAGGCTGAGGCCTTGGCACCTCACAGTCCTGCCAGTTCAGGACAGAGCTTTGTTTACCTGCAGGCGACACACCACACGCAGACACAAATAAGATTGCAGGAGTGGTCAACACCCGCCTCATCCCCAGACCAAGCCACATTGTCCTCCCTGTACCCAGGGCCCGTCTCAGCTTCCAGAAATGGCCTGTAGCCCTGGGAAGCAGAGGGCATGCCGAGGAGGGTCCCAGCTCTGCTCAGTGACCTGGGCTCAGATACCCAGTGTCCCGCCCCCAGCCCCTCAGAGCTCCTTACAGCAAGAGCAGTACAACAGCTCCATGACCCGCAAGCAGTTGTCCAGCAGAGCTTTGGGCCGCACCGGCTTCAGGCTTCCTGGGGCACTCAGGAGGGACAACACTGCTTCCACCTGGGGGCTGACCTCCACACCCTGGAAGGGAGGAAACCTTTAGGACCACAGGTGCCACCCCCAGCCTGTGAAGAGATCCCAGGAGAGCTCTGGGGGGCGGGGGGTGGTGGTGGCTGTCCTGCCTGGAAGGAGGACAAGAGATCCCTGTGACCAGGACGCCTGAGAGCAATTTCTCTCCTTCCTGCAGGTGCCATTTTTCCTGGGAGGGGCTCCCTCCATGTCCCTCACTCAAGCACAACACACAGAAGCTTCTCTTTTCCTCTCCTAGGGGCAGGCCAGACAGGGAGGAGCTGGGGGCATCCCTGCTGTTCTAGCCCAGGCCCGGCCACCACCACATGAGGAGTCCCTATCCCAGGGACACTGTCCTTCAGGATGCAAAGACCCACACCGACTCCAGTGAAGAAGAGACAGGACCCTCAGGAGGGTCAGTCATATCGTGAGGCGCACTGACAGGGCTGGGTCTCCAGCTCCAAGCTCGGGGGCTCCTCTCCACAACACTTAACAAAAGGAACCTGGTGTGGGGAGCACCAGGCACCATGGGAGGAACAGAGCAGGGGCCAGAACCGTCATAGAAGACACGGAGCACGGGACTTCCCTGGTGGCGCAGTGGTTAAGAATCCGCCTGCTAGTGCAGGGGATGCAGGTTCAAGCCCTGGTCCGGGAAGATCCCACATGCCGCGGAGCAACTAAGCCGGTGCGCCACAAGTACTGAGCCTGCGCTCTAGAGCCCACGAGCCACAACTACTGAAGCCTACGCGCCTAGAGCCCGTGCTCCGCAACAAAGAGAAGCCACCGCTGAGAAGCCCGCACACCGCAACGAAGAGTGGCCCCTGCTCGCCGCAACTAGAGAAAGCCCACGCGCAGCAACGAAGACCCAACGCAGCCAAACATAAAAATAAATAAATAAATAAATAAATAAATGTATGTATAAATAAACAAATAATAATACTTAAAAAAAAAAAAGACATGGAGCAGGAGGAAACATGGGACCTGAGCTGGGGAAGGACCTTCCTAAAAGTAAAGTGTTCTAGGTTGAACTGTGTGTCCCCCTGCCCCACAACCCCCTAAAAAAGCTCTGTCCAAGGCCTAATCCCTACTACCTGCAAACGTGACCTGTTTGGAAATGGGGTCTATGCAGATGTAATTAAGTCAGGGATCTCCAGATGAGTTCAGTCTGGATTTATGGTGGGCCCTAAATCCAATGACTGTTGCCCTTGTAAGAGAAAGGACACAGGTCCTTCTCTGGGACACAGAGGGAAAGGCCATGTGAAGACAGAGGCGGAAGGTGGAGTGACGCTGCACAAGCCAAGAACACCATCAGCCACCAGAAGCTGGAAGAGGTGGGAAAGATCCTCCTCTGGAGCCTTTGGAGGGAGCATGGCCCTGCTGACACCTTGATTTCAGACTTCTGGTCTCCAGAACTGCGATAGAATAATTTCTGTTGTTTTAAGCCACCAGTTGGTAGTAATTTGTGACGGCAGTCCCCAAAAAAACTAATAGACAAAGGCTTAGAGAGAGAAGTGAGGGTGGCAGGAGGGCAAAGGGGCCCATGCCCATGGCCCTCTCCCTAGAGGGAGGACCCACTGCCCCATAGATGATGGGCACATATGGAAAGGGCCATCAACCATTAACACTGTGAGAAAGAAGAGGTTAAAAGTTGGTTCAGGGACTTCCCTGGTGGTCCAGTGGTTAAGACTTCGCCTTCCAATGCAGTGGGTGCAGGTTCGATCCCTGGTTGGGGAGCTAAGATCCCACATGCCTCATGGTCAAAAACAAAAACATAAAATAGAAGCAATATTGTAACAAATTCAATAAAGACTTTGAAAATGGTCCACGTCAAAAAAAAAAAATCTTTAAAAAAAAAGCTGGTTCAATCTGAAGAGCCCAGGTGGGCAGGGCCTCAGCCTACCCACAATCTCCTTCCCAGCCCCCAAACCAGCTCCCCAGAGCTCACAGAGCCAGACATACTCCCAAGGAAAATTGAGGATGGAACACAGTCCGTTCCCCAGGTCAGCTCCAACCCCCCCTGCCCACAGGCACAAGAAAGCCACCAAGGAAATGGCTGGGTCTCCCGGTCCCCGCCAGAATGGAGAGCCTCCACAAAGTTCTCGGCAGCTGCAAAAGCAGGTGCTGGCCCCGAGCCCTGGTGTCAGCAGAAGCTCACAGTTGGCTTCCTGTTGGCTGTTCTTGCTGGGCAGCAGGTGGGGCCCCGGGGCAGTTGTGTACCAGGGTCCTAAGGAGGGCTGGTGGGGGGGGGGGGGCAGTAGGGCAAGGCGGGGGTGTGGGGAGGGGTCCCATGGCACATGGCCTGCAAGGACACACATGGACCCTGTCACCTTACTCTCTAGGCTTTTTGGAAGACGTATCCCCCAGGCCCCCGATCAACACTACTCAACAGGCAGCGATCGGGAACCTCTATTATTATTATTAATTAAGGTACGTTTATGTTAGGGTTCACTCTTTCTGTTGTACTTTCAATGGGCTTTGACAAATGCAATTATACCCACCGTTACAGCATCATACAGAAGAGTTTCATTGCCCTCAACCCTCCTGTGCTCCACCCATTTATCCCTCCCCCTTTCCCTCTTTTCTTAGATGTGGAAATAAAGTGAGAGGGATCAATGACTCGCCCAGGGTTGCAGAGCATAAGAACAGGGTCTCAGGTGCATCTCTTGCCCCCCAAGCCCAGGCCACCACCCTGCCCCCCCCATTTCTCCCACACTCTCCAGGACATGCCAGAACTTTCCATGCCTTTATCTTCTCCCTTGATAGTTTTTGGCCACACACACACACACACACACACACACACACACACGCACCCGCCCTGGCCACCTGCACCTCCGCACAGCTCACCGGGAGGCCTTGTTTGACATCCAGCAGCAGCGTATGTACCTCCTCCAGGTACTTCCAGGATGGATGGCCCTCGAGCAGCACCTCCTGCACCCACTCAGTAGCACTGAGACTCACCAAGACCCACAGATACCGCAGCTCCTGTTGGCTCACCCGGGCCCTCTGCTGCAGGGACAGGAGAAATTATTGAAACCCCAGACAGGAGCCTCTGGGCCTGCCCCCACAGCTCTGACCGCCCCCCAGATTTGCCCTGCACAGGGGGCAGACCAAGGGCATCCACTGTGGATGGGGTGGGAGGGGCACCTGGGGCCTGAGCCAAGGGCAGGCTTGCTTGAGGGGCCAGGAAAGACCCCTGGCAACAGGATCTGCCCAGACCAATGTGCCTCCAGGCAGGGTCCACAGGATGTCCCAGGAGGCAGGGGCCTCCCCATTCCAGAGGGGGGATTCTCACCAGCCTGGTGACGTTGGCCATTCGGAGTACCCCCTCATAAGGCACACTGACCCTGTAGTTGATGGGGAAGTAGTGTTTCTGGGGAGATACAAGAACAAAGGATGAGATCAGAGTCAGAAATGGCTCAGACTCCCCCAACCTCCGAGAAGAAATTGATGCAGGAGAAGAGGACCCAGGACCGGCCCTTGATGGCAGCAGTGGTCCTCTACAGAAAACATGTGCTTGGCTCCCAGTTGGGATAAAGACAGCTCTTTCCTCTGGGACACAGGGAAGGTGAAACAAAACAAAACGTGTTAAGGCATAAGTCTCGAGCCAAAATGTAGGATGAGAGGCTTACTACTCCTAGAGAATCATATCCTTTAGGAGAGGTGAGGAAAATGACTTTAAAAAATTGCTCTAAAACTTATCATGGTGATGGTTTCATGACTTTGCGAATACACTAAAAGCCACAGAAATGTACACTTGAACAAGTGAGGTGTGTGGTATGTGAATTATATTTCAAAAAAGCTGTTAAAAAAAAAAAAAGACCTACAGAGCCACATGCCACGTGGTCCACCCTATAAAAAGAATCAAACATTCTAATTTCTAGGTCCTTATCTCCCCTGCTAAATAGTGTCTGGGGTTCCCCCATGGTTTCCTGGAATCCATTCCTGAGTCACTGGGTGAGTGCCACGTGGAGGTGGGATCAAAGGTCAGATCAGATAGGAGGGTTGGAGGCCCCGGGGAAGGATGGCAGGAGCGGGGACAGGACGTGCAGACCAGGCACATGGGTGTGTGTGAGGGAGAAGGGAGCCATGGCAGGCACAGGCCTGACACAAGTCCAAGGAGAGGGACTGAATTTCCAGGTCCTTACGTCGCATGAGCCACAGGGCTTTGGAAGAGGGACACAACGAGTGCCGACGTGGTTACCATGTACTGAAGGCGGTTCCGGTACTGCAGCTTGTCCCGCAGAAAGCCAGTGATGGCACACTCCTCGCTCCGGGTTAAGGGCCACACCTCCAAACCCTCGTTCCCCAAGGCCATGCCCAGGAGGATCCCGAGATCTGTGGACCGCACACAACAAGAACATGTGAGCCACCTGCGTGGCTCCCACACCGCCCAGGTATGCAGAGCTGTGCTCACGACCTCCCTTTTCCCAGTCACAAGTCCTCTCGGAAGGGCCGGGGTTGGGGGGTGCAGCGTCCCAAGGAGGCCTTCCCAGCGCCAGGAATACTCTCCCTGCGGTCCGGGCTCCAGGACAGCAATGCAGACAAGCATGAACCGTCCAGCCCAGCCACCTCCCACCCAAGGCTGGCAAAGCCCCCCAGGAGCCACGTCCTGGGATTGGTCTCCAGTCTCCTTCCCACTCCTGCCCCAGGGGGCAGGCACAGCCTCCTTTCCATGGTAACCCCTGCCCCTATCTAGAGCCTCTGAGTTTTCAAAGCCTTTCGCTGCATTTTCCATCCAGAGACTCTGGAGCTGTGGATTCTAGGTCCAGCTCTACAAATGACTCTTGGGTGACCCACTCCATTGTCCTCCCTGCTCTATCTGACCTTGACATGCCTCTTAATTAGAGGTACCAGCAGGTTTGTAGCGGCCCTTCCAGTTTGGTCTTTCCGGGATGCTGAGTGAACCTCACTCAGGCTGTTTCTCTTCCCCGCTAACAAACGATCCAAACATTACCAGCCTTCACCACCGCAGGTCACTGTGACTTTAAAAACAGTGTGATTGCTGTGTAACTGAACAGACTTACAAAAATTATCTGAGAGAATTTGCAACAAACATGAACAAGGGTTAAGTTGATGGGAGCAGAAAGAACAAAATATAGATGGGCAAGAGACGTATCTGAAACTCAACCTCGCTAATAAATTCACATCAAAACAATCGATACATGTTTCACCTACCAAATGGAAAGACTTTTTTGTTGTTGTTACTGTTGTTTTATTTTATTTTAATGACACTTGCTGCTGGCAAAATAGTGAGGCAGATGCTCTCATCCTGGAAAGCAATTTGGCAATTTTTGTTATTAGTGGACTTAATAATGCCCACACACTTCAACCCACTAAGCTTTAAAATTGTCCACACCCTTTGACCCATTAAACTCATTTCTAGGAATAAACGTGAAGGAAAACAAAAGAGAGACATAACCGAAAGATTTGTGACAAAGACTTTCCTTTGCAGTATTATTTTGTAATAGTGAACATCTGTAAGTGGCCTAGATGTTCAATAATAACGAATGTAGCCAATAAAAATCACATTGCCAAAGAATACTTATGATATGCTTATATGATAAGAAAAATACTTTTGATATGCTTAGCAAAGTTTTAAAAAGCATGATTCAACACACCGTATCTGGGTATAAAGCATGACTTGAATTTTGTTAATTATGTAAATGTGTGTGTATAGAAAATGCAATGGAAAGAAATGCACCAAATCTCTATGGGAGATTTTTTTTTATGTTCTTCTTTATATTTTTTAGGATATATTTTACATTCTATAATTAGTATGTATTATTGTTAATAGTCAAAAGCAGTAATTTTTTTTTCCTTTTCTCCCTCTTCCTTCCTTCCTCCCTTCCGTCCTCCTTCTCTCTCTTTCTCTCTTTCTTCCTTTTTTCCCCCAAAATAGCCAGGCAGGCTGAGTCACCTCTTTGATTCACCCCTGGTTGTGAGCAGCAATTACTGACCGGACTTTCTGCACTCACTTCCCTGGCACTTAGGGAGACTCTTGTTCTTAAACCCTCACCGGCCTGGGCCTGCTGACACTCACTTTCCCACCCCCTTCTCAGTGCTGCTGCCATGCCTGTGCCCCTGCTGGGCCAGAAGCTCAGGCTTACTCAAGCCTATGCCCCTTATGGCCTGCAGCCCACCAGCCCTTCCCCTCATAGAAGTCTGATACCACATTTTTTGCAAACTTGCAAATTTGCAATCCATTTTGCACTTCCTCTGTCTCTCTCTTCCCATGTTCTCAACCCAATATTTGGACAAGGGAACAGATAAACCAGTGTTTCTGCTTGCTTTCTCCCTTGTCTCTACGTCATTAACACTCTCAGCTTGGCACCCCTGCTGGTCAGGATCATTCCTGCCTCAGGGTTTAGGCTCACACATTGCCCCTGCCCTGGGTATCCTCTCACATGGCAGACCCCTTCCAAGGTCTCACCAAGACTCCTTCCCTCCCCAGAGGCTCCCCTGCCTACGCCAGCCAACAACCCGTCTCTAGCACCAACCCCTATCTCTAGCACCAACCCCTGTCTCTAGCACCATCTGTCCAATTCACTCATTGTCTTTTTTTTTTTTTGGCTGCTTTGGGTCTTCATTGCTGTGTGCGGGCTTTCTCTAGTTGCCGCAAGTGGGGGCTACTCTTCATTGTGGTGCGCGGACTTCTCGTTGCAGTGGCTTCTCTTGTTGCGGAGCATGGGCTCTAGGCGCGTGGGCTTCAGTAGCTGCAGCACACAGGCTCAGTAGTTGCGGCACGCAGGCCCTAGAGCGTGCAGGTTTCAGTAGTTGTGGCACGTGGGCTCAGTAGTTGTGGCTCGCGGACTCTAGAGCGCAGGCTCAGCAGTTGTGGCGCACGGGCTTAGTTGCTCCGCGGCATGTGGGATCTTCCGGGACCAGGGCTCGAACCTGTGTCCCCTGAATTGGCAGGCGGATTCTTAACCACTGTGCCACCAGGGAAGCCCCTCACTCACTGTCTTGACCAGACAACGCAGCTCCCAGTGTGTGAATGCACAGCGCTGTGAACCACAGCGAGGACGTGTTACTCAGCACTTTGGGGTTCACGTCGAGCAGGGAACCGGGAGCAGGCATCTGGGTCTCCTGTAGAAGCTGGTAAAGGCCCACCCAGGGTATCTGATTGAGCAGGTATGAGGTAGTGGAGCGGGGGGGCAGAGAATCTGCATTTCTAACAAGTCCTGAAGTAAAACTGATGCTGCTGGTCTGGGGACCGCACTTGACAGAAAGTGACAGTTTACAAATTGGTGTCCTTAGGGCCACATTCTGGTTCGCAGAGATTTCACATAAAAATCCAAATTTCCATCTTTTCTTTAAAAATCAGTGTCCCTGTCCACACTGAGCCTTCTTTCCAGTGTGGCAGTCACCCTGTGGCTGCCCACTCCACCCTCAAGTCCTACCCCACCTGCCCTCATCTGAGTCCCAGTCTGGAGCCTTCGGGGGCCTGGCCACTAGCCTCGTAGCAGAGACTCACAGAGCCTCCGTGCTTCCCAGCCTGGCACACATGGGTTGCCCCAGAAACTCTGTCCACAGATGATCTGCCTTCTCCCAAACTTAGACCTCCTCCAAGTCTGCAGCCCAACTACCATTCCCAATTTTAAGCTCCCTTCCTGTTGCCTCCACTCTGAAAAACAGGCCAGCAAACAGGTAACTAGGCAGGGCCAGCACAGCTGTAGCCTCACGTACCCTCTGCATTCTGAAAGCCCCACAGCTAGTGCAACCCTGGTCGGGAGGCCCGCCGTGCCCCCCTATCTCCACAGTTAAGAGGCCTGCAAGACAGAAGAGGAGACTGAAGAAAGAGTAATGTCCTGTGCGCAGTGACAAATGGGGCTTGTCCACCACCCCCACATCTGTGCCTGTGTGTGTAGATACCCCCAAATGTACATTCACCAAGAACCTCAGATGCAACCTTATTTGGAAATAGGGTCTTTGCAAATGTTATTAAGAATCTCCAGATGAAATCCTCTTGAGTTTAGGGTGGGCCCTAAATTCAATGACTGGTGCCCTTATACGAAGAGGAAAGGACACAGAGACACATGTAAGGAAAGACCATTCACATGGGCTTCACAGATGAAGGCAGACTGGAGTGATGCAGCCACAAGCCAAGGAATGCCAGAAGCCACCAGAAGCTGGAAGAGGCAAGAAGGATCCTCCCCGAGAGCCTTCAGAGGGAGCATAACCTTGACAACTTGATTTCAGACTTCTGACCTCCAAAGCTGTGACAGAATACAGTTCTGCTGTTTTAAGCCAAGACTGTGGCAATTTGTTACGGCAGCCACTCCTTTTCCAGCACCCCAGCCCCTCTCTGAGCCCCTGATCCTCATCCCTCCCTCCCCCTCACCCCATAGCCAGTCCTTGCCAATCCTGCGCTCTGCCTTCATGAGCTCTGTCCCCTCTGCCAGGCCTCTTCATTCTCACTTCCATCTCCAGAAGGAACCCTCATCACCTATCACATCCTGCCCAGGAGGCTGTGACAGCAACTCCCAAAAGCACGGCCAAATTGATCTCCCGAAAGCAGAGTACCTCTCAATCTCAGCTCCCACGCCCAGGTCACGGACCTTCCAGGGCTCCCTGTTATCTCATGAATTAGCCACTCTTCACTCTGGCTTTCAAGGCCTCAGCCACCTGAGCCCAAACCAGCTTTCCAGCCTGGCCTCTCACGCTCTCACTGCTGAGCCTTTGCTCACGCTGCCCCCTCTCCCTGGAAGGAACACCGTCCTCACCTCCCCACGTCTACGTGTGTGAACCCCACCCACCTCTGAGACCATTTCAAGCAGCACCTCGCCGTGCTGTTTCTCCTGCTCCCCCTGCTCCTCATGACTTGGAAGATTCCAGAACACTGGGTCTGGGTCCTTCCACCTGTTCTGAACATCCGGACCCTTTGCAGTACCCTCCACAAGGGCAAGGGTGGACCCATCTCCTCTGTGAATCCCTCACAGGATCAGACCCCGGACCTCATGCAAGTGGCACACAGTTCCTAGCACCTAACTCCATGCCAGGTGTTAGAGAGAGACGCACGAGACAGCCCAGGTCCTTGTCACCATGGCAGTGTCTCTCCAGTGGGCATGTGGGGGGCACCAGAAAAAAATATGTTGAATTTAAGTCAATTAAACTGAATCTTGGAGTCTGAAGGGAGCTTGGTCTGGCCTCCCACCAGCAGGCAGGCCTGAGAGACTTGTCAATTCTTTTTCTTTTCTGTCCCCATTTCAACTATTTTTCTTTTCCCCAACGACACTGTTCTCTTTCTGCCTTTTGATTTAGCTCTTTATGGAGGGAAAGGCAGAGGGAACAGGCTGCACTACTCCCATGTGTCTCGGGGCCCAGGCAATTTCACAAGCCCCCACCCCTGGCTGGTAACGCCCAGGGAGGCCAGAAATCATCTCTCTGCCACCTCCATCCCCACCGTACTCCCCAGCACCAATGAGTCTGAGCAGGTGAGACGCTGCCTCCTACCCCCAGTGCCTGTCCTGTCCCTGTGACCCACTGACTGTGCCCACCCAGCCTAAGGCTCATACCCACCATGCCCGTCTGAGCTGCAGTCAGCTGGAGACAGGGCAGACGGCGTGGGAGTCCCCAAGGGTGCCTGCCATTAAGCTGGGAAGCATCTCAACTTCTCACCAGGAAGAATGCCCTGGTTGCCATGGTTACGAAGCCTGGCTCTGGGCCAAGCTCTCCCTGGGCAGTCCCCACAGAACCCCCCCAGTACTCACAGCGCAGCCAGGCGAATCCCCGGGGCATGGTGGTGCGCTGGGTCTCCCAGAGAGCAGAGGTGGTGTCCCCAGCAATGTGTCTATCCACAGAGGCCTGAGTGGGGCCTACATGGCCTCGGGTCAGCAAAGGTGGCCCAAAGTCGAGGAAGGACTGGCCACGGAGGAGTGGCCCAGCAGGAGGCGGCAGGTGCTCCTGGGCAGGGCTCACCCTTATCTGCCTGGCAGTGCAGAGGGCAGCCGGGGGGCGGTGGCTGTGAGTCCCATGGCAGCCAAGACCTGGCCTGAAACGGCTGCCTCGGGGTCTTCCTTCCAAGCAGGAGGAGAGAGTCCCCAGCAGGCCCCTCGGAATCTGAGGCTGGGTTGTGCTTTCTCTGATTTCTCTGTCTGCAGCTGCTCAGTGTGAAATCTGGCTCTGGAAAGAGAAAGGAGGAGAGAAACTGATTATGTAAGAGTGGTGCTGCCACTCAGCCATCAGCCACAGGCGCGCAGAGCCTACTGTGCAGGCTGCACCCTCCGCTGGCCGGGACCACCAGGGGAGGCCAGAGGCGCACAGCCCTGCCCTGGCTGCTGGCTCCTCGGGGACACAGAAACGACAGAACCGCCGAAGGGCAGCCCCAGCCCAGGAGTAAGTTCAAATGACACCAGCTGACAGCCTGGGGCCAAAACAAAAGCAGGACCACGGAATGAATGAGCTGTGTGGGTTAAATCGAGGGAGCTTCCTGAAGGCGGCAGATCACAGGTAAAGTACATGAACGGCTTAGACTGTGGGGAGGTTAAAAAAAGCCCAGAATCGGGCTCTGCACCCCTCCATGCCCCAGAGAACACTCTCCTAGCCACCTCCTCACTCAGAAATCTCCCAGAAAGGCTCCCACCATGCACCCTAGACCACCAGACCGGTACGGAGAAGCTGAGAAAGTAAGAACTGGGGTCATGGTCACCTTCATGCCACACCACAGAGCCCTAATCCTGGGTGCCATCTGTGGTCCCACCCATCCACTGAAATGGGGGAGATGTGCGGAAGCCAGGAAGGCACAAAGTGGGAGCTACCTAATGGCACAGAAGCCAGAGCCTTCTCTCAGGGGGAGGGGCACAGAGGAAATCACCTAAAAGAATGGGGATGTCTGTCTGTCTGTCTCTCTCTGGTGGGGAAGAGGGAGGGGGAGGAGTTTGAGAATTGCTTCTCCCACCCCACCCCCACTTTACCCAGGGGTTTGGAACAGCCCTTTGGAAGCTCATGCAGAGAAAAGTTAGACAAGTAAAAGTTGGAATATTATTCTACATAATTCAATTGCAAATAGCATTTTCAAAGTCACAGTAGCAAGTAAAAAGTGAAAGTTAATTTAACAGAAGCATGACTTAAGGATCCTGGAAGGACAAGGGCCTGGGGAGGGTGCACATGAGTGGTGAGGGAAGCGGGTGACGAGGAGCTACACGTTCCTTGGTGGGAAGTCAACAGATAGTGCCTCAAATGAATGAGCAACATGAGCGTATATATAACTGAATCAATTTGCTGTACACCTGAAAGTAACACAACATTGTAAATCAACTATACTTCAATTAAAAAAATTTAAAAAAAGTTATGGAAGTGGGTGCGTGTGAAGAATTAGGGCCACTTTTGCAACCAATCTATTACACCTACACAGAGCATTCTTCTCCCCAAAGTGGCCAGGCCTGACCTGAGGCCCAGGGGACAGAGCACTGGACCACCTGCTCCAGCTTGACAGCTTCCCTGTAAGCAGGGCAGGGCCACGAGGGTCTCAGAGACATTCCATGCCACCTCCACATCCAGAGATGAGGAAACAGGCCTGGGGGGAGGGAGCTGTCCCAAGGCCTCATGCCCAACCCCATCGTCCTCCTGTGAATCAAGCCCCTCTGCCCTTTGAGAATGTGGGGAGGGACATTCTAGCAACTAGCAGCCCTGTAGAGTGAGTCACAGACGCTCAATTTAAGGAGGAGGTGGATGAAAAATAGGGCTGAGTTGAGGCCACAGAAAAAAGAAGATAAACAAAAGCATAAATAGGAATGATTTTTTTCTGGTTAATTCCATTAGCCCAGGATCTATATTTCTGAATAACATTTCATCCACCACCTCTGCTCAGTGGAAAGAGGATTCTAGACCTGGGGCACATGAATAACACAGGACCCACTCTTGGCCACATCTGAGTAGTAAGTCTCATTCAGAGAGGTGGGCTGAGTCAGACTCTGACTGGCTCCCTCGGCTCCCATATCCCATTCAGTGCAAGTCCAATCTGCAAAGGAGGCTCTATTTCTACCTCCCTTTAATCTGGGCTTGGCCCTGTGACTTGCTCTGACCAGTGGGATGTGCCTATGCCTTTGGCTTGTCCTCTCTTGCTGCTGGGAGGGCTTCATGTCATGTACACAATTCCAGGCTAGCTTCCTATAGGAGGCCTCAGGCATTTCAGTGAGAACATCCTAAACTAGTCCATCTGGCCTCTGTCAAGTCAGCCCAGAATCCCAGCCACCCCACAGAATCATGAGAAATAATCAGTGTTTGTTTATTTTAAACCACTAAGCTTTGGGGGTAGTTTGTTACACAACAAAAACTAATTGATATAGCCCGAAAGTGCATCATCTCTGCAAATGCTCTGTAAAAAGCCAGGTCAGTTCTAACCCAAAGCATCTTCTGGGAGTGGTTCCGGTGGCTTCTCTCCTCTGAATGAAGCTCAGGAAGACTTGGGGGCAAAGGTGTGCTTTCATTGCCCTAGGGCCCAGCTCAGCATCTTCTATTGGAAGATGAACTTTCTGGAATTCAATACTAATCAAGACTTTTTTTCCCCTCTGCCACATTTGATTTATGTTTTGAAACTTTATTATAGCATTGTTAAACAAACCCAAATAAGGTAGAATAGTAAAATGGATCCTCATATAGCCATTATTCAGCTTCAAAAATTATCAATATTCTGTCACTCCTGTTTCACCCATCCTCCGTTTTTTTTTTCCCTAGAGTATTTTAAAGCAAATCCCAGACAGGCCATTTTACCAGTATGTAAGGATTCTTTAAAAAATATAATCGCATTACTACTATTGCACATTTCCAAATCAATAATCCCTTATATCATCTAATACAGAATCTATGTTCAAATAAACCCACACATATAAACCCACACAACTAATTCACTACAAAGGTACAAAGAACATACAATGGCGAAAGGATAGTCTCTTCAATAAATAGAGTTGGGAAAACTGGACATCCACATGCAAAAAAATTAAACTACACCACTACCCCACACCATACACAAAAATCAACTCAAAATGGATCAGAGACTTTAATGTAAAACCTGAAACCATAAAACTCCTAGAAGAAAACATAGGCAGTATACTCTTGGGCGTCAGTATTAACAATATCTTTCTAGATATGTCTCCTCAGGCAAGGGAAACAAAAGCAAAAATAAACAAATGGGACTGTATCAAACTAAAAAGCTTCTGCACAGCAAGGGAAACCACCAACAAAACAAAGACAACCTACCAAATGGGAAAAGATATTTGTAAATCATATGTCCAATAAGGGGTTAATATTCATAACAGATAAAGAACTCATACAATTCAACAACAGCAAAAAACAAACAACCTGACTAAAAAATGGGCAGAGGGGCTGAATAGACATTTTTCCAAAGAAGACATACGGATAGCCAACAGGCACATGGAAAGATGTTCAACATCACTAATAATTAGGGAAATACAAATCAAAACCACAGTAAGATCCTACCTCACATCTGTTAGAACTGCTATCATCAAATAGGCAAGAAATAACAAGTGTTGGTGAGTATGTGGAGAAAAGGGAACCCTCATTCAATGTTAGTGGAACTATAAACTGGTAAAGCCAGAGTTTTACCAGTACAGAGTTTTCTCAAAATATTAAGAATAGGACTACCATATGACCTAAGTATTTCACTTCTGGGGTTTTTTGTTTGTTTGTTTGTTTGTTTTGACCACGCCATGTGGCTGTGGGATCTTAGTTCCCCGACCAGGGATTGAACCTGGGCCCACAGCAGTGAAAGCACAGAGTCCTAACCACTGGACCGCCGGGGAATTCCCAACACTTCTGGGTGTTCTTTTTTTAATATAACTTTTTTTTTTCTTTCTTCCTTCCTTCCTTTGTTTCTTTTTTGGCTGCGTTGGGTCTTAATTGCTGGCTTGCGGGCTTTCTCTAGTTGCAGCGAGCAGGGGCTACTCTTCGTTGCGGTGCACGAGCTTCTCATTGCAGTGGCTTCTCTTGTTGCAGAGCACGGGCTCTAGGCGTGCGGGCTTCAGTAGCTGTGGCACGCAGGCTCAGTAGTTGTGGCCCGTGGTCTCTACAGCACAGGCTCAGTAGTTGTGGTGCACGGTCTTAGTTGCTCCATGGCATGTGGGATCTTCCCGGACCAGGGCTTGAACCTGTGTCCCCTGCATTGGCAGGCAGATTCTTAACCCCTGTGCCACCAGGGAACTCCCCCCTACATTTCTAGGTATTTATCCAAAGAATATGAAAATACTAATTTGAAAAGAAATATGCACCCCTATGCTCATCATAGCATTATTTTAAATAGCCAAGATATGGAAACAACCTAAGTGCCAATAAATGGATGAATAAATAAAGAAGATGTGGCATATATTATATATACAATGGAATACTACTCAGCCATTAAAAAGACGAAATCTTGCCATCTGTGACAACACTGATGCACCTTGAGGGTATCATGCTAAGTGAAATAAGTCAGAGAAATACAATACCATATGATTTTGCTCACGTGGAATATAAAAAACAAACGAACAAACCAAACCAAACAAAAACAAACATGTAGATACAGAGAACAGAGTAGTGGCTACCAGAGCGGAAGGGTGAGAAGGGCAAAATGGGTAACATATGTTGTAACTATATGGTTGGCAACTGTATGGTGATGGATGGAAACTAAATTTTTGGTGGTCAGCAGGCTGTAGTGTATACAGAAGTAGAAATATAATGCTGCATACATGAAACGTAATATTATACACCAATGTTACATCAATAAAAAATAAATTAAAAAAAAGAATCCTGGGGGCTTCCCTGGTGGCGCAGTGGTTGAGAGTCTGCCTGCTAATGCAGGGGACACGGGTTCGAGCCCTGGTCTGGGAGGATCCCACATGCCACGGAGCAACTGGGCCCGTGAACCACAACTGCTGAGCCTGCGCGTCTGGAGCCTGTGCTCCGCAACGGAGAGGCCGCGATGGTGAGAGGCCCGCGCACCGCGATGAAGAGTGGCCCCCGCTTGCCGCAGCTGGAGAAAGCCCTAGCACAGAAACGAAGACCCAACATAGCAATCAATCAATCAATCAATCAATCAATCAATCTTTAAAAAAAAAAAAGAATCCACGTTCAATTTTCCCTGGTTGTTTAAAAAATGTCTTTTTTTAAGTTTTGTTTGAATTAAGAGCCCAGTAAGTTGGTCCACTGATTGATGGGTCTCTATGCCTTTTTTCCTCTCTTTTTAAAAAAAATTTTAAGGGACTTCCCTGGCGGTCCAGTGGTTAAGACTTCGCCTTCCAACGCAGGGGATGGGGGTTCGATCCTTGGTCGGGGAGCTAAGAACCCACATGCCTTGTGGCCAAAGAACCAAAGTGTAAAACAGAAGCAATATTGTAATAAATTCAATAAAGACTTTAAAAATGGTCCACATCAAAAAAAAAAAAACCTAAAAAAATCAACTAATTAATTAATTAATTAAGATATAACTCACATGTCATAAAGTTTGCCATTCTGAAGGGCACAATTCAGTGGAGATTTTTAGTATATTCACAAAGTTGTGCAACAATTACCATAATCTAATTCCAGAACATTCTCACCAACCTAAAAATAAACTGTAGTCATCAGCAATCACTGTTTATTTCCTCTTCCCCCTAGCCCCTGGCAACCACTAATCTGCTTTCTATCTCTATGGATTTGCATATTCTGGACTTTCATGTAAATAGAATCTTTAATATGTGATCCTTTGTGACCAGCTTCTGTCACTTGGCATAATATTTTCAGGGTTCATTCATCATGTAAACTGAATGTTTGTGCCTCTGCCAAATTCCTGTGTTGAAGCTCTAACCCCCAATATGATGGTATTTGGAAATGGGGTCTTTGTGAGGTAATTAGGGCTGGATGAGGTCCTGAAGGTGGGGCCCTCATGACAGGATTAGTGCCCTTATAAGAAGAGACACCAGAGAGCTTCTTTTCTCTCTCTCTCTCTCTCTCCATGATCCCACAAAAAGGAGGTCACGTGAGCATACATCCAGAAGGTGGCTGTCTGCAACCCAAGGGGAGAGCACTCACCAGAAACCAACCATGCTGGTACCCTCATCTTGGACTTCAGCCCCCAGAACTGTGAGAAAATAAATTTCTGTTGTTTAAGCCACCCAGTCTATGGTATATATTCAAGACCCATTTATTCTCTAGTTCTGCCCACATGGAGACACCCTCCTTGAAAAGGCATTGAATCCTTCCATTCACTTTAACACCTTGGGCTGAAAACACATGTTCCAAGGTTTCAACTATGAGATCCACATTCTTAAAGCACTAATTCTTAAATCTCATCTAGATTTCTCCCCTTGGATGGGGGGAGACGACCCAAACACAGCAAAGAACAGCTCAGGACTGTGGGCTCTGCTCGCCCAGAAGAGCTCATAGCTCCCCTGATCACCCGGCTGGAGCCAGGATTAGGGCCCTGAGACGAGGGGCGCCTGGTGGGTTACCGCCACCGCAGATGGGACACGCTGCCTTCGGGCGCCTTTCTGCCACCACCGCCCCCAACTCCTGTCCTCTTCACTAGGCTGGCTGTCACCTCTAGTTTCCCTGGAGGTTGGGGACTCCAGACGGTCTCTGCTCACACTTCTGCATCACGCCTGCTGCCTCAGCACTACTGATCCACACCAAGGGGGAATAGCACACAGAACTGCTTTTCAGCACACCAACGTTCCACACAAAAGTTACTTCATAAGCCTGCAGGTTCTTTTTCATCAGAGGACATTCCCAAGGCCATGACTTCCTCCGGCTGCCCACTGCCCTTGCCAGCAGACTGGACATGCGTGGCCGCAGTGCTGAGTCGGGCACACCATCCTTGCTCCACTACTGCACACTCTCCTGGAGCACTGAGGACGGTGCCCTGGGCTCATCAGCAGGATCTGTCCTGAATCCAGTCCTAGAGTGACAAGAGCCACACCTGCAGGTCTATTCCACTGACTAGCCGCACAGGACTGAGCTGGGCCCACGGACCTTGGTCTGGATTGTGTTGGGTGGTCATTCTTGCCTAGGTTCACAGGCCAACAGCCGCTGTCCTTCCTTTCCTGCTTATCACTGCACCAGCAGCTCACTCCTACCTGCTGCCATCACACGCCTGGCAACCTCGTGTGCCAGGGCCAGCCAAGAACTGAGACCCCCGCAGGCCCCTAGTTCCCAGCAAGCAAACGCCCCATTAAACTATTGCTGCCTAGCCGTGTTCTCGAGGCTTCAGAGCCGGGAGAGTGCGGAGAGCACAGCAAGCCGCGGCGCCCCAGCCCTGGACCGGGCCCCATGGATGCGCCAGAACCTCGCCGCACCCCACCCCCCAACACAGGCGACCTCTGCGCCCGCCTGTCCCACGGACCCAAGCGCACCTCCGGCCACCGGGACCCAGGACGGCGGCGCGGGGCTCGGCCGGTGGCGGGCGCTGGGGTGGGCGGGGACCCGGGCTCCAGCCCGGAGGCCGCGCGGACCCGCCAGGCCCACCTCCGTCCCCGCCGCCCGGAAATCTATGGTATATTATTATGGCAACCTGAGCAGGCTAAGACATAGCATCTATCAGCACTTCATTCCTTTTTTTTAAAAATAAGGGTGAAACATTTTATTCTCAATTTTCTTTCTTTTTTTAATAAATTTAAACAGTAAAACAAAAATTCACAAGCTGTCTCCCTGTTCACTCTCTGCCTCCCTCCCCTAACTGTAGTCTTTAGTCTGGCTCCCTTTCCTTCACCCCACTCACACTGGCACAGGGTATCCAACTAAGAAAACAAAACCGCTCTAAGTACATGGAGACATGATGAAGGGAGGAGGTGACCTGCGTCCACATTCCAGGTTAAACTGCACAAGTCTGCATTTTCTGGGTTCTAAATAGTTTCCTTTCATTTGTCAAATTGAAAAAAAAAAAAAAAATCCCTGGACCAGATGCTTCAAAACTCCCAGGACTGCCAAAGAATGCCTTGAGCTCTCAAACTCCTAATTTATCCCTCCCCCACCCCCTTTCCCCTTTGGTAACCGTAAGTTTGTTTCCTAGGTCTGTCTGTTTCTGTTTTGTAAATAAGTTCATTTGTATCATATTTTAGATTCCACATATAAGTGATATATGGTATTTGTCTTTCTCTTCCTGACTTACTTCACTTAGTATGATAATCTCTAGGTCCTTCCATGATGCTGCAAATGGCATTATTTCATTCTTTTTTATGGCTGAGTAGTATTCCATTACACACACACACACACACACACACGTCACATGGCTACTGTATATATATATATAGAAAGAGTATATCTACATATAATAGCTGTATATAGATATCTATATATAATAAGCGTCATTGTACTCTTTCTTGACATAGTATGCACCTTCTTGCTCCTTGAAAGACTGTTTCCTTCTTTATTTCTTTGTGGTTGAGCAGCTCTGGCTCCGTTGCTGCCATTACCACAGCACACTCTGCAGCGGCCACCATCTTACCACCGGGACCAGTACTTCATTCCTTTTATTGTAATATAATATTCTAATGTATGGATATACCCCATTTTCTTTATCCATTCATCAATTGATGGACATTTGGGTTGTTTTCATTTTTTGGCTATTATGAGTTATATTGCTATGAAGATTCGTATACAAGTTTCTGTGTTGGTGTATGTTTTCAGTTCTCTTTGGGTATATTCCTAGGAATGTGGTTGCTGGGTCATATGGCTACTCTACGTTTAACTTTTTGAGGAACTGCCAGTCTGCTTTCCAAGGCAGCTACACCGTTTTATATTCCCATCAGCAATGTACGAGGGTTTTGATTTCTCTACATACTCACCAACACTTGTTATTATCTATCTTTTTCATTACAACCATCCTAGTGGGTATGAAGTGGTATCTCATTGTGGTATTGATTTGCATTTTCCTGATGACTAATGATGTTGAGCATCTTTTCACCTGCTTATAGGCCATTTGTATATCTTCTTTGGAGAAATGTTTATTCAAATCCTTTGCCTATTTTTTTAAACTGGTTTATCTTTTTATTTTTGAGTTACAAGAGTTCTTTATGTATTCTGGGTACTAGACTCTTATCAGATGTATGATTTGTAAATATTTTCTCCTGGTCTGTGAGTTGTCTTTTCACTTTCCTGATAGTGTTCCCGATGCACAAAACTTTTTAAGTTCGATGAAGTCCAATTTATTTTTTATTTATTTTCCTATTTTTTGGTTACTTATGCTTTTTGGTGTCATATCTAAGAAACTAGTGTCTAATCCAAGGGCACAAAGATATACATGTGTTTTATTCTAAGAATTTTATAGTTTTAGCTCTTGTATGTAGGTCTTTGATCCATTTGGAGTTAATTTTTGTATATGGTGTGAGGCAAGAGCCCAACTTCATTCTTTTGCATGTGGCTATCCAGTTGTCCCAGCACTAGTTTTGTTTTTTTGGTTTTTTTAAAATAAATTTACTTATTTATTTTTGGCTGCATTGGGTCTTCGTTGCTGCACGCAGGCTTTCTCTAGTTGTGGCGAGCAGGGGCTACTCTTTGTTGCGGTGCACAGGCTTCTCATTGTGGTGGCTTCTCTTGTTGCGGAGCACAGGCTCTAGGCGTGCAGGCTTCAGCAGTTGTGGCTCGAGGGCTCTAGAGTGCAGGCTCAGCGGTTGTGGCACATGGGCTTAGTTGCTCTGTGGCATGTGGGAATCTTCCCGGACCAGGGCTCGAACCCGTGTCCCCTGCGTTGGCAGGCAGATTCTTAACCACTGAGCCACCAGGGAAGTCCTCAGCACTAGTTTTTAAAAAGATTATTCTTTCCCCCAATGAATGGCCTTAGCATCTCTACTGAAAATCAGTTGACCACAAATGCATAAATAGATATGGATTTATTTCTGGACTCTCAATTCTATTCCATTGATCTATATGTATATATTTATTTATTTTATTTATTTATTTATTTATTTATTTTGGCCTCGCCACACAGCTTGCCAGATCTTAGTTCCCCAACCAGGGATTGAACCTGGGCCCTGGCAGTGAAAGCGCTAAGTCCTAACCACTGGACCACCAGGGAAGTCCCTATATGTATATCTTTATGCCAATACCACACTGTCTTGACTTCTGTAGCTTTCTGTAAGTTTTGAACTCTTAAGACATTTTAATCTATAATAATTTATTTTTCCCTTTTTGTTTTTGTTGAAGAAACTGGGTCACTTGTCCTGTAGACGTCCCACATTCTGGATTTGGATAATTGTACCCCTGGAATGTCATTTAACATATTTATCTCTGTATTTATAATATTTAGATCAGGAAGCTTCATTGGGCTCAGGTATAATTTCCATAGGAGGTGCTGCATTACATCAGGAGGCACAGAAGTTCTGTTTGTCCCACTTTAATGAGCTAATGTCATGTTCTTGTTCCATGATCCATCCACTATAAAGTTCTCCATCAACATTTTACCTTTCATCAGGTATTCATGATTATAGCCTTGATCCAGTAATTTCCTTAGGTGGTGACTTTCTTATTCTATCTTCTCTTCTATATTTATTACTGTGATTCTTTTATGAAGTAGAACTTTCCTTCCTCATCTATTTTCTTATCTTAAAATTTGGTCTGGGTAGAAAAAGCAGGATAAAAGCTTGATTCTTTCCCCTTATTTACCAGCTTTCAGAATGAGTTGTTCCCTAACATCTTCCAAAGGTAATTAATGATGATTTTTCAGTATCACTTTGAATTCATTAATTTTTAATTTTTAGATTTCAATCCATTGAAGTTACTTTAAAGTCAGGTTCACTGAGGTATAATCGATGTACACTAAAGTTCAGCCTCTTTGATGAGTTTCCACAACTATATACACCAACACATTATTCAAGATGTAGAACATTACTATCACCCCAGAAAGGTCCCCTGTATCCTTTAGCGGTCAATCCTCTTCCCCACCCCACACCTCTGGCAATCACTTCATTTCTGTTCCTGGAGTTTTATTTTTTCCAGAATATTATATAAATGGTATCATATAATATGTTGCTATTTCTGTCCTGTCTTCTTTCACTTAGCAAATGTGTTGGGGATCCTTCCATGTTGCTAAAGTCTGTCAGTGGTCTCTTCCTTTTACTTTTTAAAAAATATTTATTTATTTATTTGGCTGCACCGGGTCTTAGTTGCAGCGTGTGGGATCTTTAGTTGTGGCATGTGGGATCTATCTAGTTTCCTGACCAGGGATCGAACCTGGGCTCCCTGCATTGGGAGCAGGGAGTCTTAACCGCTGGACCACCAGGGAAGTCTGCTCTTCCTTTTATTACTGAGTAGTTTTCCATTGTACCAGGTTTTTGCAAATATGAATAAAGCTGTCACATACATTTGCGTACAGGTCTTTCTGTGGACATATGTTATTTTTCTTAGGTAAATACCTAAGAGTGAGTGGCTGGGTGACAGTTGGAGATTTAAACAGTAAGAAATTGCCAGCCTATTTTCCAAAGTGGTTGTTTGTTATTCTTTTTAACATTTGAATTATTTCATCATTTGGCTAGTGGGAGCTCCTGCCAGTGGGTTCCTGTCCTATTGACAGACTCCAGTAGTCTTCAATAGCTTCCTTGATTTCAGCCATGACTGGGGGTTCCAGGCTCATCTTGTACATTTTCTGCCTCAGACTAGGTAGAAATCAGCTACTTTTCCAAGGAATTCTTTTAGTGGGAACTGGTACTTAGAAACCACAGCCTGAATACTACAGGCGCTCATTACTACTGGGTTTTCAGTGTTTATGTGAATAGACCTAGGAAATTCGGGGTTTTTAAAATTAATTAATTAATTAATTAATTTTCAGCTGCATTGGGTCTTTGTGGCTGTGCGCGGGCTTTCTGTACTCGCGGTGAGCAGGAACTACTCTTCGGTGTGGTGCGGGGTCTTCTCATTGCGGTGGCTTCTCTTGTTGCGGAGCATGGGCCCTAGGCGCACGGGCTTCCGTAGTTGTGGCACGCGGGCTCAGTAGTTGTGGTGCATGGGCTCTAGAACGCAGGCTCAGTAGTTGTGGCACACGGGCTTAGTTGCTCCACAGCATGTGGAATCTTCCCAGACCAGGGCTCGAACCCGTGTCCCCTGCATCGGCAGGTGGATTCTTAACCACCTCACCACCAGGGAAGTCCCAGAATTATAAGGTTTTTAAACTTCTTTAGATTGTTATTTGCATCTCTTTTGTGCTGAAAATCTTGTTTCTTAATGACACTTAAGATAATTATTTTCTTTATCCTTTCATATATATAGAAGTTTCAAAATATTTCAATAGTAACACTGATAACAATAAAACAAGTCTGTGCAGTTTAAGATTTCTTTGTGGTTCTTTCATCTTAGGTCATATTCCCAATGGGAATGTATAGTCAAAAGAGCATGTATTTCCGGGACTTCCCTAGTGGCCCAGTGGTTAAAACTCTGCGCTCCCAATGCAGGGGACCCAGGTTCTATCCCTCGTCAGGGAACTAGATCCCACGTGCCGCAACTAAAGAGCCCACATGCCACAACTAAAGCTCCTGCATGCTGCAACTAAAGAGCCTGCATGCCGCAATGAAGATCCCACAAAGCCAAATAAATAAAATAAATATTAAAAAAAACCCAAAAGATCATGTATTTCCATTTGTTTCTTATTTTTAGAGATTTGTTTTAAATTCTGTGTTTTAATTATATAAAACACAACATTCCAAAGTAAAAACTATAAAAGCCATGTTCAGAAAGGTCTTTCTCCCCCCCTTATTTCCCCCTCCCTGATAAATATTTTTACTAGTTTTTGGTTTATTCTTACATTGTTTACATTTTAAAATACAAGCATATATTTCATATTTCCTCTTTTTACCTACAAAAGGTGGCATTTTACACATATTCTTTTGCACCTTGCTTTTTAAAAGCTATTTTAAAATAAAACATAGAGGTAACAGAAAACAAATGTATAGTTTAATGAATTATTATAAGATAAACAAACTTTATATCTACCGTGAAATCAAGGAATGGAACCCAGTCAGCCACCCTAAAAGGTCCTCCATGAGCCCCATCTCAACTACAGCTCGCCAAAAAAGTAACCAGCATCCTAATTATTACAGCAATCACCTTGCTGGCTTTCTTTCTGGTTTTATCAACCAAGTGTGCCTCCCTAGACAGTATAGTTTAGTTTTCAGCCTTGCCCATTTTTAAAATTTCATATCTTTTAAGCCTCTTTTAATCTACAATCTACAGGATTTCTCCTCCATCCCATTCTTTTACAATTCATCTGTTAAAGAACCCAGGATATGCGTACCAGAGAGTGCTCCCAGTCTGCACACTCATCTGCACAACGTGTTGTGCAATTCAACACGTTCCTCTGTTCTCTGCTTTTACACATTGGGGGTTGGATCAGACTCAAGCTTAAATCCTTTGTCACGACTACACGTGGTGCTGGGTTCTCCCAACAGGAGGTAATGTCTGGTTTTCACTCTTTTCTGATGTTGATAGCTACCAATGCTTAATGCCTAGACCCATTAATTCATCAAGGGTGCCAAGTGTGATAGTCTCACTCACATGCCTATCCGATCAAGCCTTTTCCCATGAGGCAAGCAGAGTCAGTAGCAGGTCAGCAGCTTTGCCAAGATATCTGATATGAATGACATAGTGTACTTTCCTCCCACGTCTGACCTCTCTATGAAATCAGAAAGTCTCCAGGCCTGTGTGATTTGTTTTCAAATGCCTGCTTCTCAGAAGAAGATTGGCTGGCATCCAGACATGCACTGCCTTTACCCTTGTAATCCAAAGCTACCTGAATGATTTTATCAACTAAGACTCACTCCTGGGTCCACAGGCCAAATGCCTGTAGCAGGCAGTACACGTCTGACAGGTGCTGCATGTATGTGATCAGTGTTAGCACGTCTGGGAGGCTTGGCACCTACACCAGATCCCTAGGGCATCTACCAAGCTGGAGTATTGACTTAGATGAAGCAAAACATAAAAACCTGGACTTCCCTGGTGGCGCAGTGGTTAAGAATCCACCTGCCACACCATTGTAAAGCAATTATACTCCAATAAAGATGTTTAAAAAAAAAAGAATCCTCCTGCCAATGCAGGAGACACGGGTTCGATCCTTGGTCGGGGAAGATCCCACATGGAGCAACTAAGCCCGTGCACCGCAACTATTGAGCCTGTGCTCTAAAGCCTACGAGCCACAACTAGAGCCCGTGTGCCTAGAACCCATGCTTCACAACAAGAGGAACCACCGCAATGAGAAGCTCGCACACCAAAACGAAGAGTAGCCCCCGTTTACCGCAACTAGAGAAAGCCCGCACACAGCAATGAAGACCCAACACAGCCAAAAAATTAATTAATTAATTAATTTTAAAAAAGAAAACATAAAAGCCTGCCCAGTGCTGCAGACGACAGAAGCACTGAAACAGGAAGATGCATTACTCAACGTTTCCTTAGAACCAGGTGTCTAACACAGAGCTATTTGGGCCATATCTACATGTTTGAGGTATATTTCTCTATAGTCACTCACCTTTTTACTGAAATTTATTTGTAAAGAAAACTTCGTAACACTTACTTTGAGAGGAAAACAATTCTAACTTGCCAAAATGAGAAGGTAACATCAAGGAGAGCAAAATAATGTAAATTCGAGTGAGAAAGCATTGCCTGCTGAACTAGGGATCTGTTCTCTCTTTTTGGAAAAGGAAGACTAGCAAGGGTTAGAGAGGTGTTTGAAATATATTAGCACCAAACTGAGTCTTTCTCCTAGAGCAGTCATTCTCAGCTGGGAGGTGGATTTTGTCCCCCAGGTGACATTTGGCAATGCCTAGAAATATCTTTGGTTGTCAGAACTGGGGGTGGCGGCGCTACTGGCATCTAGTGGGTGGAGGTCAGGATGCTGTAAACATTCTACCCTGCACAGGGCAGCCGCCCCACAGCAAAGAATTGTTTGTTTCTCAGCTGAGGCTGAGAAACCCTGTCCTAGAGAAGTAAGAAGGATTGAAAAAGAACTGAAAAGAAATGTCCTCACTCTGGGATTCAATGTTATTTAATGCAGGATCCAAGTACCATGTTACACCATCCAACATTAACTAATGGCACATAATCCACACTTAGAAAACGCTGTTTAAATGATGAGATGTCTTGGAACGAAAGCACCAGTGCTAAAAGAACAATGTTATCAGAAAGCTCATCTCAGAGAAGTCCACAGACCCAGCGGCAGTACTAGTTCATGCTGTGCTGCATGCTGTTCTTACAGTCAACATTTATTAAGCACCTACTATGTGCAGCCACTGTGCTGGGAACTGGTAAGGTGTGATTCCAGTAAGAGGTATACAGGCCAGTGGGGGAGGCAAGGAGGTAAATAAATGAGTAGAAAACAGTATCATGGGAAAGTGTGTGCAGCTAAAGGGAAGATGAGAAAATACCCACTGGGGATGGTGGCAGGGGGTTGCCAGGGAAGGTGATGATTCCAGTTCTTAGCACTCCCAAGGAGCTCCCTCTAGTTAGAAGCAGAGCTAATTCAAAAGCAATGCATGGCTTCTGGCTTCTGGCAGAGTGCATGAATCCAAACACTTCTAACACTAATTGTAGTATGGATTAAGATGTGTAAATATACTCTAAAATAATTTTAAAGAAAAAAAAAGCAGTACGCTTGGAATATCCATTGCATTGCTGTTTACACTTGAAGAAAGAAAACTGGAAACAACTTAAATGCCAAACCACAGGAAAGCAGTTACCATAATCTGAGAACTAATTGCTGTTTATTGAGTCCTGACCGTGTGCCAATGGGTATATATCCAGTGTAGCACAATGATTATACCTTTTTCTCCTTGTAGCGACTGCGAGAATTAATCCTCCCATTCCCGGGGAAAAGTCAGACTCAGAGAAGAAATGGAAAGGGAGTCTTTTCAACCAATGCTGCAGAAACTACTGGAAATCCTTACTTAAAAAAAAAATTAAGCATAACCCTTACCTCACACCATGCATAAAAATAACTTGAAATGGATCATAGACATAATTGCAAAACCTAAAACTATAAAAATTCTAGGAGAAAATATTTGTGGCTTTGAGTTGGGCAAAATTTTCTTATATTTGACACCAAAAGCACAAACCATAAAAAAAAAAATGGTGTTGGGGGGAGAAACAATAGGAATAAGTGAGAATAATGTTGTTATCAGAGTATTTGTTTTTATAGTTATCATCTATCTTTGGCAAGTGATATGGATCTCCCATTTATGGTAGTGATATAATGTTCCCTTTTTAAATAAATGTGACTAGGTTTCCAAAACGTGAATGACCCTAAGGAAAAAATGTGCAGGTAAGATATGTACAGACTCTGAAGCTAGAACCCTTGAGTGCAAATTCTGGCTCCACCTTGCCTTGGGAGAGGTCAGCATTCTCTTCTCGCCTCAGGTTCCTCATCTGTAAAATGGCCTTGATACAAAATTCTGACCTCAAAGCGTTATGGGAGTATTTACCGAGTTTCTATATATGGAAAACTTAGAACATGGGATGGTATGCGGTAGCTCAGTATTTACTATTATTATTATTCACTATTATAAATAGCAGTAAAGACGGGTTTTGGAAAACTTAAGCTTTCTCTTTTTTATTTTTTCAAAGCACAGGCTTTTATTATGTGGTAATTTTACAGTTTTAACTTTAAAGGCAACTTATCCACCCCCACTCCCCAAATATATTCCAAGACCAGTGAACTTCTCTCTTTTATTTTTGAATGATTTCCTTTATTGCTGTTGCTTTTGTACCATCAATAGAGATCTGTGAACAAAATACTTGACTGTGAAAGAAAGAAACAAACACAGTGTGGAACTAGTCACGTGGGACCCCTGAACACTCTGAACAGCTCCTGCTTCAAGAAAGTTGCTGATGTCCTTCTGAAGGACTCCAACCTCTGATCTCCAACCTCTGACCTTCAACTTCTGACCTCCAACAAGCAAGGAGACTCAAGAGTAGAAGAACAGAGTGTGGAGAGTCCATACTTCTGCTCGTCTCAGAAAAAAGGGACAGTGGACAAAGGGACTCCAGCAGACCTTTTTGCCTGAAAGCTTCCTTGGAGCAACACGATAAAAAAGAAAACAAAACAAAACAAAAAGGAGAGAAGCAGAAGTCAGTAGCTGGAGGGCCTTTAGCTCGACAGCTCTGTGGATGGAAACCTCTGCAGAGAGTTACCCTCTCTATGCATCAAAGAAAATAACTAACACCAAGAAAGTAACCGAGTTCATGAGGATACGAAGCAACTGGAACTCTTACACATCGCCCTTGGGAGCATACAATCATTTTGGAAGACTGTTTGGCAATTCTAATAAAGTGAAATATACACCTGCCCTATGAAGCAGCAATCCTACTCCTAGTATTAACCTAGAAAACTCAAGATCTATGTCCACAAAAAGAACAAACAAGAATGTGCATTGCTACTATATTCATGCTATGAATAATATGCAGTTCCAAAAGCTGAAAACAATCCAAATGTTCATCAATAGAAGAATGGATATACAAACTGTGGTATAATCACACAGCGGAAGACTACTCAGCAAGAAAAAGGAACAAACTGGTGATCCATGCAACAACATGGATGAATCTCAAAAACATTTTGAGCAAAAGAGGCCAGACATGAAAGAGCACATGCTACATCATTCCATTTACTCGAATGCAAGGACAGGCAAAAAACTAATCTACAGTAACAGAAATCAAACAGTGATTGTCTAGGGTGGGTGGTAGTGGTAGGAACTGACTAGAAAGGGGCATGAGCAAATCCATAGTGATGGAAATATCCTGGTTCTTGACTGGGGTGGCGGTCACCTGGGTATACACAATTGTCAAAAGCCATCTGTACTGGGATGAATAGTGTCCCCCCCAAATTCATGTCCACTGGAATCTTAGAATGTGACCTTATTTGGAAATAGGGGCTTTGCAGATTTAATTCGTTAAATTAGAGTGAGGTCATACCAGATGACAGAAGGCCCTAATCCAATGATTGGCGTCCTTATAAGAAGAGAAAATAGAGACACACAGGGAGGATACAACGTGACGATCAAGACAGAGATAGAATGACATGTCCACAAGCCAAGGAATTGTGAGCAACCACCAGAAGCCAGGAAGAGGCAATGAAAGGTCAAAGAAATCATGGCCCTGTTGACACCTTTATTTTGGATTTCTAGCCTCCAGGCCTGTGAGAGAACACACTTCTGTTCTTTTAAGCCACCAGATTTGTGGTACTTTGTTACGGTAGCCCTAGGAAACTAACAAACCATCAAACAGAATGTTTAAGGTCTGTGCCTTTTATTTTAAGTAATTATACTACAATTTTTTAAGTTGCAAATAGCTCATTGGAAACAGCAAGCTGGTGATGAGGCTTCCTTTGGCTTCTGCTTCACCAAATTAGACAGAACACCTGAAGGAGAGCCAGGCAATGCTGTTCAGAATCCACATTTAGCGGGAGAACCGGGGCACTGCCCAGGGAGCCCCTCCCTCCCAATGGCTCTCCCTTCACACTCAACCACCCTCCGCATCTGTTCCCTCTGCCCACAGCAAAATGCCTCTTTTACC
The DNA here is from genome assembly GCF_009873245.2 of Balaenoptera musculus. Lineage (NCBI taxonomy): Eukaryota > Metazoa > Chordata > Mammalia > Artiodactyla > Balaenopteridae > Balaenoptera > Balaenoptera musculus. Next base: position 47,167,469 of record NC_045803.1, read on the forward strand.
CTCTCAGACACAAATACTATGGGGACTACAGGCAGCACTACCCAAGAAAGCCACCCTGCAGATGCCCCATTCAAAAATGAGCCAACCCACTTCCGAGGGAGGTCCAAGCCTTAGAATTAAAGGCTGCAGAAAAGCCTGATTAGGGGCCAAGAGCCTTAACCCAGCTCTTCAGTAACTCACAAATTTATTATCTGAAATATCAACCTTAAGGAATCTTCCATTCCTTTGCTTTCTGCAGCCCAGACACTTACAAAAGGGGAATTTTTATTTCATTATTTTGCTTCATCTTAGAAGCCCATGACCCTGAGAACTTGCCAGTCACTTGTCTAAGCACACCGGCAGATATCTGCATGAGGACTGGCATCAGCAAAGGTCAGGAAGGTCACTGAATGCAAAGACCACCTGGCCCAATCCGCACTGGATGCTCTGATCCCCATTCCGGATCCCCCACATTTATGGCCAAGGAACTTGCCAGGCATGAACTCACCGAATCCTCACAACAAGGCTAGAGGTAGGACCATTATTATCTTTAATTTTCGATGAGGGCACTGAGGACCAGAGAGGTGATATAACTTGTCTGAGGTCACACAGCAGTACACAGAGGAGGGATTTGAGCCCAGACAAATTGGCCTGGAAGTCTTAACCACTGGCTGCACTGCCAAGTGGATGCCTCTTCTTTGGATTGGGCACTGGATTCCCCAGTGACTGAGAACCCGAAGGTTTGTTAAATATCCAGACTCCTTCAACTTTTTTCCCTTCTTGAGAAACAATAGAGCAGTGAGTCCCAAAGTCTACTGGGACATCCTCCAAAGCATTATATAAACAAAAACTGAGTGTAACAGGATTAAGGTTGTTTAATTTTGTTTTTTGGGTTTTGGAATGTTTTGTTTTGTTTTGAGATGAAAGTTAACCAAACGACAACAGAGCTAAACTGAAAAAAAGGCTACGATCAGAAACATGCATTTTTTCCCAACTGGATGGAAAACCCCAGTTGTCGGGGTTTTTTTGTTGTTGTTTTTGCTGCATCACATGGCTTGTGGGATCCTAGTTTCCTGGCCAGGGATTGAACCCGGACCCACGGCAGTGAAAGCACAGAGTCCTAACCACTGGACCACCAGGGGATTCCCAAAACCCCAGTTTCTGTTGTCCATTACACCAGGAAGGAGTTTGGAGCTGGGTTTGCTAAAAAAGAATCAAACCAATGGTTCCTTACTTTAGGAAAAGACACTTCAGTCCATATGTACTGACTCTGTACATGTCCCTAGACCCTCTCCAGAGGAGTCCACAGTAGCTGTTGGCTCAGTCAAAGAACCGTCTCCAGTAGGGTGGCACAGCACATTAAAAAACCAAAGGGAGGGAATTCCCTGGCGGTCCAGTGGTTAGGACTTGGTACTTTCACTTCGGTGGCCCGAGTTCAATCCCTAGTCAGGGAAGCAATAACCTGCAAGCCACGTGGCGTGGCCAAAAAAGAAAGAAAAGACCAAGGGGAATTTACTCCAGGAGTACAGGGATGGTTCAATATTAAGAAACTTCTTTTTTTTTTATTTAGCTGTACTGCACGGCTCACAGGATCTTAGTTCCCTGACCAGGGACTGAACCCAGGCCACGGCCATGAAAGCCCAGAATCTTAACCACTAGTCCACCAGGGAACTCGCAGAAACTTCTTAATATAGTATAACATAATGATAGATCCCAGGAAATCCATAAATGTTGAATAAGCATTTGACAAAATTTGACAAAAAACACACTTTCCTGATAAAAAATCCCAAAGTAGGAATCAATGGATAATTCCTTAATAAGATAAAATATATAAATCTCAGTCAAAAGCCAGCATTTTGCTTAACTAGAAAACACCAAACACCAGACGCATTCCCACTAAAGTCAGATATAACACACATGTGCACACTATCACTGTACAGGAGGTACTAGCCAGTGCAATTAGATAAGTTAAAGAAATGAGAGATAAAATAATTGGATGAAGGAATATAATGTACAGCACGGTGACTATAGTTAACAATACTGCATTGTATATTTGAAAGTTACTAAAGGAGCAAATCTTAAAAGTTCTCATTATAAGAAAAAAATTATAACTACTTGTGGTGACGAATGTTAACCAAACTTATTGTGGTAATCATTTCACACATATACATACATGGAATCATTATTTTGTACACCCAAAACTAATAGAATGTTATATGTCAATTATATCTCAATTAAAAAAACAAAAAGTAAAGAATTGCATAGGAGGAATTGGAAACATATTTCTATTTATAGATGAAATGATTATAAGCTTAGAACAGCTAAAAGAATCAATTAAGAAACTACTACAGGGGCTTCCCTGGTGGCGCAGTGGTTGAGAGTCTGCCTGCCGGTGCGGGAGACGTGGGTTCGAACCCTGGTCTGGGAGGATCCCACATGCCGCGGAGCAACTGGGCCCATGAGCCACAACTACTGAGCCTGCGCGTCTGGAGCCTGTGCTCCGCAACAAGAGAGGCCGCGACAGTGAGAGGCCCGTGCACCGTGATGAAGAGTGGCCCCCGCTTGCCACAACTGGAGAAAGCCCTCGCACAGAAACGAAGACCCAACACAGCCAAAAATAAAAATTAAAAATTAAAAAAAAATAAAAGAAACTACTACAAACAATAGCCAGTTAGAAAAGACTCCATAAAAAACATAAAATATCTAGGAATAAACCTATCAAAAAATGTGCAAGATCCATACCAAAACACTGTAAACAATACTAAAGGACACAGAAGATTTAAACAAATGGAAAGACATACCATGTTCCTGGATAGGAACATCCAACAGCATCAATATGTCCATTCTCTGAAGTTAATGTATAAATTTGAAGCAATCCCAATACATTTCATGAAAGAATATTTAAATAGCCAACAAATACATATTTTAAAGTGCTTAACCTCATTAGTCATTACAGAAGTGAAAATTAAAACCACAATTAATTACCACTACACACACACCAGAGTAAGTAAAATCCAAATGACCAACAAAACCAATTGTTGCAGGAACTAGGAATAACTGGAATTCTCAGATACCACTGGAAGGAGGGTAAATGGTTACATATCTATTTGGAACACAGTTTGGCAGTATTTTCTGAAGTTGAACATATGCATATCCCATGTATAAGTTCTCTCGTAAGTAAATATCCAACAGAAATGTATATATAGGGGCACCAAAAGCCATGTGTTACAATGTTCTTGGCAGCATTTTTCATGATAGCCAAAAACTGGGAACAACTTAATTGTCCATCAGCAGGAGGACAGACTTAAAAAACCTCACAAATATAATGTTGAGCAAAAGAAGCCAAATACAAAAGAATCCATTTATATAAAGTTTTTTTAAAAAATCAAAACTAATCTATGACATAAGAAATGAGGATGATAATTACCTTTTGGAAGAGGGCGATGTAGTAATAACTGCTTGGGGACCGGAGAGGGGCTTCTCCATGCTGGTACTGCTCCAGTTCCAGATCTGGGTAATAGTTCACTTTACTGTATGATGATTCATCAAGCCGTATACTTACAATTTGTTCCCTTTCCTGTATGTGTGTTACACTTCAGTTTTTATTAAAGCAATTCCAGTAAAAACACCAACACGTGTGTGTGTAATTATATACCAGATTTCAAAGTTCAAATAGAAAAACAAATAAGCAAGAGTAGCCTGAAAGAGATCTAAAAATAAGGGGCAGCCCTTCAATACACCAAAAGATATTTTTAAATATTGTAAACCGTAGCAAGCAAAACCGTGAACATGAATGAACATGAATAGACAGAGAAACCAATGGAAAAGAGTAGCAAGTTCTGAAACAGACCCACATATGTATGAGAAAAAAAGCTTATGACAAACAGCTTACGATAAGGATCAAAATTTGGATGTAAAATAACAGAAGAAAATAAATAACATGTTATCTTGAAGTGGGGCAGACCTTTGTACCTATGATTCAACATTCAGAAGCCATAAAAGAAATGACTGATAAATTTGACAGCAAAAAATAAAAACACATGCAAACAAAACCAACCAACCATCAACAAAATAAAAGAGAAACAACTAAGTTAGACATGACTTTTATCAAAGGCAAAATGCCAACCTTCCCTAGTAGATAATCAGTTCCTAGAAATAAAGAAAAAGGCAACCATACCATTTTTTTTTAAGATTTTTTTTTGATGTGGACCATTTCCAAAGTCTTTATTGAATTTGTTACAATATTGCCTCTGTTTTATGTTTTGGTTCTTTGGCCTCCAGGCATGTGGGATCTTAGCTCCCGGACCAGGGATAGAACCCGCACCCCCTGCATTGGAAGGCGAAGTCTTAACCACTGGACTGCCAGGGAAGTCCCTACAATCCAATTTTTAAAATAAGCAGAATACTAATAGTAAGAGAGTCATAGAAAAAGAGATAGAAATGGCCCGTAAACACATATTCTAAGTTTAAAACTTTCATTACAAATTTAAATGAAGACTCAATTGAGGAGGACTTCCCTTGTGGCGCAGTGGTTAAGAATCCGCCTGCCAATGCAGGGGACACGGGTTCAATCCCTGGTCCGGGAAGATCCCACATGCCGCGGAGCAACTAAGCTCATGCGCCACAACTACTGAAGCCCACGCGCCTAGAGCCCGTGCTCCACAACGAGAGAAGCCACCGCAATGAGAAGCCCGCGCACCGCAACAAAGAGTAGCCCCCGCTCTTCACAACAAGAGAAAGCCTGCGTGCAGCAACGAAGACCCAACACAGCCAAAAATAAAATAAATAGATAAATATTAAAAAAAAAAAAAAAGACTCAATTGAGTCACTGTTTTTCACCTATCAGATTGGTAAAAATCCAATGATGTGACAATTTAACGAGCTGACAAAGAGGTGAGAAAACAGTAACTTCTCAACCAAAGCTGGTGGAGGTGCAAATTGGTACTAACTTAAGGAGGGCAAGTTGGCAATATCTCTTGAAATTACAAATGCAGATACCTAGCAATCTCATTTCTGGGAATTTATCCTGCACATATAATAAGCACTGGCAAAATGCCACCTATACAAGCAATGTCTGTGATAACAGAATGGAAACAACTGCTATCACACAATAGAACTGCGTAATATATTCAGTGAAACAAGCAAGGCACAGAACAGCACCGTGTATTCTAGTTTGTAACTTGTGTCGGCAGAGGTGACAAAGCATTAAATATATGTGATATATGCTATTATATATAGTTAATATATGTTATATAGAACACATATATATATACATATTTGTATATGCTTGTATTTGTATAAAGAGATGCTGTATTAGAATAATTCACACTAAAGTGTGAGAGAGTGGCAGCTCAGAACCTCTTAGAGATGGTGCATCCGTAAAAGAAGATGCTTGTTAACCAAAATAAATGTGTAATTTGATGGACTTTTTGTCAGGATGATAAAGTGAATTGGAAAAATGCATATACTGCAAGTTCAGAGATTTTGGGGGTCATGAGGGTAGCCATATATCAGGAGATTCCACAGCTTTGCCAAGGATCAGCTTTAATTAGGTTAAATCCAATAAACTAAAAACAGTTACCTGGGGGGGACTTCCCTGGTGGTCCAGTGGGTAAGACTCTGCGCTCCCTATGCAGGGGGCCTGGGTTCGATCCCTGGTCGGGGACCTAGATCCTGTATGTGTGCCGCAACTAAGAAGGCTGCATGCTACAACAAAAGATCCCTCGTGGTGCAATGAAGACCCCATGTGGCGCGATGAAGATCCTGTGTGCCGCAACTAAGACCCAGCACAGCCAAAATAAATAAATAAAATTAATTAATTTAAAAAAACAAAAACAGTTACCTGAGGGAGGAAGGTACGGGGTGGTTATGGAACAAGAGTGAAAGAAAAACTTTGACTATAGTCCTTTATTATATGATGTTTAAACCATGTGAACATATTATCTAATCACAACAAGAGACTGTAAAAGAAGAGCTGCAGTTCATGAGCTCCTAAGCCTTGATCAAGACCCACAAAATCTATCCCAGCTCATGTTCCAAGAGCCTCTGTCATTTATCAACAGGTAATCTTAAATATTTACGAGGAGTTTTATTACCCTGTAACAGCTGACTTTGCCAGAAACATCTTATGTCAATAATGCTATACAAGACATTGTGAGATAGAAAGATCTTGGGCAACTCACTTAACCTCCCTTAAACTTCAGTTTTCTCTTTGGCAAAGCAAGATAAAGACAAAAGAACATCCCAGAATTGCTGTGGAGTGCAATGTGAGCGTTTCCAGAACCGCAAAGCAGCACTGAACAAGTTCTGTATACAACAGCTGCTCTACAGCCAACCCTCTGCTAGAATAAATGTTACTTGACTGAGGGTGCTTCTCAAAGGTCAGCGTGCTTAAGAATCACCTGGAGAGGCTGTTAAAACACAGGCTTTTAGGGCCGACCCTCAGAGATGTGATTCAGTAGGTCTGGAGCTCAGGAACTTACATTTCTAACAAGCTTGGGTGATACTGATGCAGCTGGTTTAAGGACTACATTTGAGTGGTCTTGTCCAGAGCAGGGCTCCTCAAACTGTGATATGTATACAAATGGCTTGGGAATCTTGTTAAAATACAGGTTCATAAGGTCTGGGGTGGGACACAGGTCTCTGAATTTCTAACAAGCTCCCAGGTGTTGTAGATGCTCCTGGTCTGCAGACTACACTTTGAGGACCAAGGTTCTGGAATATCCAGCTCCATTTGTTTAGATGAGGAAGCTGTGCCAGGGAAAAAGTAAATGACTTGCCCAAGGCCACTTGGACAGTAAGGTGAAACACTGTCCAGGTGAAACCCCATCCAGGGAGGCGGCCACTCCTCAGGAGTGCCTTCCCTGCCGTGCCCAGACCTATATCACAAACCTGCCTGAGCCAGCAAGTGATGCCAGCCCTTTAGAAAATGGTGTGGAAATTTACTAAATCATACACAGTCCTCTGTGCTTCTGAGAGATCAGTCACTTACCGGGGAGCTTAGCTCAAATCACCAGTCTGTTCTTTACAAAAATGCACTTTTGGCCAAATTATTTCTTTAGCTGAGTCACTTTCCCCTCCAGTGACTCGCACCTTTGACAGGCACAGCTGTTAAAACGTGAGGAAGACACCGGCACTTCTCAACGTATCTGATTGTGGGGAGAAGAGGGTGAGGAGAAGCAGAAATGGGAGTGGGGAAGCTGATCCTTGGGAAAGCTGAGGAATTTCCTGATATATGGCTCCCTCACGCCCTCAAAACCCTACAGAATTGCACTGTATGCATTCTTCCAACTCACTTTACCACCCTGACAAAAAGTCCATCGAATTACAGATTTATTGGGGTTAACAAGCATCTTCTTTTCAGGATGCATTGTCTCTGAGCTGCCAATCTTTCACACTTTAGTGTGAACTACTCTAATACAGGAGGAAGGGGGTGGAATTCTGAACATAAAGTCTCTGGAGCAATTCATGCAGAGGGGGTCTTACCTGAGATGAAGCTTCATCTGGGAGCACAGCTGCTGGTAAACCACAGCTGCGACATTGGCTCTGCACCACATTCACCAGCAGGCCTCACCCCATACCCCTGATGCCTTCTGGCTGTTGAGTAGTTCCTGGGCCTGGCCCTGCCACTAACCTGTTGCATGATTGAGTAAATCACACAGTTTTAGGGACTTTCAGAGCTGGAAGTTTCTAAACCTAGAACCTCAGTTTCTAATCCAAAAAACACATGGTCTCTAATGGCCTGTCTAAGCTTGGTTTCCCCACAAGCAGAGCCTGAGACGGGGTTCGCTTTTATATGAGTTATTGAGGGAGAGCTCGCCGGAGAAAACTTTCAGGTGAAGGAGTGAGGGGAAAGGATAGGGAAGGGCAGGTCTTGGGGGTGCTAAAGCATTTTTAAATAACACCAGAGGACTTCCCTGGTGGCGCAGTGGTTAAGAATCCGCCTGCCAATGCAGGGGACACAGGTTCGAGCCCTGGTCGTGGAAGATCTCACATGCCGCGGAACAACTAAGCCTGTGTGCCACAACTAGTGAGCCTGTGCTCTAGAGCCCACAAGCCACAACTACTGAAAGCCCACGCGCCACAACTACTGAAGCCCGCATGCCTAGAGCCCATGTTCCGCAACAAGAGAAGCCACCACAATGAGAAGCCTGTGCACCACAACGAAGAGTAGCCCCCGCTCACCGCAGCTAGAGAAGGCCCGCACACAGCAACGAAGACCCAACGCAACCAAAAATAAATAAATAAATTTATTAAAAATAAATAACTAAATAAATTACACCAGAGTCCTCCCACCCTAGGGCAAGGCGGCTGGGTTTTCATACCCCTGACTAGTCAGTGGCCTCCCCTGCCCCAGGGGGTGTGACCCCACCAAGTAACTCTGGCAAGGTGGCTTAGAGAATGACATGGGGTCTGCTGTTCGTGACAGCCTGGAAATAGGTACAACAGTGGCTAAAGGGGATCTGGTGGGCACCAATACTTCCTTCCAGTTCTGAGAGTCCCTCAAATATGTTTCCAAACAAGAGGCCCCCCAAATCACAAAAGACAGAAGGTGAGAAAAGAATACAAGCATATTTTTCATTTTCAGAAGCATCCTGGAATCTGCACTTAGAATAAGTCCTCACTGTTCCCCCTGACTTCCCCACACACTGCAAGGTGACCCCTCCCCCAACTCCACCCACTGTCCAAGCAGACACTGACCTCCAGCTACATATCAAACCGACTCCTCCTTAAGGACTATGTCTGTTCTCTCTGCCCAGAACGTCCCACCCCAGATTTCTGCCCAGCTGCTTCCTTGTCAACTCAAACATCACCTGCATAGAGCGGCTTCTCTGACCTGCCCAGGTCATTCCCTGTCACACTCCCTGGGGCACTTCTGCATTTATCTTGGCTGTGTTCACTTGTATGTTATCTTGTAAGAATGGCCTCCAGAGCCTTGTTCTGACCTCATCACTGTGTCCCCAGAGCCTATGCACACAGAAGACAATAACATCTGATGAACAATATCTGAGTGAATGAGTAGGACAT